>NC_081408.1:95287429-95887429 GCF_030272615.1 Cryptomeria japonica
TAAAGACCATGTGCGTGACATAGGAGAAATGTTAATGCGACGCAAAAACCTAAAATGAGGCAATGTGCAAATGTTGAAGTATGACTTCGCAAGCGTTGACCATTTTTGGGTGTCTACATTTTGCCCCTCTTTGAGACAATGCGATTTTAAGCGTTGTTTCAAAGAACAATAATGAAAATGCCCCAAACGCTAACAATGACATATGAAAATGCCCCAGACAATAACAATGATATATGCATGCCCCCTCGAGGAATTGGCCGGAAACATGCAGAAAAGAGGCCAATTGATCGATAAGAATGATAGAAAATGATAGGATCAAATGGCTCGCCAAGACTGACGGAAGAAATGTTAGTAAGAAGAAAATGAGATAGAAGACAGTTAAAGATGAAGAAAACTTGCTTTCAGTAATGCACTTTGTAGGTGAGAACCTTTATTTTTATGTAGCAAAATGGATGCGTAGCATCATGGCATTGAAGGCCAGAGCTGAAATGCAACCCGATTTGCGAAAGATAGACACATCACAGACAAACAACAATCACAATAAAAAAGAAAGGGACCATGAGCCATCCCGGTCACTCTAAATCACTCAGTGACATCATCGAGCAACATAGGAACATGATCGAAGCCAAAGATAAATCAATAAAAAGATAAGATGCACAAATTCCAACAAATCAAACAAACACCTTGATCTTCATTGTCAAAAGTTGAAAGTGCTGATAGGACGATCATGCTGTCTGGTTTCAGAAAATGCGGTACCCCGTCTAAGACAGGACACAGTCTGGTTTCGAGTATACCACACCCTGTATAAGACCCATGATAATAGGAACAAGGACAAATGATTTTGATGTTGATATTCGAGTGATATGACAATTGTGATCAGTTTGAATGTTTGATTTGATTGAAAAAGTTCATCTGTTTAAGCGCATGATTTCATTAAAGCACAATGTTTGATTATGAGTCGTTGGAGGAATGCTCAGTGATTTGTCTATGCATAAAGGGAATACTTTATTGCAAAAATGCATGTTTTTGGTTTTTGGATATTTACAATTTTTTTGTGTTCATTTTTTCAGGACTTTATTTGATTTTTTCATTGGATTATTTCAGGACATTATTCGAATTTTTATTATCTTATTTCAGGACAATTTTTCAATTTTTAAGAATTTTTGATTTTTTTTTTTGGATTATTTCAGGACATTTTTCAATTTTTAAGACTTTTGTCAGGACTTTTTTGATTTTTATGGATTTTTTTCAGGACATTTTTAAATGTTTTTGAATATTTTTTTTTTGCCCCCAGTGTCTAGCAAGGCAAGGAATATGATAGGTGAATAAATAGGCTTGCTGAAATGTTGGTGGATAGAGGGAAGACAAAGGCCTTTTATTATGGAGACAACGCAGATGCAATTTCCAAGAGCGATTGCGTGATGGGACAAGAGACTGGATATGACAATGTAAAGCAGTGACATGGCATGAGGGACATGTCAAGAGGTTTTTGAATCCATGTTTAAATTTTACGTCCTTTTGTCAGATCAAGATCAAGGGATAGAAAGAGTTTACGGATAGTGATAAGATATGGATAGGATAAGCAAGACCAAGAATGGATAAGGGACATGGACTGAAGATCAGGATAGGATACGGGATGGTGGTAGAAAGTTGCAATAAGCTAGGGAATATGGATGAAAGGTGATAAAAAGAAAATGGATAAATGACCAAAAGCTATGATGGACTAAAAGCTGCAAACAAGATGTGTGATGCTCATGACGATCGTCAGCCTTGTCAAGATCAAAGGTGGAAAGAGGAAATTGGACATGAGGGACAATAGGATATGAAGGGTAATGATAGGGGTTTGATAGGATAATGGAACAATGAAGGACAAAAGGATATGAAGGAGGAAACCTGCCCCCAAGTGTGGTGTGCAAGAAGTTCATGGATTACACATGACGCCTGTTTGTCAGGTTTTCATCATGGTACTTGCCCAAGGCGCCTGTTTGCCAGGTTTTCACCAGTGGACGAATTATTTTTGTTTTACTTTTTTTTTTTTCTTTTTCTCACATTTTTGTCTCTTTTTTTTTTTTGTATTTTGACTTTTTCAGAAGAAGATGGACACATGATAGGGGATGGAAGAAGGACTCAAGCGTCTTTTTATTTGGATAGCAGCCTTGAAAAGAATGGACCATGACCTTTAAAAGTATGCTCAAAGACATTGGTAGGATGAGGACATGGAAAAAGAGATGAAATTAGGGCAAGGATTTATGCAAAGGATGGGATCAAAGGGATGGAAGGATGGAAAATATGCATTGGATAATGGATAGGGTATTGGAAGAATTGGGCTTGAGTGGATGGAAATGAAGGCAAGATCGACATTGGCACACACCTTGAGGGGTGATGGACTGATGGAGGAAAAATGTATTTTGGATTGTAAGATTTTGATGGAGGAATAGCATGGGATTTTGGGACATAAGGGCCCAAAATGGATGAAGAAGGTGATGGAGGAATAGACTTGGAAGGTTTGGATGGAGGAATAGCAATTTTGGATGCCAAGTTGGATATTTCTTTAGGCTTTTGTGCTTCAAGGAGCTTCTTAGGGATCCACATGGTTTTTGATTTTTCATGCTTTTGTGGTTCCTTGGAGTGCATTGCTTGCATAAGGGATTTAGGAACCCATATATATTTTGACCTTGCTTTATTTTGCTCAGTGGGCCTTTGTGGCCTTTTTGATTTTTCTTTTTCTTTATAGATCAATTTGTTCTTTGCTTTGACATGTGGATTATATTGGACATGTTGATCTTTGAATACATGTGGATTGCTAGACTTATGACTTTTATACTTGGCATCCAGATTGCTTGGAAGGAGGAATGAATGTCGGTGTGGATGGGAATGATAGGGAGGCATGTGGGATGGATGGAAGGTTCTCCAAGATGTGTGCCTTTGCTGATGTTGCATAGGAGATGGAGGGATATAGGGACCTAGAATGGATGGAAGCGATGATGGGGAAGGTGGACATTTGGATTTTGACTTTGAAGGGATACCAACGCCTTGAGTGTGAGCTCTGTAGCCATGACCGTTAGTATACTCTTTGATATGGAAGGGTTCTTGCTTGTGAAGGTCTACCCCTTTTCCTTTATCAATATTTTGACTAATAGGATACTCTTTTCTTTGGGAAGAAGATGCGAGTCCATTATGAGGTGGATATGATATGAGAGAAATAATGGGATCCTGAAGTGGATCAGATTGCACCAAAGAGGAAGAACCCATTGTTAATGTCGAGGGTTCATGAACATCTTGCACTGACACGTTAGAATCATGAGGGGGATTAGGATCATGAGGGGGACTAGGATTGTGTAGTAGACATGGTTCAATGATAGGCTCTTCAAGAGATGGAATGGAAGAAATAATGGGATCGTCAAAAGAAATGCAATCTTGGAGTGGATATGCGGGATTAGGACGTGGAGATGGAGGAACAAGTGGATCTTGTGGAGGATTTAAAGGAATAATTTGATCTTGACAAGGAGGAAGATCATTGGCATCTTCTTTAAAGTTGCTTTTCTCTTGACTTTCAATGGGATCATCAGAAAGGATGGAAGGAATATCTTGATTTTGCTGAGAAAGTGGAATATCAATGGGATTTGAAAGGACATTGTGTTCATGAAATGGAAGGGGATCGTTTGGGATTGGATGGACTGGGATATCTTGATCTTGCTCAAGGAATGGAGTGTTAATAGGACTTTGGGTAGGATGGACAAGAATAGGGGAATCATTGTGAGTGTCTGGGGAAATGGGATCCTGGTCAACAATTGGATGGGATGATAAGGTTTCAGGATCTTGATCTTGATTTTCTTTAGGACACATATCTTCATGCTCTAAATTATCCTCTTGACATGAGGTTGGACTTTGGATATGCATGGAGGATTCTGACAAGGAATCAATGTTGTGGCATGAAGGAAATGCACTTTGAAAATTTGTGATGGATTCTGGCAAGGAATCAATGCTTGAACATGAGGAAGAGGGACTTCGAATGGGGTCCTCTAAAACAGGTAATGGCAATAAAGTGCATGGTGGCATTGGGTCTTGAATTTCTGAAACATGACAAGGATGTGCATCATGAATTGGATTATCGTGGAAATCAATTATGGATAGCTCTTGGATAATTGCATCCTTGGGTGTATTGTTTGATGAGGACAATATGGAAGGTTCTTGTGAAACTTTTAAAGGTGTAGGGATAGATGCCACTGGAGAGTCAATTTGCTTGTGAGGGGATGAGGCATTGCTAGACATAAGTGTATTATCTTTATCTTCCTCAAAAGACTCACTTAGTTTTTTCCTTAAGAGCATTGCAATAAGGCCACCTTTCTTTCGAGGTTTTGACATGATTGGACTTGGAATTTGAACTTGTTTTTGATTTGATGTCATGTTTTGATATTGGACTTGATGTTGATCAGATTGGTTTGCCATGTTTGAAACTTGGCTTGGTGTGTGTTGCAACCTTTGTTTTTGAATGTTTGGTTGTGGTTGTTGACATTGATATGTTGGTTGAACTTGAACTTGTTGATATTCCACCCTTGGTTGAACTATTTGTTGACATTGTATAGTTGGTTGGACATATTGTTGAAATTGGACCATTGATTGTGTTGGTTGCATATGTTGGACCATTGGTTGTGTTGGTTGCATATGTTGGACCATTGGTTGTGATAGTTGAAAATCTGATTGATAGTAAACACCTTGTCCTTGTTGTGGAGGCACATAATGTTGAAATTGATGTTGTCTCCTTTCTTGTAATTTTTTCATCATCTCTATTTGGGAGAGGAGAGCTGGTATGTCTGAGCGTTCAAGAAGAGATCTTACATCAATTGGCTCAAAATTTGGATTTTGACCTGGAAATTTTTGAAACATTTTGGACATTTGAGATCTTATCTTCTCACTGTTTATCACTTTTTGCTCCAATATCTCCTTTTCTTGAGCTAGTTTCTCCTCTAGTTTTTGTATTTGGACATTTAAATCATCATGATAAGTTTGACCGATATTGCCTTGTTGTTGGGTTGGATATAATTGTGATTGCATTGTCAGTTGATATGTCAAACTTTGTTGCATCATTGGTGCTTGGAACCTTGTTTCAATAGACATGTCACTATGCAAATGCAATATTTTTGGAATTTTTCAAGGATAATATATGATATGCAACTAAATGCAAACTAAATAAATGAAAATGCAATCTATGTTTTTGGTTGTTTTTGAAGATTTTGACAAACTTATGAATGCAAATCTAAAAGAGACCCTTAGGAAATTGAAATGATGTCTAGACCTCAAAGGACAAAAGGACTTAATGGACAAAGGACAAGATGACAAGGTCTCCCCTATATGCTTGGATACTAAGCTAGGTTTGACGAAATGATATTGATGACAAAAGGACAAAAGATTTGATAAGGTCTAGACTTCTTAACAATGACTTAGGGTTTACCAAAGATTTGGATTACTCAAGGATGACGAGACCTAGGTTTGACACTATATGCAAAAGGACAATTAATATGCAAATGATCTTAATATGATATGACAATGACTTAGGCTTAATGAAGAGACTTGGGATATGCAAATGCAAATGTATGACAATGATATGACTTTAATGCAAGAGGACACATGCAAGTGGATGACTCTTATTGATATGCAAAAGGAGCATGACTTAGGTGAAACCTAACCTTGGCAATGATCTTACAAAATGCAAACCTAGGATGAACCTAAATGTAAGTGACATAAGAGTTGAGACAAGTTTTTGACAAATGTTTGACAACCATGTTTTAGGAAGATGATCTTTGAATCTTGTTGAATTTTTGTTGGATGAATATCTTTTGTGCTTAATCTTATGTTAGATCAATTTGTTTTGTTCTTGAAATGGGATAACATTCAACTTTTGACAATCAAAGAATACAAGATGTTATAACTTAGACTCAAGACAATCATGCTCATTTCCACATTCCTGAGGGTAGGCAAAGACATTAGGTACTTGAGAGGTAGACTCATTATGAGATTCAAGGAGAATACATAGATGCTTGACCCCACGGTCTCCCCTCCACGGCACTCACTTCTCAGGGCAGCCAAGCATCAGTCCCCATGGAATCTCCCCATGGCGAACTTAGTATCTCTTCCAAGTATCCGAATTTGTCCTTCTCAAGCAACTAGAAGGGTTTTTGGCCTCTAAAAACAAGGTGTTTAGTAAGGATTTCTGTTAAGCATTACTCCTTGATGTCATGCAAGCATGATTGAGACATTAAGCCCATCAAGATACCAAACAAATGTAGTCACGCAAGCGCGATTTAGACCAAGAGGCCCTACTTAGATGTTGATATGAGAAAGAGTTCAAGGGGCATCACTTCCCAAGTAACTGCAATTCCCACGTAACACTTCCTTCAAAGCTTTCGCCCATCAGGTATTTTTTTATAGTGAGTTAGAATGCCAAGGAATTCTAGCTGTACTCACTTTGGGTCGTCCCCTTCTCACGATTATCACTTGCTTGCTAAAGCAAAGTGGTCGGGAAGGCAGGCCCTCTAATGGAGACACTCAATCAACAACACAAGCATGGTATCGAAGATCTGGATTTCTGATCACCCTATGAAGGATGAGAGCATACTCTCCTACTCCAATGTCATACTTAACAATCAAAGCAAACAAAGGTTCATTCCCACCTATTTATAAATCACTAAGTGCCTAATTAAAAATCTCAAACACACAATTTGGTTGTTTCTCCAAGGCAACCTACAAAACACATGTCAGAAGTTTGATTTGTTGTCTTTGACTATCGAATCTGCATAACACATGTTAGTAGTTTGATTTTTAGTCTTTGTCATGCGTATGCCAAGATCCTGCACAAATAATTAGTACCAAAATCCACAGCACAGATGATTTGATTTATGAAAACTATCAAAATTTCAGTCTACTTTGAGAAGGCATAACTTTCTCATCCTAGCTCCGAATTACAAACCGTTTGATGCGTTGGAAAGGTATTCAAATAATATAGAACCAAATTTTGGAAACATCAATGATGTCTCATCATGTTTACATGCACCATATTTGTCCAGAAATGCACCGAAGACCCTCAAAATTGCAATTTACTAAAACATATAAAATTTTTCAAGTAAAAACTGCATTTTTCACCTCTGTTCTGGACTTTACACAGGCGCAGAAGTTATGACACAGGCGCAAGATGTCTAACACAAGCGCAGAAGACTTCAACACAAGCGCAAGATGCTTCAACACAGGCGCAGAATTCTTCACACAGGCGCAGGATGTGTCCAGAATGCACTGCACGGCTCTATTTTTGGGTTTTTGACCTGCAAATCAGCTTAGAAGCACTCCAAAACACAGTAAGATGGTTAGAAGGTTAGTATTCACATCGGGTTCACCAATTAATGTAGCGTAGAAATTAGGATTCATCACAAGATAAGTAGATCAAATCAAAACATTAAACATGATAGCTCAATCATAAGAAAACTCATTGGAAATGAACCTAATTCTAAAGCACATTCAATAGAGGTATGAAAACAAAGCATTCAAAGATGAAAAATTATGCAAACCAGACGTAGAGTTGAATACTTCTTCCATGCGGCTCCATTGTTGTTCTTTCCTCTTCAATAGGTTTGTGGATCTCACCTACAAGTGCATACACAATTGAAAGCAAAAAGCTCAAGAGTACTAGAAACGAAAGTTCGGTAGTTTTATTGAAATTCGGGATTCATGAAAATTAAGGGATTTGATTGAAGAAAATCATCCAATTTATAGAGAAATTGGAGAAATGAGCAAATTAGCATGAAAGAGATTTTGAATAGAAATTCAAATCAATAATAGCAAAATTATGACATATCTATGACAAATTGCTATGCAAGGCTTATGACAATTCATGACAAATTTCTATGTCAAGAATTTATGACATTTTTATGACATTTTATGACAAATTCTATGACAAATTTCTATGTCAAGAATTTATGACAAATTTCTATGTCATTGCCATAAATTTAGGAAAGAAATAGGAGGAAATTGAATTTAAGAATTAAGAAATTAGGAAATTAGAGAATAATGAAAATGAATTAATCAATAATTTTTCATTTATTAATTAATTCACTCACAAAGAGGAATAATTAGCCAATTAAATGAATATTTAATTGTAATGAGAAAACTTAGGATTAATAAATAATTTAGTAATCCTAAAGGAAGAAATGACACATTAGGTTAAATGATTAAATCATAAAACCCTAGAAGGCGAATTAGAAATGTGAAAATGACAATTAGGTCTTGATTGAGGATAATTAATGTCATGATTTTGAACTGATAAATGACCAATGCGACAAAATGATTTGATTGATAAATGCGCCAATTGACGAGGAACAATGACAAATTGATCCAAATTGACATAATTGAGACAGACAAGGATCGATGACGAATCGATCGCAAAATGACGAGATTGACAAGTTGATAAGAGATTGACAAGATCGACCAAAATCATGATTAAAGATTGTTATTGACAAGACCAAATTCGAAAGCGAGACAAATGAAGAATGTAGAAGAAAGACTCGATGCTCGCAAATGATAAAGACCATGTGCGTGACATAGGAGAAATGTTAATGCGACGCAAAAACCTAAAATGAGGCAATGTGCAAATGTTGAAGTATGACTTCGCAAGCGTTGACCATTTTTGGGTGTCTACAATATGTATGTATATATGTGTATATATATATATGTATATATATGTGTGTGTGTGTGTGTGTGTATGTATATATATATGTATATATACATATATATGTATATATATGTATATATACATATATATGTATATATATGTATAGATTTTCTCTTGATGTTGAGATGATCAAAATGGTAGTGTAAGTTTGATAACATAATATTAGATAATAATGGATAGATTGATTAGGTTGAGGGCCTCTACATATAGAATCCCTAAGAGGCAAAATCAATGGCTATGGTGGACAGGTTAAATGAAATTCTAAGATTGATTAATGTTAATGGTTCGGCTCAAAAATGTAGTCATGTGCCAAGTGTCACATCATAGCAAAGATCTAGAGCTTGAGATAAGGTTAGGGCAACATCTCTATGTGAATGGCTAATATTAAGAGTTTTAAGTTGAGATGGATGGATAGGATAAAAAGTTGGCTTGATTGTTGGGAAGGTGTCTAGGTTCAATGAATTGAAAAAAGTTTCAGTTAGATATGTGAAGGGACACTTGTCATGTGATGGTGATTTTAGATTATGATCCATGTGCACAAGTTAGGCCTAGGATTGAATGAATGAGGTTAAAAGCATAAAGATGAATGGTGGAATTAATTAAATAAATAATAGATGTTTATTTAATTAATAAAGGTAAAATAATTGAATAAATATTTATTATTTAATTAATTAAAGGTGTTAAGATACAATAGAAATAAGGATAGGAAAAAATTTATCTAATTAATGGATGGGCAAGAGACAAATTTATGTCTCTACACAAGAATTTGGCCTAAAAATTATGGTAAAACCAAGAAAAACAAACCAAGGATTAGAAAATCTCTAGAATTGACACAAGGTAAGAACCATAAAATTTATTTACTAACATTTATCACAAGATTTGATTGTCCACAAAGCATAACAAGAAACCAAGAAAAAAAAATTGTTAATAGAGTAATTACAAAGCAATTGGACACCTTTATGATAGCACATAATAGGAGTAGTCAATATCGTCCTTGAGCAAATGGAGAGAGTGCACAATTGAACAATATTATAGGCACTACACTTGCAACAATGTGCAATAACAATACCACAAACCAGGACATCAAAATACCAATAGTATTATGGACTTATAGAACAACTTGATTAACAAAAAAAATCATTTGAATTAGTATATGGATATGATGTTGCACTACCTATTCAATATATTATACTCAATATATGATTATCTAATAAGTTTAGGTTTAACGAGGAAGAATGTTTACAAGAAAGATTAAAGGAGCTAAAAAATTACATTAAAAAGAGTGTTAGAAACCTATCATCAATATTTAGAAATAAAACTGACAGAAAGCATGGCATGATAGGAATTTGCAATTGAAAATCTAAATAAGTGATACAACTCTCCTCTTTGATAGAAAATTCAAAATAAAAGGGAATTAAAAATGTGATGATTGCAACCATATAAAATTGTAAACATAACTAATCAAAAACAATTTTGAAATATCGAAAAATATTTTCATATTTTTTTCTAGTTTTTTCTACATGTTAGTAATTGAGATTTTTCAAGGCCTTCAAGGCATTCTTGGCCCTTGAAACTTTTCTCATTCCTTTAGAGCGGTGTCGTACGTAGGCTCTTTCAAGGCTTCGCCTTCAACTCTTGGAGACTTTTCCAACGAGTTGAACGACTCACAATTTCGATCCTTGAGTAGAAAGTTAGGTCTAGTCAAAGTTAGGACAAAATTTGATATAGTTTTTTGAAAATTTTGTAGTTTTTTTATGTTATTATGTAATAAACAAATATGATTGTTGAGTTTTGATTCTCAAGGGGTTTTGGTGACCCTTGGAATCTCATGAATTGTTATATGTTGGATTTTCAAATAGAATGAACCACTTTTTGGCTTGCTTAAATTCTGTGCTTGCCTTGTTTGTGTAAGATAATCCACAATACCACAGGTTCTCACTTAGGTGTTGTCATCTGAATCCATAATTTGGATCAATAACTAAGTCTCAAACTATCAAATTACACGTATTACAAAAATAAATACTAAAAGGTTATATCAATGGCACAAAACTAAGAAGCTACTTTGAGTAAACATATTTTGTAGCATATTATACAATAAACATCAAGTTGCATTGTGCAAAAAATGCTCCAACAAAAAATGGCACAAAGAAAATGAGTAGGTAAGAGCAACAAATGAATAGACCTCAGCAAAAATATATAAATTTGATGCATTTCATACAAAAGTCTCTTGAGAAAATTGTGAAGAGCTATGTTGTGAAGTGAAAGAAGAAAGCTCCAAGAAGAAAAGAGCAAACCACACAATCAAGTGCAAATTCATTATAACATTTCTATTTGTGATGGTTGACAAAAATAAAAGCAATGAAAAAATAGTGTTAGATTGAGAACCAGATCATGTCAATATTATGTTGAACAAGATTAGGATGGGAGCCAATGAGCATTCATTCAGCCCCCCCATAATCAATACCAACAAGTCTAGGACCAAAGAGAAGCACTTAGAGCTCAAATAAAATAACTTAGAGAGGTATTCAGCCTCTATTGTTCTCATCTTAAAGCATTACTAAAAGATGTAAATAATATCACAACAAATATAGATACCAGAAACAATAAAAGGGGAATAGACTTTTCTCAATGGTAATGGTCAAATAATGATCCTACAACAAGAAATTATCCAATGGGAGAATATATAGTCAACTTCAACAAATTTATAAGCATATTCTATGTTAAAGTACATCAATATTGTACAATTTTATGTTACAAAATTTTGTCAAACTCGATAGGATGTCTTGAGAACAAGACATTATTTAAAAGGGAGGATAATGTGAGTAGAATGGAGCTAACAATAAAGAAGCATTCACCCACCACAAAGAGATTGTGCTAGCCACTAAGCCAAAAGATAGGAAACATAAAGAGATGTGCCCTCTACTTATATTTGGGTGTAAGGTTCTATAAAGACTGAAAAAGTGACGATAGGGATGAGTAGAGAAGAATAGTGGAGAAAGGGGGAGAGATTGGTAAACAATATATATGAAGTAGATAGACTATAGAATATATATATGAATATGAGTGTAAGAAAAACTCACGATTGATATTGTACCATTTGCATGTAACCTTATGTTGATGTAATATATATGATATCATATATTAGTTGGACTCATTTATAATGTGTTATGATGTACATTATGGTTGTTAAATAACTTTATGTTATTAGCTACACATTTTATTCCATATTACAACCTCTTGTAATCTACCGCACTCACTTTGATTCTCTTATTATCTTTAACACTAGGGTATAATATAACATTTAAAGTTATAGACAAGAATCTCTTATTTTTACCCTCTTTCTAACAGTAACTCTACGTAGATCACTCGCAAAAAATAAGTCAATGAATTATACATCCAAAGATAATGAGATATATCTTTATAATTCCGAGCCAATTGTATTAATGGAATTTCAAGTTAAACAAGTAATAGTTACCTCTAAACTATACAAAAGGGTAATGATGGGATGTTTTAAGCCTTCTAACTATAAACCTAAAGGGTAAATAATTATCTTATTGTGCAAACTCTAAATGCCTTAATTGTGATTTAGAAGTTTGAATTGTTTCCATCTCTAAAATCAAAGAATAGTAATTGGAGGAAAATGTCTATCTTTAACACTAAGATAAATGTCTTCATAGCTTGGCAAGGAATGTAAATTGTGTCAAGATTTTCTATTTCAATAGGTTCGTGATCATATCTTATGTAAAATATTTAGCTATACAACTTATATCCTACAAAAACTTTTAGTACTTACAATAAATATATTATACTTGTGAGAGTGGGCACATGACACTGATGAAAAGGCAAGTGTTTGTGGAAAGAGATGCCCTCTCAAATAGTATATTTGACAATCATATTGTTGTGCTATATTCACTTTGTAATAACAACCATCAAATGAAAAAAAATTAATTTTGAATAAAATTAACCATAAACTAAAGAATTTACAATCTAAATTGACTATTTGTAGTTCTCTTATTCTTTAGTTTAATGTACTTTGACTAGTGTCTAAATTTCAGAAATAAAAACTTGCCATAATACTAATCATGAGTATTACTTACTATTTAGGAATACAATAATATATCATCAAAAGTAGTTTGATCCTTACAACCTAACTTGCACAAGTAGAATATTAGTAGTGTAAACCGCACTCCATGACCTCATCAGGTTAAATGATAGAATAAAGTTATAGCTTAGATGATATCATGTAAATAATTATATTAGAAGCTCACTCAGGTCCAATTCTATAATTTATAAAATAGTAAATTCATTATTCCTCAACCTCGATAAGAAATACCTAGCTTGTGAAATTAATAAATAAATTTTAGTCCAACCTAGGCTTGTTCCCGCTCTTGATATGTAAATCATGTCTTTGTAACTAATGGAATTTTAAATTGTTGGTATTTTGTTATGGTTTTGTCATTGATGTCAACACCTACTAACAATTATCAACTCTGGCACTTTGCAGAATCAACAACATTCACCGGCAAGCAAATGACTTATGAACAGTCACTGGTATCTGATATACTGGCATGATATAATGATCACCAACACTTGGAATGGAATGGAAACCACATGGTTATGTCGAAGACATCGTTTGGACACTTTGTCTTGAAGGTTTGTTAATTTGCATATTCGTATTTGCATATTTGTTGTTATCGGTAAACAGGTCCAGGTTACACACCAGCGGGTTTATCTTTTCCAAATCAGCATGGCACGCTATGGAGATGACTTATTATTGTTGTAAATACATTAAGCCGACATGTTGAATCGGTTGTTGCATCAGGCATTAATTTATTTATTGAATTATCTTTTAGAGCTGACCTACTAAAATTGGTCTTAGGGTATGGTATAAATGTAAGATCTTATTTGTAAGATCAAGTGTGGAATGCAAAAAATGATTGTGTAAAGGTATATGCGAGAATAAGAAAAGCTATACACGCAGACATCATTTAAAGATTGAAGAAGGGTTGTTGTAAAGACAATCAGAACTATACCGGTACTGAATCCAGCATAGAAAGATGCTAACTTAAGTAGTATATTCTTATTGGATTTAACCATCCAATTGTAGTCAGTGTGACTCCCATTTGTGATTGAGCAGTGAGCTCTAGATGCATGGCCTTTCTGCATGTGCAAACCCCATTTGTATACACTTACTATCTGTAGTAGTATCATCTTATTGTGGGTAAGGTTTCCCACCGTGGTTTTTCCCCTTACAAGGTTTCCACGTATAAATATTTGTGTTATGTGTTGTGGATGACTTTGTCCTCTTGTTTCATGCATTAATCCTTACCGGTATTGCAATTAACTGTTAAAATTGTCTATCGGCATAAAGCATTAAGTTGGTTAAGTTGTTTTTGGTTTGAATTTATTTGACAACTGATTCACCCCCGCCCCCCCTCTCTCAGTTGTCTCTGAGACCTAACATAAATCCTTATCTATATATAAATACTTGCCCTTTTTAGAAATTTGTGGGATTTTTTTATTTCTTTCAAACCCATTCTGTCATTCAGATTTTTTGTTATGACTTTTTCTCTTACAATACAAATCTACAATGTGACATAACTTCAATCTTCAAAAATGAGAATTTTTCCACTATACCAGTATTAACATTTACACACATATTCTCACAAATAATTTTAAATGATTGTGGGTTTCTTCATTGTAAATACGATCACGTGATTAAGGTATGGGTGATCCAAGATGGATCTAATTTTTGTACTTTTTGGATAATTTTTGGAAATGGTTAGATTCTTTAATCATGGGATATTGCAGAATGAATTGGAATGTTAATGTGCAAGCTTTGCTTGACAAGGAATCAAATTTAAATACAATTTCAAGGCTTAGTGGAAAATTTGTCAATTGTAAAAGTCATGAATGCATATCCTCCTCAACAAACACATATTCTCCCAATGTACATGTGTTCTCTCTAGGAAAAGTAAATAATATGCCTTATACAATTGTCCTTTTTATATTAAAAAATTTAAAGTTTTCAACTTCATCTTCTTGGAGGCTCATTTCAGCTCACAATAGTCTTAAAGATCTATATATGTCATGTTTGTAGCACATCAAGTATTATTGAGAATCGTTTGAGGCTTGTAACACAAGTTCTCAAAGCATTTTTGTGTAACTAGTGCTTATGTTTGTGATTGTTTTGTAGTAGAATATTGAAAATTGTAGTTGAGTGATATTTAGTTTTCAAATAAGGTCGCAACCTCTTAAAACATCCTATGAACTAGGAGAAATAATGCTAACAAATTTGAAATGAGCGTAACTCACATTTTGGCGGAGTTGTTACCACAAAATTCCTCCACATTAACTTTTTTGTTTCCTTTTTCACAATATTGCATATAATTCTTTTTTTCTTGCTACATATGTATTTTTTTTTAGAATTCAATCATTTAGTTCTCCCAATATTCTAGCTCCTTTGTTTTCTAAGTTGATGGGTATGTAAGAGGAATTTTTTCCATAGTTCAAGAATCAATATTCTAGGTGTTAGGACCCCAAAATTCTTAAGAAATTATAAATTTCAGGCATACATTTTACCCATTCCCCTTTCAAAATAGTGTCCACCTTTGAAAATCCTTGAGCCTTAAAACTTCCCATTTTTATGTGATGCAGGAGCATTCTTGGTTCATAGCAATCTTGCATCAACCAAAAATCATTTTCTTTCTATTTTTCTTTATCTTTGCAGTTTCAACTTTTCTTTCTGTGTGTCCTAGTTTTGGCTCACCGGATCCTGTGGAGTTGGATTCTACTTGAAGACTTGATCATCTTTCTTGTTTCTAGACCACATCGCATTTGGATCATTTTCTGGCAAGATATCGTTATCACTTTCCTTGACAGTTTCCTGTTACCGGTTGACATTTCTTGTTACCGGTTGCCTAGACCTATTTTGGTGATCTACCAGAACCCCTTCCGAAGCTTGCAAGGCCTTGGGCATTGATTCTGATGTTCCTTGGTGTGTGGTCGACCTTTTCCTGTGATCTATGTTTCATCCTTTGGATTTTTCAGAGGAATCTCTTGGTAGAGGCCGACCTTGTTATTTTACACGTTAGGTCTTGTTCTTCGGTTTTTTATCCCTTTTGGGTCGACTAGATCCTTTGAATCGATATATATAGTTGTAAATGCGCATTAGAATAGGGAATGAGAGAATCAAGTAGCTAGACTGTGTAGAAGATAGATCTCATGATTCAAGGTCCCGGTTGTGACCTATTTTGTATGTTCTACCAGGCTTGTGAGTTGGTTATGTCATAACCCGGTTGTTACCAGTTGGTTGTAATCAATTTTCATGCAATAAAACAATTTGTTCTGCATTGCCTCCATCATATCTTTGTGTTTCCATTGTTTTTACTCTTGCTGACCAGTCCGGATTGATCTCTTTGAGGTCTCTCCTCACCGGTGACTGCTTCATTATGACTTATGAAATCCCACGAGATGGTGATAGCAATAGAAGGTGTTAACACAATACACCACTATCCTGCAAGTCATTAACCATCATCTATCAAATCTTTGGTAGTGTGGTAGCGAGAAAGAAGTGATTTAAGGATCATTGTGCTACCGCATATTCCACATTACAACCCTTGAGAAGGATTGTGGGGTAGCGATAATGAATTAAAATGATGTTAATACCACCGCGACCACGAAAGTGATACAAGTGTTTATAAGTCATGCAGTAGAGCGATAGCATAATAAGTTACCGCTATACCGCATAGTAGTGATAACTGGGTGGAAGCAACTTGGTGATAAGGAGGAATTTTTAACACCACACTAACACAGAAGTAACAGGTGTAACATAAAAGGGCATTACAATAACGCAGTAACCATTACCGCAATATTGCAATGGTTAAGCCAAGCATATAAATAATTTTGATGATATAGTGGTAAGAAGATGTGGTTTATTTATTGTTACCGCAGCCCCATGGTGGTGATATGTTGAGTGATAATAAGTCTTGCGGTGAAGCGATAAATAGAATCATTTTTTGTTGAACCGCACAGTGTTAGAAGCTAAAGGAAAATGAGGTAGCAGTAAAGTGATGATTGATGCTCTACAAAAAGGATTGTTAGGAGAGTTATGCAAACACAACAACACAAGAAACAAGTTCAAGCGTTAGTATTAGCAATCACAAATCAAATATTATCCTAAGCAAGCATATCAAGAGAGATACTAAATAAGAAATGGAAAGCATGCAAAGACAAAAGAGGTAAACTAAACTCCTCCAAATTCTGACCAAAACATTCATAGTGGCTCCTCCCTTGTTCCTCTCCTCTCCAAGTTCCCAAATGAGTGTAGCTCTCAGTAGCTTTTTGCACTATTTTTGGATGTCTTATGGAGATTCAAGATTATAAAATAAAAGCTCATGAAAATGCAAACATGAACAAGATAAAAATGAGATATTATTTAATTTAGTGTTGATTTTAGTCCAAAAGAGTAAATGTAAATGATTATGCTAAATGCTCTCTAAAATTCACTATAAGCTAGATGCATACCAGTTTTTCAGGATCTGGATTATGAAGAAATGAGCTCTATTTATAGGTAAAATGGAGCAATGGAGGGTTGAGATTAAGTATTCTCATCAAAGGTCAGGATTCATGGGTTTATGATCTATGTGAGGGCTTTCAATCCAATCCCAGGATGACAAATGTCAACAAGAGATGGGTTGAGAGGAGAGGGAATAAGCATTAAATTCTTGACATGACTTGAGCGTTAACTTGGGAGGTAAGGTTAATGTTGAGTTGAAAGAATAAAGCCATTATCCAATAAATAATGTCTTTATCCAATGGATAAACTCTTGTACAAGAGTTAGTGAGGATAACCATGGTCAAAGCAATAAATGCTTGAAGAGACCCATGGGTCAAATGAGGGTTGAGTTAGAGGGAAAGTCTCTAACCATGGAGGCAAGTGGATTTAATCATATATGGTTATGTAAGAGCCATTAATGGTCATGTAAGAGCCATTAGTGGTTTGGAAGACTTTAGGGGTTATCTTGTTGAACACATAAAGCATTAAATGTTTTTCAAAAACTTTGAAGGCTTTGAGAAGTGATTCCAAGTTGCTTAGGAATGTGACAATATTTAGGAGATGGATTAAGATAATTAGGAATGATTAGAAAGTTGTTAGAAGTGTCTAGAAGGGGATTTAGGATTGCAAGTGGATTTGGTGGGTGAGGGAAAATAGGATTTAAATTAAAATAAAATTAATTTATTTCAATTATGGTTGCAACTTGCATTTGTAGGAGAATGCAAGTGGGAGGGAGTTTAATGATTTAAATAAATGTTTTATTATTTTTTAACAAGAGGAAAGGGGTTGAAATTAAATAAATATGATTTATTCATTTAATTGATTGTGAATTTGGTTTAATGAAATAAATTGAATAATTTATTTAATTAATAGGAGACTAGTTGAGGATGAATTAATTATATTTTAATTCAATTAACTATTGGCTAGTGGGTTTATTAATCAAATAAATAGTAAATATTCATTTAATTAAATGGACGGATTTATGTAACTGTACAATGAGTAATAGAAATGATATCACAATACCGTAGGATACATAAAGATGGTATAGGGAGATAATGTGGTAATGCGGCAACCATTACCGCAACCCTGCAATAGACACTTGATAAGTGCAAAAAGGAGAACTGTGACACAACAATGAATGGAGAAATAAAAATACAAGCAGATGATGACATCAGCACATTATAGTTGAGTTATTAGAAATGGTGGCAAAATTTAATTGACATGCATGAATTAAATGTCAAGGTGACAACCATAGACCCTCATTAAAACCAGAACTCCCACTTGAAAATTTCATTTTGTGCCTGAAGCGATTGATGATTTGAGCTCTACGATGGCAAAGGGAGATACAGGAGCAATTGCACAGTCACAAGTATAGTAACCCTCAAAGGTCTGTGAATTGTGAAAATTTTGAAGGATAGCCAGTTAGAGATAGAGTATAAACAATGCCAAGAAAATGAGAAAGATCTAAATAATAGGGTGAGTCTTCTAATCCTAAGCTAGAGAAGAGACCACTTCAAAAATCTATGTTAGACATTTTGCCACAGTCTCAAGACACTAGGTCTAGAAAAAAATTTAGTGATAACATGCAAGGATGTGGAGATTCTCTCATTCCAATAGCCAACAAAGATCTATTCAGGTATTTCTATAGGAATCGAGATGGGAAGGTTTCGGTCTCAAACCCTTGGACCTTTGATGCAAAGGGTTTGGTGATAATGAGAAATTTCCTTGGCTTCTTCTATGGGTTAGCACTTGGCACCATCCAATGGTCCAATACCTCCAACCTTCCAAAGGTTCTTAAGCTTGTCCTTGATCCTTCCCAAGGATCAATCCACTCAGGACAAATTGGTTTCACAAGGAGACTCCTACTCCTATGTACTTAACCCCTAAACCACGACACCTCACTACCCCAAGCCCCTTGCCAATGAGACCTTTTTCTCAAATGGTGGAATATGTCGTGTGTGGGTGTTTGAACATGTTTGACAAGGTATTTGCATTGACTTAGACCTCTTTGGTTTGTTTTTACAAGCCTTTTGTGCCTTTTTCTCTTCGTGACCTAGGAAATAGGGCTACAAGCGATTAGGACTTTGTTTGGACTTTTCCCTCTTTATCTACCAAACTCTCTAAACAACCACCTGAACAAATTTGATATTCAAATACCCTTTTGGACCTTCTAAAGGATTTCAAACTTCTGTATCTGGTTTGAGTGCAAGTGTTCAAACCCTTCACTAGTCAAATGGGAATGAAGTTAGGGCTTTTGGAAAGGGTTTGCACATATCCAAGGGTCCGCTCCATGCAATTTTTGACCACCACTTTGCCCACTGCTCCAAGGATTCAATCAATCCTGTGCTGCACAGACTTGCCACATGGGTAATGTCAAGTCTAGGGCATCACTCCAAAAGTGCAAGGTGAGATCTTATGCCTCCCAAACCAAACAAAATAATCTATTATACAAGGTAATCTAACATTCCCCATGGTTTCAGACCATTCCCATTGAGGAATGTTGAATGGTGGCTCCTTTTGCATCCAAGTGCTGATTTTTGGGGTTTCTACCAGGCAATGAGAAAGAAAATTCAATTACTCCTCAACCGCAGAGTTTCAAGACCTCAAACCTACATCAAATGAAAGGTGATTCTCTGCTACAACCGATTCAAGACATTATCCCTTCCATAAGTCCGTACAAATCCATACCAAAGCCAAGAACATAAGAAAATGCAGTAAAAATGACAATTTCAGAATTGTAGGAAGCATAAATTTCATTCAAAGTCTCAATCTAACCTTTGGGAATCGTTCCTTGAGCTTAAATAAGGCCAAGGAATCCTTCCAACCACCTCCCAATGTACAAGTGTAACCAACTAGCCGTTGGGCAACCACAACTCAAATATTTGCAAAATTGCCTATGACAACATAGCAACTTTTGACAAATTATTACATCACACACTTGCCTTCATACCAAAGGTTACAAAGTGGACACACAACATCTCTAAGACCCCTAGACACCAAAAACATAAATAAAATTCCCATACAAGGATTTTTGACCAAGTACACACCTTGAAGCCTTAGGGCTTATTACATAGCATTTGTAGCATTGGACCTACCACATCCATTTAGGACCTACACAAGAAAACTTCAAGGCAACACATCATGTTGCATTCAAACACATGTTATAGAACACCTTTGAGTGCCCCTGCACCAACCTTGGACTTGGCCAAATTGATAGTGCCAAATATATTTGTTGATGTTGAGCTAATTCAAGTTGATGCAAGAACATCTAAGTAGTTCATCTGGTTGGAGCAGTTAGCACTGGAGTGGATTAGAGATTGTTGAGTTTCTTCATGTTTGTGAATTTAGAGTTGTAGATTTGGATTTATCATCTGGAGACCATTGTCTTAAACATATTTGAGATTCATGGCATTTGGATTTGATTCTAGTGAGATATCGATTCTGGTGTTGGTGTGTTCTTACTGGTTGGTCTTGTAGTGTGTGGAGTGAAGAAGAATTGGGTTGCGATGGTTTCCATAACTTGCGAATCATTGGGAGATGTTGTCTTGGCCTTGACCGATGTTCTTGGAGGTCCACGCGAAGTTCTAAGCATTATTGGAGGTGTTCTTGGTGATTTGACCAACATGTTAGTGTTCTCACGTTTCATTATGAACCGATGGATCTTTGGATGACTTGATTTAGTTGTTGAGGCTTGCGGATAGTATAAAGAGGAAGTTTGGAGATTGATTTGTAAGGATAGAGATCTATGAAAGATAAGAATCAGGAAAGATGTAGAATCTAGAGGCGCTGAGGTGTTTTGGTCTGGTGGACTGAGGTCTAGATCAGCAGAGCGTTACCGGAGACAGAGTTTTTCAGCAAATGATATGTGGATCATAGATTTGAGTTGTTTAAATGATTTTCTGATTCTAGGCTACGGTCTAACATGTGTAAAACCTGGGGGAATTTTTAATTCATCAAAATAATATAAGGATTGAGCTTTGGGGCTGGGGTTTTCCCTTTGAGGGTTTTCCTAGGGTATTTTTTGTGTTGAATGATCTTTGCCTTATTATTTCATGATGTTTGTGTTATAGGCTGCAAGGTGGGGTTGTCCTTCATTGAATCTCCCTACCTTGTCTACATCAAGTAGTATCAGAGCTAGTTATGAACCTATTGATGGAGGGATAGTTGGTTGTGAACCAATTGGATGAAAAGAACTTGAGGTATCTTGAAGACTTGTTCAAATCTGTTAGGACCCGGAGGCAACTGAGAGGGGGGGGGGGTGAATTAGTTGTCTATTAATTTCAACCCAAATATAACTTAACCAAACCTAATACATAATACCAAACTTAATACGGGTAGATAGTTTAACAGTTAATAACAGTACCGATAAAGTTTAACGCATGAAACAAAAAGATAAATAACATCCACAACACATAACATAGATATTTGTTCGTGGAAACCCTGTAAGGGGAAAAACCACGGTGGGAAACCTTACCCACAATCAGATGATACTGCTGCAGATAGTATATGTGTACAAATGGGGTCTGCACATGCAGAAAGCCCAACTGCCTAGAGCTCACTGCTCAATCACAAAATGGGAGTCACACTGACTACAATTGGATGGTTAAATCCAATGATAATGTATTGCTCAAAATAGCATCTTCATATGTTGGATTCAGTACCAGTTAAGCTCTGATTGTCTTCTTCATACCTTCCTTGAATCTTCATATGATGTCTATGTGTACAGCTCTTCTTATATTCGCATCTACCTTATTACATTCCCTTTCACACCTTCTCTCTAATCTCACAAATGAGATCTTACATATATACCAAAACCTAAGACCAAATGTGTAGGTCAACTCACTAAGAATATTACAATTAAATCAATTACAAATGAATCAATATGCGATGCATCATGTCGACTCAATGAATTTACAATAATAAACAATCAATAAAACATCTCCAGAACCTGTCCTATTGCTCTAGAATAAATAACGCTTGTCAGTCCATAACCTAGACCTATTTGTCGGTAACAGCAAATATGCAAACTTGATTAGACCAATAACCAAATCACCAAAACAAAGTGTCCAAACAATGTCTTCGACATAACCAAGTAATCTCTAGATGATAACAGATCATCCTCAGTGTCGATGAGCAATATAACCTGTCGGTGAACCAGATACAGGTGACTGTGCATAAGTCACTAAACATGCCAGTGAACATAACCAAAGATCTTCAATGCTGATAAGTGTTCAAAAGTGTTGATAAGTGTTGACATCAATGACAAAACCAATGCAACACATCCATAATACCAACAATCTCCCCCTTTGGCATTGATGGCAACACAAGATGGAAAAACCATCTAAGTGCCAAAGCAGAAATGCCAGAAACCAAAAACCAACAATCTCCCAAAGAGATCAATTACCAAAAATTATGATACATAATGTTTCTCCCCCTGGGAATAATCTCTCCCCAAAAGATAATGTGTTTTTCCATAGATATCTCTCCCCCTTTGACATTAAATGCCAAATCAATACAAAACCAAATACAATCAGTTCATAGAACTTATTACAAATACCACTTGTTATAACCAAATTTATCCAATCTACTCCCCCTGAGAAGTAGCTCTCCTTCATCAAAGCCTGAAAAAGATTTCTTTGTTATTTATGTCGGTCTAATGTCATGCTCCAACTGTCTAAGTTTCTACCAGTGAGGGTATAACTCCAAGTTGCTCTCTTAGATATTCAAAAGTTTCCTTAGGCAAAGGCTTAGTAAAGATATTTGCAATCTGTTCTTTAGTATTCACATAAACCAATTTCACTTCTTTTGCTTCAACATTCTCTTTCAGAAAATTGAATTTGATCGAAACATGTTTAGTTTTAGAGTGAAATAACGAATTCTTAGATATATCAATTGTTGTCATATTATCGTGCAGTAAATGATTATAGATTCTTTGCATTTTACCTTTATGTCCTTCAACATTTTCTTGATCCATAATACCTATGTACAATTAGTTGTTGTTGCAACATATTCTGATTCTGTCGTTGATAGTGATGTACAACTCTGTTTCTCGCTCAGCCATGAAATTAGTCTGCTACCAAGGAAAAATGCTCTGTTAGTGGTGCTCTTTCTGTCATCTACATCTCCTGCCCAATTTGCATTTGTGTATGCACATAAATCAAAATTTTCATCTTTAGGATAGGGTGAACTCACAAAGCTGGTTCCCACTTTTTGGTACATCCTGATTTTTACTGAAATCATACATTTTTTGGAAAATATAATTATTTAAGCTTTAAGAGGTCCCATTTGAACTAATTAATTGAAGAGAGTTAGATCAAAGGCTCTTAGATCAAAATTTCTTGGATAGAACCTCTCTACTTCTAAATCATACATGTAATGGAGTCTCCTTTGCATCTATCAAATGCTGATAAAAAACCAACTTTACATTAGCTTTTGAGGGGTCAAACGAATTCATTTAGAAGTTTTATTTTCTTGAGGATTTAGTCCTTATTATAAGCTTTCCAAATAGTATAATTTTTAATATATTTAAGTTTATTAATATATCTTTATTTTATTTTTTATGAATGTAGGTTTTTCACCAAACATGAACTTCTTTGTTCAATGCATTGGGAAAAATAGCAAACTAATTCAAAAAAATTCTGAAAAATATCTATGCCCTAGGTATTGATGTCTTATTTCTAACAAAAAAAATAAAACTTAATTTTGATATATATAGAGCAAGTTATGTGTTCAAACATACACCTATATCTAATTATAATTAGTCGGACTTCAAAACTTAATAAAATAAAAAATATTCAACATATCACTATCAAACCAACTGCATGCCCTGGGTATTGATGTTACAAACCAAAATTTAAAAGAGATAAGTTTTTATCATTTATAGAAAAAAAATTATACGTTTCGGGATGCACATCACTCTTAAAAAATGTTGTTTCCTGTAAAAAACTACTTTTGAGGGAGATGGAAAAATCAATAAAATTTTATTCAAAAAAAATTGAAAAAAATATATTTAGAATCTACAAAAAGGATGTTACAAATCACTAGTTTACATCATCTTCAAATTCTTAACGATTTAAAAGTTATAGGTGTCGGAAAGTGAAGGTTTTTTGCAAAATGTTCATCTAAGTGTCAAAGTTGGTCAAAAAGTGGGAACCAGTATTGTGAGTTCACCCGATACCATAAACTAAGATTTGTTGTGCCTTGTAGGTACCAGAAAATCATTTTCACTGTTGATTCATGATTTTCTTTAGGATTACTCTAAAATCTTGAAACAATACATACTACATTCATAATATCAGGTCTTGTTTGTGTCAAATACAGTAAACCTCCAATCATAGACTTGTATCTTGTCAGATTAACAGGTGTTGATTCATCCTTCAATGATAGTTTATTAGTTGAAGTCATAGGTGTACTTACCGGTTTAGAGTTTTCCATGCCAAATTTCTTAAGTAATTCCTTCAAGTACTTTGATTGATTTATGAATATACCTTTATCAGTCTGTGATATCTACAATCCTAAAAAGAATTTTATCTCCCCAATCATAGACATTTCAAATTCTTCCTACATCTTATTAGAAAAGTCTTTACACAATCCTTCTTCTCCTCCAAAAATGATATCATCAACAAAAACTTCAATAACCAAGATGACATCATTAATCACTTTGTAATATAAGTTATTATCAGCATTACCTTTAGTGTAACCAAGCTTCAAAAGATATTTGTCCAATCTAGCATACCAAGCTCTAGGAGCTTGCTTCAATCCATATAAAGCTTTCCTTAACCTGCAAACCATATCTTTGTCATTTGTCAAAGAAAATCCATCAGGTTGTTCAATGTAAACTTCCTTTTCAAGATCACCATTCAAAAATGCACATTTAACATCCATTTGATATACTTTATAGTTCTTGTGTTGCAAAAGCTAAGAATAGTCTGACTGCCTCAATTCTAGCTGTTGATGCAAAGGTTTCATTGTAATCAATTCCTTCTTTCTGTGAATATCCCTTACACACTAATCTTGCTTTGTTTTTTATTACCTTACCATCTTCATTAAGTTTATTTATGAATACCCATTTAGTTCCAATTACATTTTTGTTTTTAGGTCGGGGAACCAATGTCCATGTGTTATTCTTTTCAATTTGTTCTAATTCATCTTCCATAGCCTTAATCCAATGTTTATCTTCACATGCCTCATTAATAGTCGTTGGTTCAATTTGAGAAATTAAACATACCTCTTCATTTGCCAGTCTTCCTCTTGTCATAACACCTTGATACTTATTCCCAATTATCTGACTTTTAGAGTGATTCAATCTTACGTACCTAGGTGTATTCACTTGTTGTTGTTCTTCAGTCACTGTGGAATTCTCAAATGATGCCGGTGTGATTGGATCAACATTCTGTACTGGTGTACTCATTGTAGGTTCATTTGTGATTATCTGAACTGTCGCTTCAAAGTCTATAAACCTTGAATTACCTCTAAACTGTTCATCAATCTTCACATTTGCACTCTCAATGATTTTTTGCAATCTCTTGTTAAAACATCTATATGCCTTGCTCTTAGATGAATAACCAAGAAATATTCCTTCATCACTTCTAGGATCAAATTTGTCAATATAATCATCTCTCCTAATATAACATTTGCTTCCAAATATTCTGAAATATTTAAGAGTAGGAGTATTACCAAACCATAATTCATGAGGAGTCTTACCGGTTTCACCTTTGATGTGAACTATGTTGAATGTGTAAACAGCTGTATTGACTGCTTCTCTTCAATACACATGAGGTAGGTTTTCTTCTGATATCATGCTTCTAGCTGCATCCAAAATAGTTTTATTCTTCCTTTCCACAACTCCATTTTGTTGGGGTGTCTAAGGTGTTGATAATTGTCTTCTGATTCCATTCACTTCACAGAATGTATTAAATTCCTTAAATGTGAATTCACCTCCTTGATCTGATCTCAAACATTTTATTTTCATATGGGTTTCATTCTCTACCATTACCTTAAATAGTTTGAATTTCCCAAGAGCTTCTGATTTCTCCCTAAGAAAAGCGACCCAACACATTCTAGAATAATCATCAATGATTAGCATAAAATATCTATCTCCATGTAAACTTCTAGTTCTTGTTGGACCACATAAATCAGTATGAATTAAGTCAAGAACATTATTGGATTTTTCTGGAATACTCTTAAAAGTTTATCTAACTTGCTTTCCAAATTGGCATTCCTTACATACCAGATTGTGAGGTTTAACAATCTTAGGTAAATCTCTTACTGCCTTAGTTGTACTGATTTTCACAATGCAATCAAAATTTACATGACAAAGTCTTTTATGCCATAACCAAATTTTATCAATATGTGCAATCAAACATTCTTTATCAGTGTTATTCAAATGAAAGATATTACCTCTAGTCTGATTGTCGATTGCAATTTCCAAACCAGTTCTGTTCATGATTTTGCATTTACCATTCTTGAATTGTAACTGAAATCCCTTTTCAACTAATTGACCAACACTCAAAAGATTATGCTTCAAACCTTCAACATAATAAAAATTATTAATATTGTACTTACCATCAAAAGATATAGTGCATTTTCCTTTGATCAAACAAGCTTTATCATCCCCAAATCTTACTAGACCTCCATTGTATTCTTGAAAGGTTAATAATTTACTTTTATCACCAGTCATATGATGTGAACATCCAGAATCAATGATCCATTCATCCTTTTCTTCAATTTTAGTTGTCAAGGCCTGCTCTACCGGTTGAACAATAGGTGTCGGTTGATCTTCTGTTATTGCAACAAAATCTCATCTATTGTCTGTCGGTTTGTCATCAGAATCTTCAGTAACTCATTCATCAGCATAGTAACATGATTTGTCTCTATTCTTCTTAAATCTGTATCTCTGATATTCAGGGTTAGGCTTATATGTTCTTTTAGCTTCTTCTTTCAATCTTGCATATCTATCAGGACACCTAGATGTCATATGACCAATTTTATTGCAGTTAAAACATTTAAATGGTGCTTTACCTTCATACTTACTTCCAACTGGACCTTTAGGCATTTTCCTTGCAAATAATGCTTCAAGTTCTTCATTCTCTCTTCTGATTTCTTCAAGTTCTCTAGCATAGAGTGCTTTCCAATCAGATTTTTCAAATGATGATGATGTTGTTGCAGATGATGAAGCTTTGAAAGCCAAATCTGTCTTCATTGTAGCAATAGGACCAAATTCCTCAAGTTCAAAAGCTTAAAGTTTTCCAACCAAACTATCTCTAGATTCTGATGTATTAGGCATTATTCTCAATTCATTAATAGCAGTTACTTTCATTTTGTATGTCAATGGCAATGCTCTTAAAACTTTAGAAACAATTTCATCTTCAGTTAAGGATCCTCCACAACATTGTATACCCAAAATAATTTCTTTTACTCTTTCCATAAAAGTAGAAATCCTTTCATCTTCTTCCATTTTTAGATTTTCATACCTGACCTGGAAGCATTCCAGTTTTTCAATTTTGATAGTGGTATCACCTTCATTCAATGTCTCTAATTTATCCCAAATAGCTTTAGCAGTAGATCGGTCTGATAATCCCATGATTTGTTGATCTGACAATGCGCTCAAAAGTGCTTCTCTTGCTTTGCAATCATTCTTCTGATCTTTAGCCAGGGTTGGTTGATTAGGTTGACTATGTGTAGGACCAACATAGCCATTCTTTGTAACATCGCATATGTCTTTTCCAATGCAATTCAAATGTGTCTCCATTCTAATCTTCCATATACCATAATTAGTTCTATCAAGTTTTGGATTGTCCTTCCTGAAATAGTTAGTTGTCATAGAATCTCCTCAAGTTGTTAAACTTCTGCAAAAAGAGGACTTAGCTCTAATACCAATTGTTAGGACCTAGAGGCAACTGAGAGGGGTGGGGGGGGTGAATCAGTTATCTATTAATTTCAACCCAAATATAAGTTAACCAAACTTAATGTCGGTAGACAGTTTCATAGTTAATAACAATACCGGTAAAGTTTATGCATGAAATAGAAAGACAAATAACATCCACAACCCATAACATGGATATTTGTACGTGTAAACCCTCTAAGGAGAAAAACCACGATGGGAAACCTTACCCACAATCAAATGATACTACTGTAGATAGTATGTGTGTACAAATGGGGTCTGCACATGCAGAAAGGCTAACTGCCTAGAATTCACTGTTCAATCACAAAATGGGAGTCACACTGACTACAATTGGATGGTTAAATCCAATGATAATGTATTGCTCAAAATAGCATCTTCATATGCTAGATTCGGTATCGGTTAAGCTCAGATTGTCTTCTTCATACCTTCCTTGAATATTCAAATGATGTCTACGTGTATAGCTCTGCTTATATTCGCATATAGCTTATTACATTCCCTTTCACACCTTCTCTCTAATCTCACAAATGAGATCTTACATATATACCAAAACCTAAGACCAAATGTGTAGGTCGGCTCACTAAGAATATTACAATTAAATCAATTACAAATGAATCAATATGTGATGCATCATGTCAACTCAATGCATTTACAATAATAACCAATCAATAAAAAATCTCCAGAACGTGTCGTGTTGATCTAGAATAGATAACGCTTGCCGGTCCATAACCTAAAACTATTTGTCGGTAACAGCAAATATGCAAACTCGATTAGACCAATAACCAAATCACCAAAACAAAGTGTCCAAATAATGTCTTCGACATAACCAAGTAATCTCTAGATGATAACAGATCATCCTCAGTGCTGGTGAGCAATATAACTTGTCGGTGAACCATATGCCGGTGACTGTGCATAAGTCACTAAACATGTCGGTGAACATAACCAAAGATCTTCAATGCTGATAAGTGTTGATAAGTGTTGACATCAATGACAAAACCAATGCAACACATCCATAATACCAATAAAATCATCAAACGCTAAGGAAATGCAAGGCTTGCAAGAAGACCATTGAACCTAGGAGCATGAACTTGAGGTGGTTGATAGGTGGGCTTGAACAGATCGCCAAATTGAGGCAGGCTGCAAGGTTGCCTAGAAGATCGCCGAGGAGAGGCAACTGGAACTTGTAGTCAGACCATCGAACTTGAGGCAATTGCAAGTACATGTGAACATATTGTCAAAACAGATTTGATGTAGCATTGGTTGTGGCATGTTGCAGACCAAGTGATGGCACTCACTTTTCAATTAACCCTGACAGTCTAATGCAGGAGCATCTGAGTAGATCATCTGGTTGGAGTAGTTAGCAATGGAGTGGCTTGGAGATTGTTGTGTTTCTTCATGTTTGTGAATTTAGAGTTGCAGATTTGGATATAGCATCTAGAGATCAGTGTCTTAGACATATTCGAGATTCATGACATTTGGATTTGATTCCGGTGAGATGTCGATTCTGGTATTGGTCTGGTGTTGGTGTGTTCTTACCGGTTGGTCTTGCAGTGTGTGGAGAAAAAAGAATTGGGTTGCGGATGGTTTCCGTAACTTGCGGATCATTGGGAGATGTTGTCTTGGACTTGACCGATATTCTTGGAGGTCCGCGTGAAGTTCTAAGCATTATTGGAGGTGTTCTTGGTGATTTGGCCGCCATGTTAGTGTTCTCATGTTTCATTATAAACCAGTGGATATTTGGCCGACTTGATTTAGTTCTTGAGGCTTGTGGATAGTATAAAGAGGGAGTTTGGAGATTGATTTGTAAGGACAGAGATCCGTGAAAGATAAGAATCAGGAAAGATGTACATTCTGGAGGCGTCGAGGTGTTTTGGTCTGGTGGATAGAGGTCCAGATCAGCAGAGTGTTATCAGAGATAGAGTTGTTAAGCAGACGATCTACGGATCATAGATTTGAGTTTATTAAATGATTTTGTGATTCTGGGCTACGCTCCAACATGTGTAAAGCCTGAGGGCATTTGTAATTCATCAAAACAATATAAGGATTGTGCTTAGAGGCTGGGTTTCTCCCTTTGAGGGTTTTCCCAAGGTATATCTTGTGTTGAATGATCTTGTTTTTCCTTGTTATTTCATGGTGTTTGTGTTATAGGCTGCAAGGTAGCGTTGTTCTTCATTGGATCTCTCTACCTTGTCTACATCACAAGTACTAGCTGAGAACTATCACCCTGTCACTAGGACAGTAAGAATGCCAAGTGGAAACCCTCTGTTGGAGGTAACCAAGTCATCCATTATAGACTGCTTCATGTTAAATATGCAGGCCATTACCAAAATTGAACTGCTAAAGTTTGAGCAAAATTACAACAGGTTAAGAAAAACATATATGAAGGATGAGCTCCCATTGTATTACAAGAGGGGTTTCAATTACCAAATTGTGGAGATTGTGGCAAATGAGTCTTTTTCTATTGATGAATTCCAAGTCTACTTTCAAAGAACTTATTTTTCTTTCTGCCAAATATTGGGTGAGGATGCTAAAGACAAGATACCAATTGCCATGATGTACATGGCTATGAGAATCTAGAATTCAGAACTGAACTTGGAGTTTGATTTTTCTTTAGAACTTGAGAGGAGGATCCATGTGCAGTTTGTGGCCCTAAAAGAGAAAAAATCTCCTTTTAACTTTCACCATTATTCATTGTTGTGCCATTTAATATTGTATCAAAACAAGCAAGTGTTCCAAGACAAATTAAAGTTGGGCATTGTTGATAAGATGGGACATAGGGTACCAGTGTAGTAGTGGTGCAACTTATGGGATAAGAAGTGTGCCAACAATTATTACAAGACCTTCCATGATGTTGTTGTTATGTCAATTCTATTTTCTTTCAATCGAAAAGTGAATAGACTATCATCATATATAATGGAAATGAGAAGACCCTTGGCTAAGAATTTGGAAGTTGGGCACTCTCATAATTTTGGTGACTAGTTTTATATGCTTGACCACAACTTGATTAGAGTATATGGATGCCTGATGGCCCCCCACCAATTGCTAGTATTTGTTTCTGATAGGATTACCTTTTTGGAGTTCATGTGGCAAGTGATGTGGATGGAAAAGGAAGTCATGGAGAGAATGAAGAAGGGGACCTTTTTGCTCCATGTGGCTAGATGTGCAAGACTCTCCATTGGATCTGATGTACTTGAAGAACTCCAAGGTTACTCGAACTAATTATGCTTTAAAACTTGGCAAGGAAAGATTGTGTGACCCTAAGGATCACATCAATCATGTGAAAAGAAAAATATGGACTAGCTTAGGTGTTGATCATGAAGTGTTGTTAGATGAAGATGTTATTAGAAATGTGAAACCTTTGACAAAAATTTTCAAAGAAAATGGAAATGGAATATCTTGGTAAATTTGGAGAAAGAGAAAAGAAAGAAAGACCCAAGCTTTATGGGGTTCTATTCAGAAGAACCAAATATTCTTAGAAGGATTGAATTGTATATATCTATTTTTGAAAAATTGTATGGTAAGTCAGTTACTAATGAACCATCACAACAAAAGGAAAAATTGTCTGTAAGAAAGCCCCAAGGGGTTGTGAATGTTGATACTTTGGATGTTGTTTATGTTTAAGAATCTTCACCTGCTCCCCCTCCACCAAAGAAGCAAAGAAGAGATGACTTTGTGCCATTAGTGCCTTATGATGATATTGAGGGTGTAGGAGATATTGATGAAGTTGTCAATGCTTTGAGAGCCCTAAAGGAGGATGATGAAGATGATCGGCCGCAAAGATCACCTCTTAGAAATGAAGAAGAAGCACATGGGCAAGAGGCTAGGATTGAGGAAAATGTAATGCCAAAGGAACCTGAAGTTGAGAGGATTGCAATTTCTTTAAGATTCATTGAAGATGATGAATTCATTAAGACACCTGAATTTAAAGATTTTTGGATAAAGATGAAAATGAAGAAGTTCAAAGAAAAGAAACAAATGAATATAATGGGTGTTGACGAGTCACAACAAAATAAACTTGCCAAAAGGACTTTCAAAGAGTTAAGATTTGATGAAATAGATATCACCCTGGAAGAAGCCAGAGAGATGGTACTAAAGAGAAATATGTTGATCACTCTAGGGATGACTGTGAAATGGATGTTCTTGCTAGATCAATTATGCATCAAGAAGACCCAATGCTAGTGGCAGAGTTTGATTCAAACCAGGGAATGAGTGGAACGGGGTATAACCCCAAAATTGGAACTCTTGCAGTGTGGATAAGATTCAAGAGCACTGGTAAACCAAAATTAGTTGATATGGTCCAAGAAACTCAAGGAACTGCAATACTAAAAAACACTTAAAGATACCTCCCCATTGGAGGTGGCCATCATGACAATGCCCTTTTCTATGTTCACAAGAGATGTTGTAAAGAGCATGCAACAAAAATTTGCTTGAATATGAAAAAATTCAAATTGACATGAATGAGAAGCCAGTCAAAGCAAGGCACTTGTCATTCACAAACATGCACCACCAAAGCCAATTGACAAAAGTGTTGATACTGAAAAATGGATTGAGGAGAAGAAAAAGTATGAAAAAGAACTTGGAGAATTGAGGAAGATAAATGAAAAAAGCCAACAAAGGTTGTTGCAATAAACTCTTTGTATGTTTGAGAAGATACTGATACATAGGGTGAAATACCTCATGGATATAATAGATGATGTATACAGAGGATGTGAATCACTTTGAAAAGCATTGGAAGTATTCAAGGAGCATAAATATATATTGGAGTCACTGTCAAAAGGATGGCAACTAGTGCATCACACTTTGATCACATTATGTAAAGTACTACAAAGAGATCCAAGTGCTCCTCCTACTGTTAAAACAACTGAAAACATGGTGAAGAATGTAATTGAGGAACTCAAATATATCTTTGCAGAAGAGCCAAGGATAAAGGCTAAGATTGATTCCTTCCACACATTCAACACTAGACTATTCCTTCAATTGTGGATAAGGATAAACACATCAGAGACCTCGGTGACTGGAGAAGTGATTTCAATTAGATGGTGCCACAGATCTTTACTCACATGCAAGAAGAAAGGGATATTAATGTGCAAAGTTTCAATGTCTTTTTAGACAAGGTGATAACCCTTGACAGTGGATATACAAAGTTTGTTACAGAAGTGAATGTCATAATGCACAAGAGGTGGAGGGACCATTTGGGAAATGTTCCAGAGGTGCAAAAATATAAATTTCCCAGTGACTTTGATGTGTATCAATGGGAGAATCAATCCCTGAGGCCCTCAGAGGACTAGTGCAGTGGTAGGCCAGTCGGTGGATATGAAGTTCGCTCGACTTGAAATAGAACCTTACTAGACCCATTGGTCACAAGTTGCTAATCGAAACACAAAAGATAATGAGTTGCACTTATATTCACCAACTATTCTCATATTTGGTCATCTTTTATTTCAAACTTTGTTTAAGTTGTAAACCTTTCTAAGTATTTTTATGCTTTTCAAAACACTTTAGTTATATTTGGTTATAATTAATGAAAAGGCATGTCCTTTCATTTTTTAAGGACAACGGTCTAAAGCTTGTTGCTTCTCCCATTTTGTATGTAAGGGAGAAACCAAGATGGATAATAAAAAAGAACAATATAACAACAATAAAAAACAGAGTGGTGGTATACAGAAAATTATTGAACTTTTCTTGCAGTAGCAATTATATAATACAAGAATCCTATTTTTGCTCTCAATTGCTTGTATGGTTGTAATTGATATATGTTATATGGTTGTCTCCAATTTGTTTTTTTTTTATTGTTTAAGTTAGTTTATCAAGGATAATTCTGATTTATCAAAGCAACTTTCTTTCTCTATGTGATTTAATTAATTGGCTTCTGCAAGATAGAATTAAACTCCATTTAATGAAGTTACAACAATAAGAAAAATCAGTTGGATTAAGAAGAAGAATCAGTTAACATTACATTAATGCACGTTTATGCAAGGCATAAACAATAAAGGTGCCAATTAATTTGAGTAATGATTAGAAAGTGGATGTGTATGTACTATGTTGCCCTACAAGAAAGGCACCAGTCTTAATTATTTTCAAAGAATCTTTCAGTAAAATCTAGTTTATTCTCTTTTCATTAGTAATAGAAGTAGAAGAAATAAATTTAATTTGCCTATTTCAAACATCCATGCCATTTTGAGATAAGTTTAAGAAGGGTTTCATTACAATTATATAAAAACTTGAAAGTCTACTTAAATTATCAAAAAGGTAAACCCACCTCGGTAGAGAAGAATCGAAAGTGCAAGAGAAATCAATCCTCTTCAAGGTTGATACTCATTCGTTGGCCAAATCAATTGTTGAACTTGATTATAAAACTTGGCATATTCTTAGAGTTTGACAATCTACAAATCTAGGAACCAACATTAGGCATATCCATTACATTTTGGATCAACGACATTCATGGCTAGCTTCACGTCTTTGATGTGAACTAAGATATAAAGGTCCATTTAAAATTAGTTTATTATAATTCTATGCATTTCTATTAGTTACTCACTAAATATTCTAGGATTGTTTATGTTTAGTTATCATCTAATTGTTAACATAGAATTGGTCTTCTCACCTTCTATATTTCTCTTCCCATGTGTTTTACCTTATTAATACAAAATAGAGGAAAAGGATAATGGTTATTTGTGTTTCAGTGTTGACTCAATATTAGATATCATATCACATATGTCAGAATTCATTATAGAGAAAAGATGGTTGAATGATTGAATGGAATGGAACCAATAATAATTCCCCTTGTTTATTGTCTAGGGTGTTATGTTTCTTATCTTCTACTTAAAGGGGCATAGAATGTTGTTGCACATTAATTTTCCTTCCTACCTTCGACTATTTACTTATTACTTTATATTTAACTTCGGAATGCAAGTTACAAAGGGCATACACAAATTGTTTTCCAACTTATTGCATCACAAGTAATTTGTCCAGAAACTAGTAAACTTGCCAATTTGAGTAAATTATATAATTACATATCTTAAAAGTAGACTACCTAGCTAACTGAGTTTTCTATAAGTAAGCCCCACTAGAGGGTAGAGAGAAACACCCTTAGGTGGGAGAGAGAAAGGGTTAAATAGGGAAGAAGAGGTGCAGCTATTACATGGATTAGTTCACCATAGGAGTTTTGAAATTTTATTTTTCATTAGCTATTAGAAGGAACCACAAAAGGGAAGGGAGTTGTATCATCAAAGATTCAAATGGAGCTTTAATGTATGCATCTACAAGACACCTTCCTAAGAAAACTAACAATGAGACGAAAGACCAAACCTTGGTAGATGGCTTCAAACTAGCCCTATTCTTCAATGCATCAAGCTTAAGGTGGAAAATAACCCCCAATTTATAATTAAAATTATGTTAAAAAAAAGCTTCCTAAAACTAGTTATTGAATCATATTTTTTAGGAGGTCCAATTAATTTTGACTAATTTCAATTCCATTTGTTCCCACCATTGCTTCAAAAAAAGCCAACAAATTGACATATAAGTTGTCTAATGCTAGTATCCACATAAAGGAATTTACATCTAATTCCAACTCAAAATAAAACTAAATAAGACAATACTTAGAGTGCACAATAAACGCAAGCTAATTTCACTACAAAAGAGGATTTTCATTTATGGATACAAAAACCCCTCTATATCCTTTAAAATCATTTTATTTAGCAATCATTCCATGTAAGAGCAGTTAGGTACAATCAAAGGTAGCGTGTGAAGTGCATTTTGATGTGCTACTTTTAACCAAAAAACTTGACTAACTTTTGTAGACAAGTAAAAGTATGACATGGGAAATTGGAGAAGGAAAAATAAATTTCAAGTTAGGGATGAGGAGAAAAATACTCAATTATAGTAAACAGTTTCCTCGAGATTTTGTACACCGAGATTATAAATTAGGAGCACATTGTTTGGACAATAATGTCATAGTGTAGATACCCTACATATCCAATCAAGAGGACTTAGTGACAATCAAGGAAGCATCCCAAAGTGCCCCTAGACAAATTAAACTAGCAAGCCTATAAATGCAACAAGGTGCAGTGCGACAATATTGGAGGACCCTTCTTCCAAGGCCTACAATGTAGAGTTTCAAACCTCAAAAGGAAATTTGATGCACCAAACACCATTATTTAGATTTCATATAATTTGACAAAGCCAATAAGGTGGGGATGGACAATCAAAGGGACCATGTCTTGCTTAATGACTACCCATAACATATTTTTTGTCAAATGCCTATGCAAAACTCAATGACAATCAAAGTGAGTATCACAAAATAAGGCCACTTTACTTGGCCTTACAAAGGGTAAGGTAAATGTTGAAGACTTATTAATAGGCCCTTCTCAAAACCCTAACAATACCGAGGCAATAAAACTTGGACAAGAATTATGTATGGAAGATGCATCAAATTCTTTCAATTCATGAACAAAAATTTTATGTGAAAGCTCAAAATTAGAGCAAAAATTTTCATGCAAATGTTTTGAGAGAATAACTCAATCAAATGGATGCTTGAAAAATTTTGTTACTATTGATGAGTGCATAGTAGTGTTGGTCCCACAATTATACTAAAAGGGGGTGGCGGGGGTGGTAGGGGCAGATGCATGGGGGTAAATCAATATAACGCACTTTTTCAGAATTCAACTTTATTAACAACACAAGTACTTAATGTAAATAAAAACTCTAAATATATTATTATGTAAAAGTATTAATTTTTACAATTGATAGAGGCACCGATCCCTCAGTCACTATGTGAGCACTTACTCACTAGAAGCACCAATTCCTCATTCAATTAGAGGCACCAACCCCTCATTCAATATTCCACCTTTTAAAAGATGATGGATGATCCCACTCTTCACACCTTATGCTATAATTTTTCTTCTCAAATTGATCTCAAGTCTACTATGAAGAACTTTCCACAAATTTGCCTTCAATTCTGCTACAGATCTACTCACTTATCTGCCTTCAACTCTTCTTCAAATCTGAACCACAATAATCATACTATTCTGCTCAAATAGCTTCTTCAGATGTCTCTCTAATCCTTCATAATATACTCCTCTCCATTCACTATATTGGAGTCCAATATCTCCTTCAGTCTGAAATAAATCAGATCGACTAAGTCTTTCCCTCAATAATTTGCACTTCACACAACCTTCTCTTCATTCATTTTCAATCTCTATTAATATCCTTCAAAACATCTCCTTCCATTGAATGGTCACAACCAATCACTTAATAGCTGTGTCTTATATCCTTTCACCATCGTCTCTCTTAGTAAAGACAACTTTTGAATAAAACACACCATTTTAAATATTAACCGTTGCACTATTATTTTTGAATCATTTCTTATGTAAATTTGTTCTTTTTATTAAAAACAATGCTCATCGATTAGTTTGTCACCATATTCTAATGAAACGATTTATGGAATCTTACGTATTTTGATTCCTTACTCAATTCATGACTTTTCAGAATAGAAAGTCATGCCTCTTAGTCACATGTGGTATTAACTTTTGTTTGGACTTTGTACCTCTTAAAAACGTAGTATTAACATGTTATTCAATTTGTTTCTTATCTGATTCATGCTTAACCTATGCACTTTTGATATATGATATTCTGATCTGATTATCAATCTTATTCCCTAATGGTATATCACTGTGTAATACAGGCAGAATTCTGAAGGTAATTCAAGACTCATCATGATTAACTAATGCATAAGTACAATCTTGGGCATGTAAGTGATATTCTCCCTTGCTTGACCATCAATGACAACATCTCAACAAGTAGCTGCCCTTGACATGGTCTCCGATGGGAAATCCAGGTGGTCATGGGTAGCAATCCATGCCTCTTAATCTTCCAACCAATGGTTTTCATTTTTGTAGCTCATGTTTTTACAGTCCACCACCATGTCTGGTTCTTAATATTTTGGTTCTGTTTTTTGTCATTTTCTTGTATAATAACCTCATTTATATGCCCACATTTTGTGCCTATCAGAATATTCTCATCCCCAATAAAAACCACTCACTACACAATTAAAAAATTTGTTATAAAGCTATGCACATAAATTTAGCATATAGTCTTTCAATACAAAAAACTGCAAAATGAAAATAGTCTTACCAAACAAAATTTGCAAAATGAATAGAAGGAATTAAAATTGCAACCAAGAAGGATGTTAAATGAGAGAATGGCTCTGCAATTTCTTGCAAACGACCGAGCCGTCGATGGTGGGAGAAGATGCGTTGGGGTTGTCTCAACATCCGGTAGGGTTCCCCCCTCTGCAGGAGCAATCTTGGGAGACTGTGAAGAGCAAGCACACCATTAGGGTAGAGAGGCGATGGGCTGCTAGGGTGGCCATAGACTTTGCATATCGCTATTCCAGTGAACATCGCCCATGCCAGGGCAGGAACTTGGAAACGGCTGGCAAACCTCCATATGGTAGGCACATAACCACCTGTGGCATGTGATAGTGGGAAAGAGAGCAGCTAGGGTAGAGAAGAGGGAAGCTAGGGCGGCGGAACAATAAAAAATGTGGGTGATTCCCATCACCTCTCAAATCCCCAACTGCGCCACCAAAGCAAATAAGATACCGCTGAGTTTTCGAGCAAATTATTCAGGCCCTAGACAGCCCCTCCGAAAGCCACAATAGAGAGGAGGGTTATGTTAGACCTGCTAAGGATGGAGGAAGGGCACTACCATTTAATGGCCCTAAATTCGCAAAACCATTTCTGGTCTCGAAGCTTGGAAACGTGCCACATAAGATCACAAGAAATGAGGATGCCCTAGCAGTGACAAAATCCGACCCAGAGCCCATCAAAATCACGAACCCTAGAGAAGCAAAGGAGTTAAGAAAGTATCACAGAGGGCACGAACTCTTTGCAAAATGGGGAGGGAACAACCAGCCACTCGACAAAATTGTGGAATGGTGGAAAACAAAATTTCACGGCCAGGTAAGTATAACAACCCTAGCAAATAACTTTCTATACATTGAATGCCATGATAATCTCTGAAGGCCAAACTTCTGCATGAAAATTATGTTTTTTACAAAGGCACAAATTTTAATTTCATTGATTGGCAACCGAAATTTGATGCTAATGAATTTGAATTTGAAATGGAATCAAAATGGATAGAAATCCACAATGTTCCTGTAGAATTAATGCATGCTAAAATCCTTATAGAAATTGGGGATAGTTTGGGCAAATTCATAGTTGTAGAAAAAAGTTGGTTGGATAACTCAGACGTAAAAATGCTAATAGAAATAAACAAAGGCAAGGGAGACCTAAAAAATATAATCTTAGAAACAATAGATGGCATATATACTCTAAAACCGGTATGGTATAATGGACCAGTAGCAGAAGATTTAGCTTTCTACAAGAGGTCAAATCCTAATTTATAGAAGTCGCAAGCGATAGTATTAGATAAAAATGAAGCTTCAAATGAGAAAATAAATATACAATTTAATGATGACAGGGGTGGCTTCATTATAAACACTGGTCAACAAGGGATTGATACTACCCCAACTCCGCCTCCTATCCCGGTCTTGGGTAACAATTCTGACAGTACCTTAGAAACTCGGACTTATAATAATGAGCAAATCCAAGCAGAACTGAACAATGTTATAGAAAACCTAATGGGGAAAATAGCTAAAGAATTTGTCGAAGAAATACTCATTGATACCCCAACAAATTGGGCAGAAAAAGCTAACATCCCCATTATAGAACAGGTTCAATCTCCCCCCCGCCCCCCCCAAACACCCCTACTAATCACCAACCCAACTGAGGTGGCCCAAGAAGATACAATCATAGCCTATACCAATCTGGAGGAATCCCTTGTTGTGGAAGGGTTGAATGCAAATGAGGAAAGAGATTTTATTATCAAGGAACTAATCAATATGCAGGTAACGGAAAATTACATAATAGTAGACAACAACTCTACCAATCCACAAAATAGAGGTATCATCCAAACGAGAGGAGAGAAACCAACTCCTGATTGTGGTAAATCTATGAGCAACAAAAGATGTAGGAAGTCTTTTTTAGACAAAAGGAAGATGGACGAGGATGCGGAGGGGCAGGCCAAAATAACAACACTATTGGGGCAAGGAAAATCTCTCCATCCCCTCGAATAGGTGTAAACATACTTACATGGAATGTTAGGGGTTTGGGAGCCCCTAATAAACAAAGACTGATCAAAAGAAGCATACTAAAATATTCTATGGATATAATTATGATACAAGAAACAAAACTAGGCAAGACTAATATAAATAATTTTAGTAGAAAATTCACCCAATGGCAAATGGAAGTTGTGGAGTCTACAGGGGTATTGGGGGGACTAGGTTTAATGTGGAGAAAAAGTGCAGTTGCATTCACATATCAAATCAAAATGCAAAATTGGATGGCAGTCAAAGTTAGAGCCCTTAGTCTAAATCTTGAGTTTATAATTATTAATGTTTATGGCCCAATTCCAACAAACAAAAAGAAATTAGTGTGGTAGGAAATAGAACACTACTTAAATATTCAGGATGAAAAACACATCATCATAGGTGGTGACTTCAACACTATCTTATACTCATTTGATAAAAGCAGTGGTTTAAAAACCATTAAACAATCACAAAGAGACTTCATAAACTGGATAAATAACAATAACTTACTCAAAATTAGAACAGAGGCAGGTTTCCACACGTGGAATAACAGAAGAAAATATTTTTCCAACATTGTAGAAACACTCGATAGATTCTTCTTTAAAGGAGATCCAACCGATCTCCATACAAAACTAAAAACTACAGTATTACCTTGGTCGGGCTTTGATCACTACCCAGTACACTTAGAACTTGTGGGGGAAACAAAGCAAACGGGGTATCCCTTCAAGTTCGAGAGAATGTGGTTTACACATGAAGACTTCCTCCCCAACATACAAAAATGGTGGAAGGATAGTATCTTTGTAGGATCAAAAATGTATTGTCTGGTCTCTAAGCTGAAAGAGATCAAGCACAAGCTATTAGATTGGAACAAAGAGAAATTTAAAAACCTCTTTGAGGAAAAGTCAAGAATTGAGAATGAGTTGGAGACAATAAACACTAATGTGATGCAAAACGGGATGACCTTTGAGACATATGAGAAAATGCTTTTATGTGAATATGAAGACATTCTGGCCAGAGACGAGATATACTGGAAACACAAATCTCAAGAGACATGGTTAGAAGATGGTGATCGAAACACCATTTTTTTCAAAATTAAAAGAGCGGCAAACAAAATTATCCAAATCACCAATGACAGTGATCAGATTATAATTGATCAAGATCTGATTGCAAAGGATGCAATTATGTATTCTGAAAATATCCTTAACAACTAGGAACACTCAGACTTCCCTAACAATAGAATCTTAACAAATAACATACCCAAACTGATAATAGAGGATGATAATAAAATGTTAAACTCTAAAATCACTCACGAAGAAGTTAAATCAGCTCTGACACAATTTCATGGAGACAAAGCCCCTAGACCAGATGGTTTCCCCACTAGTTTCTTTCAGAAATGATGGCACATCTTAGGGGGCGAGGTTACTGATGCCTTGGAATCCGCTTGCAATGCAGGGAAATTCCTAAAAGAAATTAATAACAACTTTTTGGCCTTAATTCCAAAGAAGGAGAACCCCTCAAAATGGGATGAGTCAGACCCATTTCTCTATGTAACATGATCTACAAGCTACTAGCTAAAGTCATGGCCAATAGATTAAAAAAATTATGCCTGTCATAATATCAAAAGAACAAACAAGCTTTGTACCCAATAGATCAATTTTAGATGGAATTATTATTGTCGAGGAAGCCATCCACTCCTGCCAAAACCAAGCACAGCCTAATATGCTGCTAAAATTAGACATCAAACAGGCTTATGACAAAGTGGATTGGTACTTCCTTTGCAGTTGCATGAAGGCCTTTGGCTTTAACAAACAATGGATAAATTGGGTTTACTTCTGCATATCAAACCCTAGGTTCTCTATCTTACTAAACGGGAAACCGAAAGGCTTCTCTGAAGTTTCTAGAGGACTCGGACAAGGGGATCCTTTATCCCCGTTCTTATTTATAATTATGCATGAAGCCTTAGGTAGAAACTTGGATGCATCACGGAGGTCCAGCAAACTGACAGGAATTTAGATCACAGGCGGAGTAGAACAATGCACCCATCAACAGTTTGTTGACGACACAATAATTTTGGGAAAAGGAAAGTTAAAGGAAGCTAAGGAAATTAAGAACATATTACAATCTTATGGGCTGGCCTCAGGAGAGATGGTAAACAAAGAGAAATCAGAAATATTCTTCTTTAAAACGGAAGCACGAGAGGAATACAGGATAGCTTCGTATCTAGGATACAAAATAGGGCATCTACCATTCACGTATTTAGGGATGCCTCTAGACAAAGGTATCAAAACGAATAAACTTTGGGATCCCCTAATTGAAAAAGTGAGGAAAAAGTTGTCATCCTAGAAAGTCTTATGGCTAACAAAGGCAAGAAAATTAACCCTCATAAAAACAGTATTAGCAGCAATGCCTATCTATCTTCTATCTTGTATACCACTTCCAAAAGGGACCTATAAAAAACTATCTCAAATAATGAGAGACTTCTATTGGAATGGTGCAAGAGATATAAACAAAATGAAACTGATATCATGGGAAAAGATATGTCGAGAAAAGAGTGATGGAGGCACGAGAATAAGAAAATTACTCTGGCAAAATATGGCTTTAGGGGCAAAATTGGCATGGAGAATATATACATCCTCATAATCAAATTGGTACCAGAATCTTTAGGAGCAAATATATGTCACAAAACCAGAGAGAGGCAGTATTTAGGGAAACAAACCCACCCAAGGGATCTAGAATCTGGAACTTTATAAGAGAAAGCTGATCACTCATAGTGAACCACCTATCCTGGGATATTCATGATGGCAGAACAGCCTTGTTCTGGGAGGACTCTTGGGGTGGTTACCCCTCAATAGACAGTCTAATGAACACAACCAACATTAAAAACCAAATGAAATCTTTATGGGGGAACCATATAAAGGATTATATGACATTGGTATCTGAATCAACAATGGGATGGACATGGAAAACATGACCCCATTCTTAGTGGACAATAAAGACCAAGAATAGACCTGGGTCAGATGAACTTATATGGTCAAAATCAAAGGATGGACAATACAACTACAAAGATGGCTTTAGAACCATATATGATGAGGCAAACAATATCAAAGACTACACCCCTAACACAATTTGTTGGGACAAATTCGGCCTCCCAAAAGCTGGCTTCTTTGCTTGGCCAACATTTTAGGGGAAGGTCCTAACTGCGAAGCAATTTAAACTTAGAGGTTTTGAAGGACCCTCAATTTGTGTCTTATGTAAGAAAGATGAGGAAACAAATGATCACATATTCACACCCTGTAGCTACACACAAAGATGTTGGTATTCACTGATGGCACAATTAGGCTAGTCAGGTGCCATCATCCCGTACCTAAAGGATTGGCTCAGAAATTGGCCAATCATCAAAAGGAATAGCATCTTCCACAATCTATGGATATGCAGTCCAGCAATAGTAATCTGGGAGGTTTGGAAGGAGAGGAATAGGAGAATCTTTCAGGAAATAGAAATGAAGGTAGAAAACTTGACAGCGAAAATAGAAGCCTCCATCACAAAAACCTCCAATAATAAGAATATGACCATTCCACAACATGATAAGACATTTACAGAATGGGATAACTATATTAGAAAACAATGGAAGGGGATCAAAATCCCTCCTTTCTTTGGGAAGGGGAACAAAGATAAGACCAAGGATAGAAAAGCATGTAAATGGGTGCCTCCGAAGATTGGATGGTGCAAACTCAATTTTGATGGAGCATCCAGAGGCAATCCAGGGGAGGCAGGGGCAAGATGTATAATTCACTCACATGAAAGGATATGTATTAGATCGAGCTCCCGATATCTAGGGCATTGCACTAACAATAAGGCAGAACTATTGAACCTAATAGAAGGTTTAAACCTATGCAAACAATTAAAAATATCCAAATTAGAAATAGAAGGGGACTCGGCCATTATTGTTAATGCAATAAGGACCGGGACAATGCCGAATTGGGAGCTCAAAAGCTTATTGGATAGAGCCCTCTAGCTAATGGGAAGCTTCTCAAACTACACGACCAATCACATTTATAGGGAAGCAAACACATTGGCAAATAAGCTAGCCAATTTAGGGGCAAATGGAACAAATAGAACTACATCATCAACACACAAGCATTCAGATCTAGATACTCATACACAGACAGAAATTGAGACATAAACCTAGAAACAGTATATTCACAACACATTCACATGTAGAATGAAGGTATATATATATAGGTACATGCGCAGATAGAGATATATATGTACGTATACAGTTGTATTTATATAATTATGTGTACACGTGCATATATATGAGCATAGACATATATAGATGCACATATGCATATATAACTATATATATAGGTATACGAACATATATATAGTTATAAGCACATGTAATCACATATATACCTATCAATAGTACCTTAGAGCAGAGACTACTCCCTTCTATAGATGCAAAAGAATATAAACAAGGTATGGTGGTAGGCATTTAGGGTTTAATACAGACAAAAAGATGTCATTATTGCATGCAATACATACTTAGACAGATACATATTCACACTCACATAGAGACATACATAAATATCTATATATATAAACATATTTATACTCAAAGGCGAAATATGCAAAACACGGCCTGAATCCTTAGCAAACTGGAGACACTAGGATATAAGACAAACAAAGAACAAATGACAGAGTGTTCAACAATCTCAAATTTGATACGACATGACAAAATTGGGATGGCACTTCCACAAATGTGACAGATACACACATATAGCAGGATTAAATATCCAAAAATATACTTACATGCATATATATGTACATATATATAGATATACAAGTATGGATATATATATATATATATATATATATATATATATATATATATATATATATATATATATATATATATATATATATATATATATATATATATGTAGATATATGCATATGAGTGCATATATGTATACATAACCACATATATACATATATACATGCAAATATATGTACATATATACAGATATACAAGTATGGATATATATATGTATATGCATATATATATTTGTAGATATATGCATATGAGTGCATATAAGTATACATAACCATATATATACATGCAAATACACAAAGATGTTTATAAATATAATGCATAAAGACATACATATATGCGTACACGTACATGGACAGAAACTGAATAGAGCAAATATATACCTACATAGAAACATAGATATATATGCCCACAAAAACTTATATATATATATATATATATATATATATATATATATAATGTATGTATGTATGTATGAAAATGATTAAACAGCATCAAGCAAAAAAAAAAAATTGCAAAATGAGAATATATTCTTATAAGCTATGCCTCTTGCAAAAGCTCCATATAGAACATTTATAATTGTTACCTTTATTTAAATAATAATACAAAAAGTGTGAAAGGATTGAGCTGAAGTGCTTAAATCGTTGGGTTCTTATTATAATATCTAACAACTGATACTCGTAAGGAACTCAAACATTAATTTCAGTTAATTCAAATATTTGTAAGCTATCTTCCAATATTAAAAAATTCATATTTTAAAACAAACTATAACCTAGATGACATTATACCCAACCAACAACATGTCTCCATTCTAACATCAAGATGGAATCTCGATGGTTCACTATAACATCATAATAGAGGAACATGGATAAATGGGTGGATTGGCAAATGATGCTGAAAGCTATTCAAGCTCACTCCCAATTGTCCTTACCAAATATTGACCACTAATTGCATTTGTAAAACAAGACTGATGAATCACACTTATTAAGCTCATAATTTGAAATTTTATAACTGTACTTTTATTGAATGAATAAAGGCTTTAACTAGAACAAACTTACTTTTGATTGTTTTAATTATTTAAGCGCAAATTCTATTGTACTTATTCATTCTAAATTAAAATCTAGCCATATCAATTAACAGTCATCAACTGCACATCTAAGCCATTAGATTTTACCTTTGAAACAATACAATACTCACCAAACCATTTAAAACTTTTTAATGAGTACACGCAAAGTTTGTAATGTGACATTTGTGTTCAACCATTTCATTTATCTTGTGTTATAATCTAGTTATGTTTTTCCATTCTACAAACGATTCTCTAAGATGATAGATAGAATAATGTCCATGTCTCTTCAGCAATTGATGACAACATTGCCAGCTAATTTTATCACAGATAAATGAAACTGCTTGGCCTTAGCTGCTGCTGTTTTTGGATAGAATTAAATTCCACTCATAATTTAGACTTTTGGTTGGCTTGAAATAAAGACCAGGTGCACAATGTAATGTAGTGTTCTCCCAAAAGGGAACATTACACACAACCATGCATACTGCATGGTTTGTAACTAGTCCAAATTAAACAAAAATTCAAATGAAAGGTTAAAACACTTGTCATCGCAGAAAAAGGGCTTAGAGATTAAAGATGATGAAGGCAGACAAATTAATCGGTTCAACACCAGAAATGTAAAAGGATGCATTCAACGTGCAAGGGGAATATGCCAAAAAAGTTTAAAATAGGTAATTGACATAAAACCCACTTCCTTGATCTTAGTACGCTGCTCCATTTAGAAAAAAATTGCCAGGCATAGTTTATTTCTTATAGTATCTCAGTGAGCAAGAAGAAGTTTCTATTTTAGGACCATTAAGATCAGTATATGACCTAATGTTAATATGAAGGCAACTATTTTTACAGTTTCTTCTAGCATATGAGAGCTACAGTTGAAGGATATGGACAATTGTGATTTTAAATAATCCAATATTAGATTTTGATGATGAGAATGATGATGACGACTTTTAATATCTTTTTGACTAAATTGGCATGTCAGAAATTTGAAATGCATTATTCAGTTTTAAAATATAGTAACCAGTCTTGGCTTCACTGATCAGAATATCATCAGAATTTTTCTTGTTATATTCATTCCTCAAATCACTTTCCCTAAGCATTGCCCTAGTAATTGGTATCAATATGAAACAAGCATTATATATGTAATGTTTTGTTTCAAAGAGAATTTTGTGCTGTCTTTAATTTCAATGTATAATAATATCTCATATAGAAGTATGTATTAAAGTTTGAGCAACACTAAAGAGAAAGTATTATGCTTGTAAAATTAAATTTTAACCTATAATCAATAAAGGCAGCAACGATAGCCTAGTGTTCACAATTTTTATAGTGTGTACAGAAGCTATGTAAACATTAGTACTATTTCATCTAGGTTCCTCATTTATGACATGAAACGCCACAGATATGAAATGATTAATAAATAAAATCTTTCAAGGCAATCATCAAGAACCAATGAAGGTCAAAAAAAAAATTAACTGTACTCTTGGAATACCAGCCTACCCTTGATTTCTCGATAACTTATCTCAAACCCTGCTGAGGAATTTCTGCTAGCATGGTGCAGTAGGCAGCTGATATGATGGTTAGCATAAACAAAACGAAAATCCAAAATTTGTAAGGCATTAGAAGGTACTATTACGAGTTAAATTGGTTGAAAATCTCAAAGTTGAGTCAATTACAGAAGGCTCTGCCATTGCACCATCTCCATAGTCGCCACATGCTAGCTTTTTAGTTAAACAAGGGATAATTGTTATCTTTAAATCCTTTAGTACACCCAAATGTATCTGGGTAAAAGCACTATTCCACATGAAGGTATTCATAGAAGGAGCAACAAAAAGGGGCTTGCTGAAGTCCCATGCTCGCACTATGCAAGTCAGAAGATTATCACACAGGCCACCTGCCATCTGAAAAATAAAGCATGTGAACTTTATAAATATAGCTAGTAAAGCCTTTGCTGCAGAAGCATGTAGCTAATTTCTAATTCGTGAAAATCAGCCAATTTGAAACATTGTACAAATAATTTCTATACACACGCAAAATGAAAAATTGCTGTCAAATAGATCCTCTCAAAGAGGGAAAAAATTACAGAAAACAGGGCAGTTGATATCAAGATCGAGTTTGCACTGGAAAGAAACACACATGATGCTTTCAGCTTAATATACGAGGTGGATTTTAAAACATCAAACATTCAAAGATTTGAGTGAACATGCAGCTAATTTATATGAATATATGCATAACATAGTGTCTGAAAAATAGTTAATTAGTGATGTGAAAAGTTCCTTCAGCTTGATGGAACTGTTTCTTTCTGTAAATGATATTCAAATTTATGTTCAAGTCTGAAGTTGTATAATATTGTTATTCTTTTACTGATTTTTTCTGTTGCTTCTTATGTCACAGGTTGCTGAAGATAACATTAATTATTTCTATGCACATACAGCATTTCATTGACATATATATTTATAGGCAATGCCCACCGATCAAGGCATGCCTTGACCGGACATGTCTTTTGACATGCCCGATCAAGACATTTCTTGATCGGTGCATAGGCACTGCTTCATTTGAGTGTTATACCGATAACTATCAGTTTACGTCATTTAACATGATAAACCGATTACCAATCGGGTCACGTCAAATAGTATAATCAACCGATTAACAATCAGGTCACGTCAAGTAATATAATCACCCGATAAACAATTGGGTTATGTCAAATAATATAATCATCAGATAACCAATCGATATAATGTGAGATTAAGATGATAACTATTATAGTTATCATATGATAGCTATGATAGTTATCATAAGTCTGGTCTGATTTTATTACAATCACAACATGAGTAATATGATTATAGTATGATCAATTATGCATATAAGATGATTATAACAAGTTCATTTATTTTAATCATGAGGTCTACATTTAGACTGTAGTTACATCGATAAGGTAGATGATTGAATGAGAGATAAATGAAGTCTCTCATTCAATCATTTATCTTACCGAAGCTACTAAGTTTCAACACTTTCTGCCACTCGATTCCCTTCTGCTTGATAGAAATGTTTCTTTCTCCCAGTTGATTCCCACCAGTATGTCGTGATTTGAAGAAAATTTGCCATCTTTAGCCATGAACAAGCTTCTACACTTATTTACATTTAATCTAAAGCAAAGACTACTATTAAAATTCAACAACAGAAACAAGAAACCTTAATTAGCCAATGATGTATCAATGAGACAATACACACATATAATCTGCATAGCATGTATAGGATGTCCTACTATGAACAATTATTTCATGGAAGTTGACAAATGACAGTCCAGAAGTAGGAGACCACCCACAGTATCAGTCCCTTTGATACACAGTTGAAAGATGCAAATCCACTTCCATTCTCCACAGGCACAAAGAAAGTTAACTAACTAAAGCATAAGAGCTCTCTTTCTATTACAAGAAATGCCAAAGGAAAGATAGCAGCCACTCAGGAGTTCCTAAAACCTTGCCTTTTCCATCACATGAGTGTAACAAATGGTAATAACTAATAAGAGCATTTTGATTGAGACCATAAAACATAATCACATAGGGCCAAACCATATAAGAATAATTAAAAGACGTCAAAACTAGCAAAAACTCACATAGTCAACATGACAATAGAATTTCCATAATAATCAACCCAAATTTTATTCGAAACAATTTCATCTTATTCCAAACATGTTTACCTTGAAATGGTTTGGAATACCAGTTTTTGGCAACATTTGCCTTCAATCTCATATTGGATTGATACTCCTAGATTAAATGTACATTCTTAAGATGAAGAGCATTTTCAAAGGATGCTTAGACAATTTTAACCAGAAAAATATTTCTTAGAAGCTGATTCTTGATTTTGCTCTTTGCAACCTTCTCAAGTACAAAAGAGACTAAAAAACGTATTTGAAGTTTTATAATAATAATATTTTGAAAGAAATCAACCATTGTTTTTATCGAAGGTCATTAAATCAAGAAAAACAGTTACGGAAAGAGGATTTTTTGTACACACAGCACAGACCGTATGAGTGAATTTCAAAGGTTGAATGTACTTTCATGCAATAAGCATATCTTTGGTAAAGTAAACTACTGAAAAGAAGAACTTAACCAAATCTCTAAAAAATATGTTTTACCATGCAAGAATGTATTGATGAATCTTAAAAACCAAAAGGCCACTTCACACTCCATCACAGCTGCAAAAAGCAAAACTGAATTGAAGAGTTCTTCACCTTCAATTGTTGAAATCTTGTGAATAGGCATACCCAATATTCATTCAGACAAGGCAACTCAGCGAAACTTGGCAAATTAAAAAAATACTTAAAATCCATCTTTTAAAAAAAAAAAAAAATTCTCAAGCAAAAAAAATCCAAAGCATCTAAGTATCAAACAAAACATTCCAATCCATGCATGGTGTGTTTCGTATGACATTAACTTAACCATTGCAGTATGTTAAGAAATATGAAGTTTTTAAAATATATATAACTATCAAAAAACTCTGATGGTATTTTAAGAAACAATATTTTTTGTAATGCAAATGAGCAATTCAAACTAACGAACATTCTAACAAATCCAAAGTAAAACAAAGACGTGCAATTAGATGTTCTCATGACAAATCTTGCAAATACATGAGTTGATGTAAGAGCATCCTGGCCTAAAAACAAAAACATTTGTTTTTATGTTTTGTGTTTTGCAGATACTTTCAAAGTGTTTCTGTCCTTTTGCATTACTGCACTTACAAATTTCTTGCAACAATTACAAAATAGTCATTTCAGGCCCAGTCTGCAGTCAGCAGTCAACAATCATCTAGCTGCACAATATTGCATTTGTAACCAATCAACATAGCAGTTTGAACATAGTCTCTATCAGGAATCCTGAACACGTCCACATGCCTTAATTTGCACATGATGCTTATTTGTAAGCCACAACATAATTTCATTGTAGAATGGTGCCTTAATTGGATTATAGGCCAAAGTATTTAACATTGCACCAAGGTTACCTATTTAATTATTAGTCCTAATAGAGTTCAGAAGAGGAATTGCATCAATTATTGAGACTTGCATCTTAATCTACATCCAAAAGGTGGTGAATCTACACATTTCAAGGTGATATGCCTAATCCATAGACAATTGATCATTATCACATTATAGAGTGATGTACTAGGTTTTTCATTGGCACCATCCTTCTACATCTTTCTTCCTCTAAGCTGGCTGAAATTCATTTTTGAGAATAGTAAGTGTAATTAGTTAGGTAGAAAACAAGTTTTTGTCAATAATTTTAAGATCCTAGCATATTTAAATTGTATTGATCGGCCAGAACTTGAATTGTGTTGAAGCAAATAAAGCCTATGATGTCATTCTGTTTTAAAACAAATAAACAAGTTCATGTTGTGACGTTTTTGTTAAATGCTATGCAAAGTTGTTTAGTGTCATCATTTGCAGTGTGGTTATAAAGTCTTTAATTAGACACTTTGAGTTAGATGGTATCTGAGTTTATAATAGAATCCTGAAAGGAGAAGAGTGAATAGGGTCTTCCAACACCAAGTTTTTCGGTATAAGATTCCTTGGGAGTTGTAATCAGGTTGTGAAAAGATCACCAATTGTGAATTTGCATCAAATCCAAATATAAAGATGCATCAAAAAGAGTGGGTGGACATCTAAGTGTTCTCCATATCACACAACGATTTGAGAAAATGTTAGATATAATGAAAATTCTCCAAATCCAATTGGATGTTGTGGAAGAAAATAGAAGAAATGGTCATAAACCTAGAGTATTAGAATGTAAACCTTACATTTTGTAATAAAGTCACTATTGTGACGTTTTCACACATCGCCCCATTGCAAATGGGGACCTCCACTTTTTTCTGCTTTCTAGGATAGTTGTAGAGTCTTTAGCTATTAGCTTTTCACTTCGAAAAGGTGTGGTATCTCAGGTGGCTAAGAAGTAATCAGGTCAAGTCTCTTTCTTTGAGTTTGAGTGAGATCAGTTAATTCTCAAGGCTTGCGAAATGGAGGTTTTATCGACAATCATTTCATTTGATCATCATCTTTTACTTGCAAAATCAGAGTTGAAGTGCAAATTTCGCTAAGGCAAGCTAGTTTTAGATGTCAACATTCTAAGGAAAAGGGAGCTGAAGTTCAAATTATCTTGAGAAGCTTAGAGCAAAAGGACTAGGACAGCAAAGTTGCCATTTTGAGAGGACTTCCTTTGACCCCTTAAATCCACAAACTGAGCCTTGAGCATCTCATTGCTTGAAATGAGGTCATGATCTTGCTAAGTACGATGTTGCAATCTTAATTGATAGCAAGTCAAGAAGAGGATTGATCACTTCCAATGAAGGTCCAAATCAGCGACCTAAGGATTGATCACTTCCTTTGATGCCTTAAATCAGCAACCTGTTGTAACGTATTCACACATTCCCCCATTGCAAATGGGGACCCCTACCTTTTGCTTTCTAGGGTTAGTTTTCTTGGTCTTCTAAGTTCTTGTCTATTGACCTTTTGCATTTGAAGGGTCGGCAAGGAGGTCACTAGGGTAGCAGGCTCGGCTTGAGTCAGGTGGATCTCCTTAAGAGGTCAAGTCAATTGAGTGATTAGGGGTTATTTAGATCATTCCTAGGGTGTTTTTTGTGTACTATCTGGTCGCACTTCAAGTTGCTAAATCAAACCTTGGTTGAATGCATAATGTCCTCCTAGGTCCCATCCCTTACATCAAGGGTCCAGAGCGAGTTCGCCTTGAGAAGTCTGGAATGTCATCCTGATCCTCAAATGTCCTGAAATTTGGCTAAGTCTGGAATGTCATCCTGATCCTGAAATTTGACTAAGTCTGGAAAATTGAAGAATCCTCCAAAAACTAGATTTTGCATTATAACTCCTGGAGGTCCGAAACCACTCTCAAACATCCTGACAATATATATGGAATATAACTTAAAGTATAACTTATACTTAAATGTTATATTCCATATATGAATCCTAACGGAGAGACTAAAATGTCAAATTTCACTCCTGACCCTTCCAAAGGGTCCAGAGCAAAATTCCATAAAGGACCTAAGATTTCACCTAAGTCAGTGAGTGGTTGAGCAAATTTGCAAAGTTATGAAAGGAAATCCATCAAAGGGTTGAGTCTAAGTCAAAGTCAAGTCGAATCCAAGGTGAATTGAATCTAGAATAGGAATTTCACTCCTGGCCCTTCCAAAGGGTCCAGAGCGAATTCCTTTATAGGACACTCTACATTGATCAAAGCCATGAGCTGATCCATGTCCCAGGTATTATTGAAGGCAATTCACTTGATTGAATGAAGAAATGTGGAAATGGAGTCAGAAATCAACCCAAAATGTAAATTTCGCACTTGACCCTTCCAAAGGGTCCAGAGCGAAATTCATATAAGACCCTATTTCTTCACAAAATCTTGAACTAGATGCCAACTTGAGGAGCAAATTCACTTGATCATGATGGAAGGAGGCCTAAGAAGTTATATTCAAGCCAAGGAAGGGAGGAAAAAACTGAGAAATGAGCCCAAGTAAGAATTTTGCTCCTGACCCTTCCAAAGGGTCCAAAGCGAAATTCACATAACCTTCATTTTCTTCCTTGTCATGGTTAAGTTTTGGACTTCTAAGGCATGGTTGGAGTGATCTTGAGGTGTTCTAGCCTTTGAAAGAAGGTTTGAGGTGATGAAATGGTGAAAATCAACCTAGAATGGAAATTTTGCTTCTGACCCTTCCAAAGGGTCCAGAGCGAAATTCTCCATAAACCTCATTTACTTTCTTGTTTAGACTAAAAGCCTTGTTCCTTGGACATAGTAGGGGTAAATGGACATGTTCTTGCCTTAGGAAGAGAATGAAAGCACTGAAAGTAAGGATTTTGTCCAAGATCTTGAATTTTGCTCCTGACCCTTCCAAAGGATCCAAAGTGAAATTCTCCACAAACCTCATTTTCTTCCTTGCCTCGACCAACATCTTAATTCCTTGGGCATATTTGGGAGTGGATTGACATGTTTTTGCCTTAGAAAGTGATTAGAAGTGAAGGAGTGAAGAATTTTGTCCTAAATCATGAATTTCGCTCCTGACCCTTCCAAAGGGTCCAGAGCAAAATTCTTGAAAACACCTATTTTCCCCTTGGAGAAGGTCAAATCCTTGGTTTTTATGGCATGGATGGGAGTGGAGTGATGTGTCCTTGCCTTTTGAGGTGGATTGGAGTTAAAAAAAAAATGAAGAAATGAGCTCAAAATGTGAATTTCGCTCCTGACCCTTCCAAAGGGTCCAGAGCGAAATTCTCATTCTCTCCTTTTCCTCTCAATTTTGTGTCAAGCCAAGTGTGGATCGGGGTGAATTAAGATTGAAGATGCCCCTAGACATGCCTTTGAATGACTTGTGGCCACCAATGATGAAGATTCCAAGCTAGAACTTGAATTTCGCTCCTGACCCTTCCAAAGGGTCCAAAGCGAAATCCTAAATAGGTCCTGTCCTTGGCCATGATTTTTAGCGAAATTCTCCTTTCAAGCCATTTTGAGGTCAAACAAGTGTTCTCTTCGTGAGAGGGGGATCCAAAGTTGAGAGTCAAAGGAAAGCAAGGTATGAAGAATGAATCTAGGTGAAGGAAAAAAAGCAAATCAAGAATTTCGCTCCTAACCCTTCCAAAGGGTCCAGAGCGAAATTCCCAAAATCACCTAATTTGCCCATGATTGAGATTACGAGATGGATTCCCAAGCCTTGGTGGAGAGAAGACTAGTGTATGCTTGCCTTGGAAGGCATTTTTGGAGTAGAGAAATGATAGAATTTGTCCTAGAATGTAAATTTCGGTCCTTACCCTTCGAAAGGGTCCAAAGCGAAATTCCTTATAGGTCCTGTCCTTGGCCAAGGTCCAAAGGAAATTCTCTTTTTTGGTCTTTTTGGAGGTCAAATCAATGATGTCTTCAAGAGAAAGCGATTCAAAGGTCAAGAGAAGTTCAAAGCAAGGAGATGATGAAATTTGAGCTAAAATGCAAATTTCGCTCCTAACCCTTCCAAAGGGTCCAGAGTGAAATTCTTATAGGGCCTGTCCCTAGGGAGGATCTTGAGCGAATTTCATTCTAATGCCTTTTTGTTGATGATATAAGGTAGAAAATGCTTATGTGAGATAAACATATCATGTGTAATTAATCATCTTTTGGTTTGTTTTGTAGGTGGCAGATAATCAGGCCAGGAAAAGGATGACCTATTCTAAGCCCATCACCATCAAGGACGTTCCAGATGCATAAAGGAGGACTCAAGGTGTTTTGAAGCGTTGGAAGACTTCAAGTGTTCGAGGAGTTGAAAGCTAGCCTCAAGACCTCATTCTACCACATGAAGAAACCACATGATGACAGAGAAGAATGACACTTCAAGGCGAGGTATGCTACCAAAGAAAGAACACTTGACAATGAGGAAGCCTCATCAAGCATATGGGAGTCAAGGAGGTACATCATTCATCGCGTCAAAAGACAGAAAAGAGATCAACCAAGACACAATCAGACAAGGTGGCATCCCAGTCATTTTTCCTCCAGTTGGATTGGTCCACCTCAGCATGTCCAGATTCAATGTCCCTGACTCATCGAGGACGGCACAAACTTCAGTGTACCTACCCCTACTTCCTATTGGTCCTCACTCCTGGAATGTAATTTTCTCATTGGCTAAGGAAGTTTGTTATAACAAACCCTAATTAGGGTTTCTATTCTTTAATCCTAGCCATTGATTCTAAGTCAATCAGAGCCGTCAATTTGTAAAGGGCCCTCTATATAAAGCCCTGGCTCTTCATTTGTAAAGGTTAATAGTCAGAGTAGAAAAAGAGAGATAGTCAATAATTAGTAGCTCAATAGTAGATAGCATTTTAGAGTAGAGTAGAAAGAGAAGGCAAAGATTGTTGTCAAGACATTGTTGTAAAAGACATGTAAACTTCATTGAAGAAATGGTGAATTCTATGTGTCGATTCTACAATTTGCATGGTCTCTATACTTCTCAAGTTTAATTTCATGTTATTAGATGAATGGAAGAAATTTGTATGATCAATGGTGAAATTTGTATATCCATACTACTAGCAATTTGTTTATTGCAAACTTGCCTTGCGTAGTCAACTGGAATCATTCAACTTAAGCTTAACTTCAATTATCGCTTCTTCATTGATATGCATCAACCTAACGGTGTCTATGCTTGTAGCGATGATCTAAACATCATAAAGCTATCTTTAGAAGATCGCACTAACCTTGTGGAGATGATCATAGCATGTCAAAGCAAGACTTAGTTAGAGTTTCATCAAAGGTCATCCATTGCTCCTACATTCTTAGCATTAGAATTAGATTCCTCTCCAACCCTTATCCTTTTTTCCCTTTTTAAAAAAATCAAGGATCAGTAAAGACCCACGTTCCAGTGATATCCAAAGTAAATTAGACGCTCAGGTCATCAAATGTAAGTCCCCTTGTGATTCCAGCAAAATCATATCATACCGCAAGAGCTTATCCACAAGTAGAGACCCTACATACAAGAACCTTGGAGTCTTCTCGAATAATCCTTAGGCGAAATCTTCAGCATTCGAGGAAACTTTGTTCAAGAGAGGATAAGATACCTTGGTATTTTATTCTGTGTTTGCATGTGCATGAAAAACACATCAACACAACCTAAGGATTGATCACTTCCTTTGATGCCTTAAATCAAGGAACTAAGGATTAATCACTTCCTTTGATGCCTTAAATCAGGAAACTAAGGACTGGGACTTCCTTTTATGCCTCAAATCCACTAAGATTTCCAATGAGGCTCTTAATCCACGAACTAAGCATTCCCACTTCCTTTAAGCTATCCAAAGCACGACCTTAAGGCATGGCAATTTCCTTTGAGGTTCCAAATCAGTGACTTAAGCATTTTGATCATTTCCAATGACCCCTCCAATCAGCAACTTTAGCCTTTCACTTCCAATGAAGCTCTCAATGTGTGACTTAAGGATTTCATTTCCTTTGACACCCCAAAAGCAAGAACTAAGGATTTCATTTTGTTGAAACTAAGTAGCTTCGGTAAGATAAATGATTGAATGAGAGACTTTATTTATCTCTCATTCAATCATCTACCTTATCAATGTCACTAAAAGCTAATGGTAGACTTCATGATTGAATGAATAAACTTGTTATAATCATCCTTATATGCATTTCACATCAGATTGCACAGTTCGATACTTGAACATCATTATCATATATACTCGATCGTGCTATGACCATATTTCATATGCTATGGTTGAAATAGAACAGATCGGATAACTATAGTTATCGTATTAATCTCATACCGATTTATTATCAACTGTTAATATTAAATGATATTTGACTTGACCCGATTTGTTATCGGTTGTCAATATTATATAGCATTTGTATTAACCCGATAGTTATCGGTAAAGCACTTTATTGAAACGATGCCTATGAAACCAATCAAGACCGGAGCGGTAGGTCTGGGCTCAGGAAACATGAGGGTTTCCTCTACAGAGGCGGTGCAGGATCCCGATGACCTCTAGGCAGGAACTTCAACAATGGTTGGAACAATGGTTTTCCGAAGCAAAACAGCCAAAATAGATGGACATGGAAGGCTCCGGTGATTTCTAAAGGATGGAATTGTTTTGGGGATCATGGTGTCAGCTCTTCAAGGGCTCATAAATCTGGTGGTTTTGGTGGTTATCGAGACCTCTTCTCTGGCCCGAGGGTGCAATTTCAAACGGTCCAAGAGAAGTTTTGGCGACCAAAACCCTCTTCTGATGCAGCAAAGGTGTTAGAGGTAAACCCTAATGCAAAATATAGTAGGGTCCTTTCTTTAGAAATTGCAAATGAAGAATGGAGTGAGTCGATTAGTTTTTTGTCTAATAAAGCTCTTGTTGTTAAATAGGGAGGAGCTTGGCCGGCTTTTTCTAAGTTTAGGTACTGGTGTAATAAAAGTTGGGGTGAGGGGATGGATCTGAAAACCCTAGGAAATGGATACTATCAAGTTGTATGCCCAACAGTTCAAGATAGAGACTGGATTATAGAGAATGGGCTGTTTTTTCTGGAAGGGAAAGAACTCACCATTTCAACCTGGAAACCCAACTTCAACCCCTATGAGGATTTGGTGGACATTGTCCTCATTTGGATAAAACTGCCTGGACTTCCTCGAAAATATAAGGATCTGGAAACCCTAAAACAAATAGGCAGCAAACTAGGTGAGTTTGTGATGACAGAAGAATATGTAGATTCCTCTGATTTTGGCATGGTCTCTAGGTTGTGTATTAACTGGCAACCGATTCACAATCTCCCAGACACCTTAGAGATCAAAACAAGGTCGGGGTTTTGGAAGCAAAAAATACTTCTGGAGGAAGAGATGGAATCTTGTTCCACAAGTAATACCAAAATTCATCCTCCGGGTTTCTATAAAAAAAGATGAAAAAGGCAAAATCGTGATGCAGAATCAGCTAGTGGAGGAAATCATTCAGCTATCAAAGGGTAACCATTGGGAACAACACTAGAATGAAAAGGACTTGGCGATTCAGTCTTCTTCCAAGTGTAGAAGACTCGGATTATGTTCTCGAAGAGACTAAGGCTTTTGAATCTCAGAAGGGTGCTATTGATGAGATTTTTGTTAACGAATCAAACTCCTCTTGTTTAACTAGAGGTGACTCTATGAGGCTGGATGAAGAAGTGGCCCTTTTTTTGAGTAGGAAATTTTCAAAGGGAGATCATTGTAGATCAGGAAGCAGTAAAAATCCCTACAATCCAAAAGTTTATGATTTCTGGACAGGGTGTCTCCCATGTGGAGGATAAGGATGAACCCTCGACAACATTGGTGAAACCTGTGGAGGACCTTACAGTCATGACTCAAAAGGAGACCACTATGCTCCTAGACCCGGCAAGCTTTCAGATCATTTCAGAAATGCAGATAGATAACCCTGATCCAAATTTGGAGGAAACTGTTTTTATGGACATTCAAATATCCCCGATAAGAAATCTGGAAAGTTCTTTTGAAGGAGTGAAGGATAGTGGAGGGGACTTCCTAGATTCAGACTATGAGGGCGAGTCTTCCTTCTCGCAGGATGGAGAAGATGAACTGAGATTAACAGTGCTTGCAAGAACGCAAGATAAGAGAACACTGGAGATGAGACTTTCCCTCCAAACAAAAGCTAAGGTGGGAGAAAAAAAGAAAAGGGGAGCCAAATCTAATAAGGCCAAATTGGAGATGGCAGGTAATGCAGCAGGCCAAAGCAAATTGAGATCGGGAAAGGGCTATGCCTTTTCCCGAGAGCAATGAGGACCCTATCGTAGAATGTCAGGGGCTGCAATGCCCTTGATAAGATCCGCTTGCTCAAAAGGTGTATTGATAAGTGAGACTGGATATTGTGTTTTTGCAAGAAACAAAAATTAAAGAGTAAGATTTTGGTGTTTTTTCTAGGAAGTTTCAATCTTGGAAATATAGTCTTGTGGGAGATCAAGGTGCTTCTGGAGGTCTTGCTGCTCTTTGGCGAGACTCGATTGTTGTGGTGGATGTCATTAGGACAAACAAATGGTCGCAGTGGCTGAAAATCAGATCGAAGCAGCCATAGTTGGACTACTCGCGACTCGGCTCGACTTGCCAAGCCCCTAAGAAAACAACTCGGCAATGTAAAAACACGCTTAATTTTAATAAAAAATGCATTTTTTTTGCAAAATTTAATGAGAAGATGCATCCAATGAGCCAATAAATGATAACACAAAAGAAACAAGCTGATTCTAGATATATTTAAATGCAAAGTGCCTACAAAATTGCATCCTCATGAGGAATACTGATGGTTGGAAGCAAAATAGTAAATAGTTTTTGTAAAACCAAAAAAAAATACATCATTACAAATTACAATTACAACTTCCAGTTCCCAGCTCTAGCTAAAACTAGGGGAGAGGTAAAACTAGAGGGTCTAGTCCTAGAAGTCTGTAGTGAACGTGACTGTGCCTCCTCGCTCGGTATGGCTGGCTCATCCTCCATCCTAGATGAGGCTATGTCTCCATCTGCTATGTGAAACCAAATCCACCCCCCTCCTCCTCCATAGCTTGCCTCTCCAAATCAGTGTTGTCATCCTCAGAAAACAGTGGAGGTTGCTCCTGTGATGTCCAATCACTGTAAGGATCTATATCATCCAAGTCAAGTGGAGCACCTGCTAATTCCTCTACCTTTCTTACGCGCAATCGAAGATTATATTGCACAAAGACAAGGTCATTGAGGTGTTTTTGAGCATGCTTTCTCCTCTTCTTCGTGTCGATGGCTTCAAACAAGCTCTAATTGTGCTCACAACTGGATGAACTACAAGGTTGACATAAGATTCTAAGGGCAAATTTTTTGAGATTAGAGGTATTTCCACCCCAACTTTGCCACCAAGCATCTGCAAATTAAAATTAGGTTGAAATTAGCACCACTCGTCGGGGTCTGAGGGTGAGAAAAAGAGGGGTAGAGAGATAGGTCTAGATCTTGGTGGAGATCTACAAACGCGCAATATTTGAAATTTCATCATTCATACTCATAGTTTCAAACTTTCAACTCTAAAATGTATAATACCAGGATTTCTTCAATGCTAATTATGTTGTTATATGGAGCCTAATCAGACTCGCAAATTTTCCCTACTTCCATCAGCATAGTTTCCCCCTATATTTTTCGACGGGGGTTTGGGGGCAACACCCCCAAGTTGGGGTCAAGGGGCATCGCCCCTTGCGCGCTCAAGTGTTATAAAGGTGTCAGGTGTTATAAAGTATAAAAAAGGAAAAAGATATATTGAAATGCCACTTATACTTAAATGTTATATTTCATGTGTATATTCTAATGAAGAGAATGAAACTGACCTAAAAAAACAAAAAATGATAATTTTTTCACATGTTTGGGCCTCTTTTTTTAGTCCAGTCAAGTTTTTAAAAGAAACTTGCAATTACTCGACGAGTTTTTGCTACGAGTTAAAGTCGTAAAAACTCGTAGAGTTTTTGAAACTCGCCAAGTACTCTGTGAGTGTTCCATCTTCAAGCAGCTACACACTAGCTCTTTCCTTATCAATATTTATGGGCCCAACAATTCAAATTTAAAAATGCAGCTATGGTTTGAGTTATCCGACATTCTGAGGCATGATAGGGAAAGTTTATTTATTCCTGGTGGAGATTTTAATGCTCTACTACGTCCTTCAGATAAGATGGGTGCTGTGGGTTGGAATAGACAGTCATAGAGACTTTACTGCATTTGTAATGGATTATGGGCTTTTTGAAATTCCCTTTAGGACAAGGGACTTTACCTAGACTAATAGGAGGTGTGGATTTCTAAATATCTCTGAGCGGTTAGATAGGTTTTTTATTGCGGGGGATTGGTCAGGAAGTCATTGGAACTATGTTGCTGAAATTCTACCTATAACAGGTTCAGATCACTATCCAATATGTCTCAGAATTCAAGATGACAGTGCTCCGGAGAGGTGCCCTTTTAAGTTTGAAGCTATGTGGTTAAGGGACAGTAACATCAGAAACTTAGTGGAGCGTTGGTGGCGTCATATCCTAGAAAGACCAGGTAATAAAGCCTTTATTTTTTCAAGAAGCTACAATTCTTAAAGGAGCAATTCAAGAAGTGGAATAGAGAATATTTTAGTAATATTTTCAATGAAAAGCTAGGGATTGAAGATGAGTTAAAAACACTCCATGAGCAGATCCTTAGTCAAGGAATGGATGAAGTTGTGTTTAATAAAGAAAAAAATTTAAATAAACACTACTCTGAGGTATTAGCTAGAGAGCAAATCTTTTGGAGACAGAAGTCAAGGGAAACATGGTTGAAGGATGGAAACAGAAACACAAAATTTTACCACATTTCAGTAAAGGTAAGGAGGACTTAGAACAAGATATTTTCAATTAAGAACAAAGATGGGGTGACTGTGTCAGATTTGAATCAGAATAACTTGGAGGCGGTTAAACATTTTTCTGATATTTTTAATGGTGAAGTGAACCCTAGTGGGGATATTCATCAGAATCTGGAGTTTATTCCTTCATGTGTCAAGGAAGAACAGAACAAAATGTTAATGGATCCGATGTCTTTGGAGGAGGTGAAAAGAGCAGTTTTTGGGCTAGGGTCAGAAAAATCCCCAGGGCCGGATGGCTTCCCTATCCTATTTTATCAGAAATTTTGGGACATTCTTGCAAATGATATCTTGGATGTGGTGGAGGAACCAAGGAAAAGGGGCTTTGTTTTAAAGGATTTCAATAACCCTTTCATTTCCTTGATTCCAAAGAAGGTGGACTACACATCCTTTGATGATTTTCGTCCGATCTCTTTATGTAACACCATATACAAGGTGATATCCAAAGTAATCACAAATAGATTAAAACTTGTTCTGGAATCAGTGATATCAAGTGAACAAAGTGGATTTGCCCCTGGTAGATCAATTTATGAAGGTATAATTCTTGCACATGAAGTTGTTCACTCTATTTGGATGGCAAGGACAGAAAAGATGATGGTTAAGGTGGATATAAGGAAAGCTTATGATGAGGTATACAGGAACTTTCTTGTGCAAGTCCTCTCGAAATTTGGTTTCAATAAGGAATGGATCGCTTGGGTGCATAGTTGCATCAGCTCTCCTCGTTTTTGTGTTATTGTAAATGGCAGCTCTCAGGGTTTTTTTGAGTCTAAGAAAGGTATTCGGCAAGGAGACCCTCTCTCCTCCTTTCTTTTCATAATAATGGCAGAGGTACTAGGGAGACAAATCTCTAAGAAGTGGAGTGAAGGGTTATGGAAAGGTGTTCAAATTGCAAAAGGTGTGAATCCCCTAACCCACCTGCAATTTGCAGATGACACGTTCTTGGCAGGTGATGTGTCAGCTAGGGAAGCTCATGTTATCAAGGGAACTTTGGATGTCTATGAAAATGCTTCAGGACAACAGGTTAATTGGTTCAAATCTGAAATTTTCTTTTTTAACACCAAACCATGTAAACAGAGGGAGATTTGTAGAATTTTGGGCATGAAGATGGGAATCCTTCCCAGTAAATATTTAGGCATCCCTTTCTTTGGTGGTGCGAACAAGTCTGATTTATGGAAAAATCTGATTGATTATTGTCTTAATAAAATGGATGGATGGAAAAGTAGATGACTTACTTCGGCTGGAAGGATACTAATGTTAAGATCAGTTGTATCTGCAATTCCAATCTTCTCAATGATGTGTCTAAAGATTCCCAAAAATGTGATCAGTGTGATTCAACAAAGAATGAAAAAATTCTTTTGGAATGGAGCAAATGATCAAGATAAAATCCCTTTATTGGCATGGGATAAAGTTTATCAAGCAAAGTTTAAGGGTGGTGCGGGTTTGAGAGATTGGCATAAGATAAAAATAGCTCTAGGGGCTAAGTTGGTTTGGAATATCTATACTAATCAAGACCAAATGTGGGTAAAAGTTTTGCGAGCTAAGTATTTGGAGTCCTTAGAAGATCATAGAATTTTCACAATTTGTAACCCTCCTAAAGGGTCGGCTATATAGAATTTCATAGTAGGCTGCAGAGGGGTGGTCACTGATCATCTATCTTGGCAGATTGGTAAAGGATCGAAAGCTAAGTTTTGGATGACTCTTGGGCAGGGTTTTCAGCCATCAAAGACATTGCAGATTTCTCTACAATTAAGGATCATCTGGTGTCCATTTGGGGTGATTGTGTAAAAGACTATATGGTAGTTGTTATCACAAAAGCTTGCACCCTTGCTAAGCTATCAACTCAGCAACCTTGTGAAACATGGAAACAACCCCGAAGTGTGGTACCTTGCACGAGGGGGTTGACTCCAGGTGCACATGTTGAACCAACTCAACACTTCAAAACTAACTCCTAAACCTATCCTAACAATTTGTAGAGGTAAAGGGAAGAGAGAATTGCTTGAAATAAAAGGAGGTGATACAACAAGAAGAGATTGTTCCTCTCCCCACCTGAAATGGCACAAGGAATCAACTGAAAAGCCCAAAAGATGCACAAACTTCAATTGCATGAGTGACCCAAATGCAAGTGTGGAGGTTAGAATTTTCTAAGTGTCAAGAGGGGAGAAGGATTCCCACAAAGTCACACTCAGAAAACAAGCTAACACAGCATACATGTGAAAAGAAACCACAAACATACACTTATAATGGAGGTAAGAACACATGCACATCATATATAAGTTGAAGGAAGGCAAGAATGGAGATTTTCAATTAATCATAAGGCCAAAAGCTAGTCTTACAGTTGCAGAAATGCAAAAATAATTACAAGTCTTTAAGAGAAGAGAAGAGCATAAGAAAGCTCAAGCTCGCAGAGAGAGAACCCTTTACAATGAGGCTTAACAGCCTTATATAGAAAAATGGTTACAAGGGTGATCGTGACCCCTGCATGTCAGTCTGGAAGTGCAGGGAAGTGCATGCACTTGACTTGTATATGCAAGCAACCTAGCCATACCCATAAAGAGAAATCCTGAGAAGGTGGACTGGCTAACCTTCCAAAGTCAGACATGACATAAGTCACCAAGCATGGCCCCGTACCTCCCTGATGGAAATCCTACCAAAAACACTTAATGCACCCTTGTGGCTCCACCAAAGAAAATGCACAAGCCACCAAAACTGTTGAAGCATTTGAGGCCTTGAGTGTCGATCACGCCATCAGGAAGTGTCGCTAGTCAGAAGGAAGTCCGAGAACTTCGGAAACTCAGACTTCCGAAGTGAGGAAGACACGAGAAGGAGCAAGGAACTTTGGAACCTCAGGGTTCCGGAGTTTCGAGATAGAGAGAGGAAGAGACGAAAGGAACTTCGGAACCTTGGGGTTCCAGAGTTCCGAAGGAACTAAGGAGAGAAGGCAAAAGGGGAAGGAAATTAGCAATCTTGGGATTCCGAAGTTCCGGGGAATTGCTCAAAGGAACTTCGAAACCTCGGGGTTCCAAAGTTTCGGGAGAGAGAAAGAAAGGGCTAAAGAGAGATGGGGAACTTCGAGGTTCCGGAGTTCCAAGGAAGAAGAAAAGCTATGGAGAGGAAGGGAACTTCGGAACCTCAGGGTTCCGGAGTTCCGAGCAAAGGAGAAGCTTAAGAGAAGAGGCAAAGGAAAGGAAGGCTAGGAACTTCAAAACCTCGGGGTTCCGGAGTTTCGAAGAGGGAAGGGGAAAAGGGACAAGGAAATTCGAAACCTCGAGGTTTCGGAGTTCCAGAAAAAAGAGAGAAAGCTAAGGGAAGGAAGGGAACTTCGGAACCTCGGGGTTCCAAAGTTCCAGAGAAGGAAGGAAAATGGCTAAGGCAAAGAACTTTGGAACCTCGGGGTTCTAGAGTTCCGGGGAAGAAGAAAAGGCCAAGGAAGGAACTTTCTCCGGACAAGGCAACACTTCACACTTCATGATTCTTCTCTCCTTGATCAATTGGGGCCGTGCTGGTCCATGGAACATATTTCTGGTCGGTTCTCACTGATGGACCAAGGGTGTCATAAAATGACAACAATTTTGGCGATTTCTACGAGATGCTTGCCTGCTAAGCATGAAGTCCAAAAGCCTTAAGCATCCATTGGGCACTGAGTCGTCAAAAGACCCAAACATGTGTGTGCCATCACTTGGAGGGAAACTAAAAACTAGAGCACACACCCTCTTAAGGAGAATGCGGTATGTGCATAAGCACTTTGTGAAAGCAAAACAACCTCTAGTCTGATATTTACATAGTCATCAACACCCTTTTTAGAAGCAAGGCTTGAGATGAATCCCATTCACTGGATTTGGAAGGACTTCGCCATCTAGCCTAGAGAGATGAAATGCATTGGCCTCCTTGCAACTAGTGATGACATATGTGCCACTCCAGATAGCATCAAACTTGGAGTGTCACCCAGCTTTGGCTTTGTCTGCATCCCACTTGAGAACTAGATCTCCCTCTTTGAAGACCCTATTAGTCACCTTTTTGTCAAAAACTTTCTTGACCTGCTCTTGATGAGTCTCAAGTGTATGCATAGCCTTACTTCTAACCTCCTCCAACTCCATTAACTCTGCTAGCCTTACTGTCATGCAATCATTTTCTATCAATTCCAGCTGATGTGCTAGTTCAAGAGAGGGTAACTCTAGGGAAGTTGGGAGTCTTGCTTCCTTCCCATATACTAGCATGAAAGGGGAGTTACCAATTGCCCTCTTGGGTGTGATTCTGTCAGCCCATAAGGTTGTCTTCAACTTAATATGCCATGACCTCTGATTGTCTTCAATTGTCCTTTTAGCTATCCTGATGAGGTTCTTGATGGAGGATTCAGCTAAGTCGTTACCCTAAGGGTAATAGTTGGATGATGTCTTCAAGTATACACCATGCTTAACTGCCCAAGAACTGATTTGGGTTCCAACAAATGCCCTAGCATTGTATGATATGATGGTGGAGGGGATACTGAATCTTGTCACAATTGCCTCAAGGAATTCCAACACTGAGGCCTCAAAGGCATCCCTCAATGCACCTGCCTCTGTCGACCTAGTGAAGTAATCTGTTGCCGCCAAGATCCACTTATGGCCAACACTGGAAGGTGGATTGATCACGCCTATGAAGTCCAAACCCCATTGGGTGAATGGTTGATCTGCTTGGATGGGGTGAAGAGGTAGTGCAGCTAATCTTTGCCTCCCAGAGAAGAGAGCACATTTATTGCAATTCTTCACCCATCTATGTGAGTCACTGAATAAGGATGGCTAGTAATAACCAGCCCTCATTATTTTGATAGTCGTAGCCCTTGCAGAGAAGTGGCCCCCTGAAGAGCCATCATGAAATTCCTCTAACAATCTACTGACTTGGTTTTGCTCAATGCATCTGAGTACGACTCCATTGGAGTCTTTTCAAAAAAGAGTGTCATTCACTAAGACATAGGGAATGGACTGCAACCTCAAATGCCTTCTTTTGGTCCTGTCCAAACCTTGGGGGTATCTACCTTCCATTAAGAAGGTGGTCATGTCACTTACCCAATTGAATTGAGTGGCGTTGCCAGTTGGTTGATCCTCTTGTAACACAAGGGCGACCTCTGAAGCAGTCTCAGAAGATGAGACAAGTTGTTCACATAGGCCCCTGCCTCTTACAAGCTTGGTAATCTTAATATTGATGTCATATTCCATGACCTTGGTTATCCACCCAGCCCTCTTCTCACTGATGTCCTTGTTTAGAAGAAAATCCTTTACACTTGCATGTGGAACTAAGAGCTGGATCATGTTGTTGGACAACATGTGTCTGAACTTTTTTAACGCCCTTACAACGGTGAGGACTTGCTTTTCTACATAGTTGTACATAAGCTTATAGTCCTTTAGCCCCTCACTAAAGAAAGCAATAGGTTGCTCCAAATTGTCATCGTTCAGCTGTGTTAGGACAGCTAAGATACTGGATTCTCCTCCGAAGGTATAGAGGATGAAATCACTTTCATAATTAGGATTGTCAAGGGTAGGGGCCTAAGCAATTGCTTGTTTGATCTCTTCGAAACCGGCCCTTCCCTCCTTGGTCCAACTGAAAGCCAAGCTTTTCTTCAGCATGGAAGTGAGGGGTTTTACCATAGTGGCAAGGTTGGGAATGAATCTCCTCACAAAGTTGATCCTACCAAGGAAACTTTGCAATCCTTTCTTGTGACGAGGGAGTGGAAGAGAAAGAATAACCTCCACTCGCTCTGGATCAATGGTCAAACCCTCCTTGGATACGATGTGTCCTAGCAATCTTCCTTGATCAGTAGCAAATACACACCATACTCCCTGCATTTCATGAACACCTGCTCAAGGTGACCAAGATGGTCAGCTCCATGCTTCGAATAAACAGTTATGTCATCAAGGTATACAAGCACAAACTTTGCTAATACACCCTTGAAAGCCATGTCCATTGCTCTTTGGAACGTGGCACCTACATTGGTTAGCCCAAAGGGCATTTTACAATAAGCATAGGTACCTGTTGACGTGTATTTTGTACACAATCATACACAGAATAAAATACCAATAGGCATCTTATCCTCTCTTGAGAAAATAGTCTCTAACTGCTGAAGATCTGCAAAAAGGATCAGTTAGATGGACTCCAAGGTTCTTTTAGTGGGGTCTCCACGTGTGGACAAGCTTTTTTAGTGGTATGATGTGATTTGCTGTTTCCTTCAAGGCGTCTTACGGATTCAAAAGCTCGAAGATTTTACTAAACTAAAAGGAACTTTCAAAAAATGGAAAAAGGACAGGGTTTAAGGAAGTCTAATCTAGCCTAACCCTATGAACGACTTAGCATGAATGAGATTTGGCAAGACTCAACCAACTTCAATTTTGCCATAAGATAACAACTCAATTGAAATTAGTGCGATCTTCTAAGGTAATAATGGTGTTCAATGCATCAAAGACCAAGGACACTACTACGAAGGTACATATCCTAGATGCGAAAATGCTTGAAGGTTAAGGACTCAAAATGTTTTCCAGTCGACCACGCAAGGCGTTCCTACAATCAGCAAGAAGCTAGTGGTTTGGATAGCGAATCCTACCAAATATCAAATCTCACACTTAGTCTTTCAAATTAACAACTACTTTGATTGAGCGTGATTCAAGTACATCCAACAACCATGAAGATAACTTAAGAAATTTGCAACAAAACACCATAACTTCAATATTTTATTGATTTCCAAGTCATCATATACAACAATTGCTTGAATTTCTCTCTTCAAGACTCAATCTTGCTACAAAATAAAAAGTGCTTCTAACTCTAATCTCTCTATTACATCAACTATTATCTCTCACACTTATTCACTATTTTTCTATTATCAAATGAAATGAAAAATGGGGGTATAAATAGCATCCCCAGTTACAATGAAAGGTCCAGATTGAAAATAAATCAATGGACAAGATCATGACACCTAAACCCTAATTAGGGTTTGTTACAAATGACCTCCTTTTACTGCACAATATTAAATACATAGCCAAATATTAAATTCGGCACAAAAATCTAGGAGGTATCAGCCAATGAGAAACAAGATGTCATGTCATCTGTAACAACCTTTCATCTAGAATCTTATTCCCTTTCCAATTCTCTTTTTTAGCATATGCAATGAATTTTGTCACGATTCCTTCGATTTCTGTGATTGGAATCTCGGGAAGATTCTTGATACTCTCTTCTAAGTGGATAACCTGATCAAATGCATCTAGAAGAGCTGTGTCCCAAGTAGGTTCAAGTTCCTTTGTTCTATCAATCAGGAGCATGGTGGCGTACATCTGATCATACTGCTCATCTGTAACATCTGCGTCCTTGCGAAAGATGATCTTGATTCTATCCTCAAATTCTTGTAAATCCACATCTGTCTCGACCTCGATCCTTCTGCCAAGAATGGTACGAAGTACCTCAAATACTCTGTCCTGGATCGGATTGATCACCTCCTCAACTTGACCACATCTAACACTGATGTCCTCAAAGAGAACACTCTTTATATGGAGTAAGGTTGACCACTGAAACAAACTGTGAGAATCACCTTCTAAGATCCTCTCTTGTGCTAAAATTCTTCTGGATGTGTGTCTTATAACTTTCAAGACAGGGATGACAACGTCCTTGGTATGGGCAAATGCAGCTACTGTTGCCATCAATCTGTGAATAATCTCAAGAACTTGGATATCCTGATGGGTGATCTTCGACATCGCTGTAACAAACTCAATGGCCACCGTGTGAGATCTATCCATCCAACTACATGTACGCTGGACCAGGTTCCTGAATCTTTCTGCTTCATTGATTGATTGAAGGGGCAATGCCTGCAATGGTGATCTAACTGGATCCTGACGTCCCAAAGGTTCATTGATGTGACTGAAATAGGTCCTCCATGCACCGACCTCTTTCTCAAGCTTTCTATTCTTTTCCACTTCTTCTCTAAGCTTGTCTTTCAATGCCTCAAATGTGTCGGTGGCATCATCTAAAGTCTGCTCTGCTGTAGATGGGCCTAACTCAATAGTCTGTATATGATAGTCTTCTGCTAGGATCTCACCCTCATACTTGTCTGCTGCCGGTGTAGCTATCTGCAGTTTTCTAGATCCAGTCTCATCTCGAATCATCTTGGACATCTTTGTAGCCTTCTTTTTCTCTGTTGTCATATGTGAACGTCCCACGAGGCTCTCTAAATCAATTGCACTGTCCTCGTCCTCTATTACGATCACCTTAGCCAATCTTTCCTTCAACCAATCTGGGATATTCGATCTTGTCTCTTGAACTTGAATCTCTTTATGTACTATTTCTTCTTGTCTGGGAGGAGATGCTACTTCATTATCATTATCTAAATCATAGTCTTGGAGAGATCCATCGGATGAAACATGCTGTGCCTGTTCTTCTTCCTGTCTGTCATTCTGTACCATCGATTCCATGGACTCTTCCACTCGAACTGTTCTATCTTTTGGTCTGGAAGAAGTACCTGGTGTTTGATCTTTGTTGGCACCTTGCTTTTTCTTGGAAGACTCTTTCTTTTCTGATCTTTCCTTTCTCTTCGAACCTCTCGAATGGAGATTGCCCTCACTGGCACATCGAAGGTTACCTTCACCTAAATTCCTAGGATTAGGATTGCCTTCACTAACACTGGCTCCACCTTCGGCTGGTTTCTCTTCCAAAGTAAAAGACATAGCTATGCCTTGTTCTCTCAACTTCTGATGCTGAACGTCTACCCATCTGCGAGTACAAGACAAGACTGGTGCCATCAAATCATCTAAATCCACGGCCTCGGGCTCATTCCAATTCAAACTTATTGTTTTGCTTTCTCTATCATATGAAGATTGGATGTGCCTGCCGTTGTCCTGAGCTTGGTCGGCTACTCTGTAAATCTTACATTTCCTGATGAAATCCAAAGGCAATCTAGAATGTATCTTACGTTTCACTTCAAGATCATCTAGGAGATTCATCATAAAATCTTCAATCTGGTATTCATGTCTAAATCTTCTACCGACCGTCTCCTCTAAGTGTCCATGTGGATCAAAACTATTCCTCCAAGCAAAAGATGAAAAAGGATACAAGGCTAACTCCTTCTCTGCGTCATCCATGGCTAAGACATTAGGACATACCTCAACTGAATTACCCAAAATAATAGGTACCTGAACTCCATTCTGATGTCTGTGTCTGAATGCCTTCACATATGCTGTCAACTGCCTTGTTACTTCAAGTAACACAATTCTATCTGTCGGGTACCTCGGCAACATGTATGGAGGTAAAGGACATCCATACACTCTAATGTAAGTGAACTTGGGAAACTGAATGAACCAAGCACCGTACCTCTTGATGAATTCCTGGGCATCCTGAGATAATCTGTTGTGAATCCCTCCTTGCAACGTCCTTGTAATGTTCATCGTGAAAGTATCATTGATTAACTTGTAGTTCTTCCCTGGTGGATGATGCAAGTAGGTATAGGATTCACAAACTCTGACCTCGCCGGGTCCTCTTCCAATCACTCCTCTGTGAGGTAGTCCTGCGTACTCAACGCTCCTGATTAAGGCATAGATGACGTATGAACTCATGTGGAAGGACTTAGTAGCCCTGAGTCTCCTCAACTGTACGTCCAAGAAATGGCTAATTATCCTAGCCCAATGTATTGTACCCTTTCCTTGAACAATCACCTGGATGAAATAAAACATCCATTTCTCAAAATAGAAGGCATGAGGTGCTCCTGTAACTCTGTTGAGCATGGTGATCAAATCTCTGTACTCCTCTTGGAAATCAATCCTGTGTGGTGTGTTCGGTACTTTGCTCAGACGGGGACGACTCTTAAGTAGCCAGTTCTTGTTGATTATGCTTAGGCAAGCATCTGGATCATCATCGTACACTGATCTGGCTCCTTCAACGCTCTTGTATATCATGTCCCTGTGCTCTGGAAGATGGAAGGCTTCACTTATGGCTTCCTCTGAAAGGTACGCCAAAGTGTTTCCTTCGTTGGACACAATTGTCATGGACTGTGGATTGTAGTGACGGGCACACTCGATCATCAACTCGTGGCACTGAATAGCTGGAGGAAAACCGGCCGCCTTGATGATGCCACTCTCTATAATTCTCCGGGCGACAGGTGATGGCTTGCCGATGTAAGGGACCTCTCGGAACTTCTTCGTGCTAAAGTTCCCCAAGTTGGTATCTCCAATGTTGCTCCACTTGGACACGATCTTGGTCTCCACTTCTTCGGTCTTCTGATCTTCTTTCATGAGAGCCGAGCGGCTGGTGGATGCTCCCGCCTTTGGGGTTGCCATACCTACACAACATTTCATTATAAGAAATAGATTTTGCAATAAATAACGTAAATAAGAGAGATAAATTTTAGGAAACCTCATGATAAGTCTCTAGAGTTATCATTTCCTAAAATACAACGATTGAGCTAAGAGATATTCAAGAATCAAAATTTCAAAATTTGAAATATGACGATGAATGAATAAAGCAATAATAATTAAATCGCCATACCTCGATAGAGAGCTAACTCTAGAATGCAAAAACAAAATTTGCCTAGGCAAAATTTGAGGTATAAAGTAATCTTCAATATGATCTCAAAATTGACTTCGCCACCTCTGGAGAGAATGTAATCTTCAATTATCGCCTTGGACGTGGTCTCAAATGGATCTTCAAATTCGCACTTTGGCGTGGTCTCCAAGTCCTTAGCAAATTCGCCTTAATGTATCCTCAAGCTCGCACCACCCTTGGTCTTCAACGTAATTCGCACTCTATATTAGCGCCACCTTTGGTTTGAAATCGCACCACCTTTAGATAACTTAGCGCACCACCCTTGGTTGAATGAAACTCGCACTATATTCGCCTCTTCTCAATTCGCATGAAGGAAGGTAAAATAATGATGTAGAAAATGAAATCTCTCACCCCTTATATATAGCGCGTTCATCCTTCACTCCTTAGGCCGACTTGATAAAATATAACAATTTCAAACGATTTTTAAATGATTTTTAAATTAAATAACAAGGCCGACCTCCATATATAAGCGCTCCAATTCGATTTTTTATTAATTAATTAACTATTAATGCCTTGCGTTTTTTAATTGAGAATTTCGATTTTAAATAAAGGCAAAAAATAATTAATAAGAGATAACGCCATATTAAATGCCAAATAAAAATGGATTTTTCAATTTTTAAATCGATTTAGCATTTAAGGAAATTTGAATTGTTTAATTTGGCGCCAAAAATATGAAAATAAAGGGACGTACCTCATCGCTCTGGTCCCTTGGAGAGGGACAGGAGCGATCCATGATCTTGGTCTTGATTCTTGCGTTTTCAACGTTCAACTCCTTCATTTCCACGTTCCAAATCGATCATCTGGTGGTCCTTCGAATTTGAATTTCTTTCTTGTGCGAGCAAATGCATCTTATGACCATCATCGCCCTGGTCCCTTGGAGAGGGACAGGAGCGATCCTAAGGTTTTTGCTCGAAATTCTCCATCTTGGTACGATCCTTTCCTTGTATCATCTTCCAAATGTCATTTAAAACCTTGTGCGTCCTTGTCTTAACGTGATTTTCAAAGAATATCGTGTGTTTTGCCTAACATCGCCCTTGTCCCTTGGAGAGGGACAGGAGCGATCTCCATGTCTTCACGTTCACCTATTCCTTTCGTGCTTATTCCATTTGTCTTCATTATGTGTTTGGACGTATTAAAGGGACCATCGCCCTTGTCCCTTGGAGAGGGACAGGAGCGATCCATTATTTCTCCTTGATCTTGGCGACTTTTAAACTTCGATCTCTTTCGCAATGTCCTTCAAACGATGTCCCTTACCTTGCTTATCCTCGCTTCGCCTTGATCTTTGAAGGAACGTGGGTGTTTTGATAGTATCGCCTTGGTCCTTGTCCAAAGGACAGGAGCGATATGGGGCCTTTACATTATTTGGCGATGTTTAGACGTTCAAAACACTTGCGAATTATCTTCAAACGATGCCTTGGACCATATGCAATCTTAGGACGCCTTGACTTAGCTTGAACTTGAAACAAACAAGGAATCCAAAGCAAATCGCCCTGGTCCCTTGGAGAGGGACAGGAGCGATATGGTTCCTAGATCCATTTTGGTGATTATTTAACGTTTGAAATCTTGTTGCATCATCTTGTTGTCATACCATGGACCCTCCAGAACATTACAACATATTGTCCTTACGTAAATTTTGCCTGAAATGGCCAATACATCTAACATCGCCCTGGTCCCTTACTGAGGGACAGGAGCGAAGTTCATCATTGCGAGCTTGTTCTTGTTTTTACCAACTTGCAATTATCTTCATTGCATGAAATGACGTCTTTTAAGTCCTCTTGGTAACTTAATATTTGCTTGTCCTTTGAAATCGATGCCTTAATGGAAATATCGCTCTGGTCCCTTGGAGAGGGACAGGAGCGATATGGGTCTTAGAGTGCACATTCCTTCCATGTGATGACCTTTACAACCTTGCGCTTGATGGAAATGCCCTAAAATGTCTTCGCCACCCTTCGTCTTGACTTGGATCGGTTTAAACATGAACAAGAAGCAATACAACCATTGTATCGCCCTGGTCCCTAGGAGAGGGACAGGAGCGATCCTTCCCTTGTGGCCACTATCTCACTTTGTCACCTCCCAAATTTATATTCAACAGACTCGTCCTTCTTCCCTCTATTCGTTCATGCCTTGACATCATTTGTAACTTTGCAAGAAAAGCAATTATATCAAAAATCGCTCTGGTCCCTTCCTGAGGGACAGGAGCGAACTAGGCATTTAACACTGGTATGGACGTCCCAAAAATCTTCAATTTATATTCAATGCGTTCGTCTCATGTTCTCCTTTGTTTTTGAACGTAAACTTGCCTTGACCCTTGTCTGGATTTTGCAAAATGAAAGAAATCGCTCTGGTCCCTGGGAGAGGGACGAGAGCTACAAGGTACTTCGCCCTAGTCCCTTGGAGAGGGACAGGAGCGATTTGGTCAATATAGGTCATTCTCCTTCGTTTTTGCATATCAAATTATATTCATTTGGCAAAGTATCTTCCCTTGGACGTCCTCAAATTGTTAAGTTTTCAAAATCTTGCAAGGACAAGACGAAATTTGAATTGTAGCTCCGGTCCTTCACTGAGGGACAGGAGCGATTTTCCTCCTGGAGGTATTTCTGTGCTCACGAAAATCTTCAATTTATATTCAATGGAAAGATCTTGTCGTTCTCCATCACTTCAAACGTAAAATTTGTCTGGACTCTGCAAGGATGATGAGATATTTGAAAATGAGCTCCCGTCCTTCACTGAGGGACAGGAGCGATTTTGCTCCTACAGGCCAAAATAACAAGATTTTTCACATTTTAACACTTCACGAGGCGAAAACAAATCGATTCCAATGCCCAGGGTCAAAATTCAAAAAAGTCAAAATTTGGTCAAAATATTCAATCGGACAAAAATTCACATTGACGGTCAACACTTAGACAAATTTAAGCTCTGCATGAACATTCCACTTGAAAATTAGACTATTTTGGCGAAATCATTGCATTCAAAATTTGCATTCTAGAAAAGAAGCTCAAAAGCTCTCAAAAACAACTGGATTTTGGCTTGAAAAGGCAAAATTTAAAACCCTAAGGCTTGGCCCTAAATCCAGACAACTAACTAACTAACAAAACCCTAAAAACGAAAGCGAAAACGAGCGAAAAACAAGCAAAAAGAGGGGGTCCCCATTTGCGATGGGGCGATGTGTGAAATGGTCACAACAGTACCCCACTTAATAGTAAATGCAGTCCTGTATTGGTCTGATTCTTGGACCAAGATCTGATTGTAGGCTAAATACCCATCCAAGAATGAAAATCTTTGTGAGCCACTGACCTTTTGGAGAATCTGCTCCATAGAGGGAAGGGGATAATGATCCTTGAGGGAGGCTCTATTGAGATCCCTAAAGTCTACACATAGTCTAATTTCCCCATTCTTCTTCCTTAGAGGGACAAGGTTGGCCACCCAGGAGGAGTACTTGATAGGGAAGATGATATTGGCCTCTATGAGCTTGCTCAACTCCTTCCTCATTAGTGGCTCAATTTTGGGGTTTATTGGCCTTTGATTTTGTCTAACTAGCTTTGCATCTGGGCCAGCTCTATGGTATGTTGGGCTAAGCTAGGGTCAAAACCCTTCAAGTCTTCATAAGTCCAAGCAACTATGTCATCATATTGTTGGCAAAGCTCAACAAAGGCCTCTTGCTCGGTTGAGGAGCACACCTTGCCCAAGTTCAAGGACCTACCCTCAGCAACAACAACTGGCTTGTAATCACCCCTCTTTGCAGCCAAGTTCATTTTCTTCTTCAACTGATCATCTGAGTTGAAAATGCCTTCCAAGGTAACTAGACCTTTAGCCAACTTGTTGGAGTTGAGCTGCATGATTTGATCTCCATACTGGTATTGCAGCTTAGACTGATTTTTAGCAAAAAATTCTACTTCATTTTGCAAAAAGTTAACGATCTGTTGATCGCTTTCAAACACTTGCCAATTCACCTGATTGTCTGGGACAACATGCCTCACAACAAGCCTGATGTGTTGCTCCTTCTCTCCTGCAACATGCGCTAGTATGTCGAACTGAGCACCAACCGCTGCAAGCCTATCAGCATGCTTGTCCTGACCCGTAGGAATGCTCTGGATATTGAAGGCCTGGAATCCTTCGATCAAGTCCCAAACACTATGTTTGTATGATTTGAGTAGGTTGTTTTTTGCTAAAATTTGGGCTCGGATGTGTTTAACAACCAACTCACTATCCCCAAATACTCTCAGAGATCTGATATTCCTTCTTTGCGCAAGTTGGAGACCTTGGATCAAGGCTTCATACTCAGCGACATTGTTAGTGCAACCAAATTGAAGCCTAAAAGAGAAGAAATATTTCTCTTGCTCGGGAGAAACAAGCATCACCCCAGCACCTACACCATTCTTGTTTCTTGAACCATCAAAAAACATGTTCCATAACCTTTCTGAGTCTCTTTGTGTCTTGATGAGGTTAGGAATAGGAGTATCCTCTTCATGGATACAATAAGAAGATCTCAGGTGTGTGCTGGAATCCTCCCGATAAGGGTTGGTTCAAGGCGAATTTTGATGGGGCTGCAAAAGCAAGTAGAAATGTAGCAAGGGTAGGGTTTGTTATTAGGGATGAATCTGGGGACCTTATCAAGTGTGGAGCAAAAAGATTAATGAGGTGCACAAATAATGAGGTAGAAGCTCATGCTGCTCTTTTAGCCGTTAAAATTGCCAAAAGTCAAGGTGTCTGAAATCTTCATTTGGAAGGGGACTCTCTGATCATAATTCAGGCCATCATGAATGGGGAAATTAGAGCCTGGCATTTACAAGGGTTTATTGCTTCGATCATTGAAGATATAAAAAAAATTGATAATTTTAAAACAAGTCACATTCGTAGAGATGGAAACCAGACTCCAGATAGACTTTCTAAATGGGCTTTATCCTTTGAGCAGGAAGGCGAATCAAGAATTGAAGATTTTCAAGGGTATTTTATATTGGATGATGTGATTGTGCAATGATTAAAATTTGGATGGTGGTTGTGTGATGATCAGCAGATGATGTCATCTTGTAGTGTTAAACGTGCAGCCCTTTTCTGGTTATGGGTAGGTCTTTTTTGCAAGATGATGCTTTTAATGGGTAGGTTTTATTGCTAGCGGATGGGTTTTGTGGCTTCCTTAGCTTTAAGGAGTTAATTAAGTTTTACTCAGTGTTATGGGTCTGGTTTTTAAGGATGTTCCTTAGTCTGTTCAAGTGTAGAGGGTCTTTCAGTGATGATGATTGTAAGGGTAATTTCCAAAGATGGGCTGTTTTGCAAACTGGAAAGCCTAGATATATACTTTATGTAATCCTTTTGCTTATTATGAAGCAATAAAATACAAACTATTACCAACCAAAAAAACAACTCTAATTAGGGTTTCTATCATTTGATCTTGGTCATTGATGAGGATTTGCTCTAAGCCATTTATTATAATATGAGCACTATATAAGGCTCCACTCTTTCATTTGTAGAAGGTTAATAGTTAGTAGTTGATCAATAGATAGCAAGCAAATAGTTAGAGTAGAGTAGGAAGAGAAGGCAAAAATTGTTGCCAAGACATTGTTGTAAGAAGCATGTAAACTTCATTGAAGATATGGTGAAAGTCATATGTCGATTCAGCAATTTGCATGGTCTCTACTTCTCGTTTGATTTTCATGTTGTTTAGATGAATGGAAGAACTTTGTGCATGATCAATGGTGCAATTTGTACATCCATACTACTAACACCTTGTTGATTGTAAAGTGTCTTGCGTAGTCAACTGGATTCATCTTAGCCAAGCTTAACTTCAATTATTGCTCCTTCAATGATGTGCTTCACCTTGAGGGTATCTATGCTTATAGTGGTGATTTGAAAATCATTAGCTATCCCTAGAAGATCAAACTAGCCTTGTGGAGATGTTTGCTACATGTCAAAGCAAAGCTTAATTGAGTTTCATCAAAAATTGTCCATTGCTCTTGCATTCCTAAGAGTAGATTAGTTTTCTCAAGCCTATCTCTTTTGCTCTCTTTTTCTAAGTTAATTTCCACATTCCAGCAACATCCAAGCATTCAAGATTCAACGTAAATCCACCTTGTGATTCTGACAATATCACATCGTATACAACTAAGTCTATCCAAGAGCATGTCAAGACCTAACATTCGCGAACCTTGGAGTCATCCCATTTGATCACGTGGTTTAGCGTTTGGGAGGATTTTGTTCAAGAGAGGATAGAATACTTAGTATTTTATTCTTTGTTGCATAGTGTGTAAAAACACCATCAACAGTCACCATGGTGACTTAGTGGTGAGTAGTATTGTTAGCTACTATTAATAATTAGATCTTGGAAAAGTGTTACATTTATTTATTGTCACATCACTCAAACTCTATTTAAGGAGATAAACCCCTTTGTGATAGACACTCCAATATTTAATATTATTATACTGTTATTTGTATACCTAAATATGCTCATTGTTCATTTTTCAATACAGTATCAAATACAACACAGATCATGAGGTCGCAATCATAATGTTTTACCAAAGACATGGGTAAAATAGTTTCAACATTCACATTTTTTGGCCACCATGTCAATGTTTTCAAGGGTATTTATAGCAGGTATGATTATATTTTGACTGTCGTGTGACTTGCAATTTTACTATGACCTATGAAATCTATGTTGTTTGTACTTGCATGAAAATATAAATTTTCTACATAATTTATTCATAGCCACCACTAACTGCCGGTGTGGCCTTTTGTTTGTAATTTCCTGCACATGACTTAAATCACATGGCTGCAAGATTTATTTACCAGCTGAAATATGTTGTAGGGTCTAAAAACATGAGGGTATTTATCAGTTGCAACCAATCAAGGGCCCTCTAAAGGCATGGCTAGGGCATGCAAGTAGTTCCCAAAATTATGAGTAAAAGTTTGGTTCCAATTTCTTTAAAGATCAAGAAAAATTAAAAAAGGTTATTTTCTACAGTATCTTTTCTAAGCATGGATACTCCACTAGAAAAATGTTTTGGCCTCAACTTCCACAGCTAAAAAATAAAAGTCTAGATGCTTCTGATGTGAAGAGCACTCAGCTGTACTGGGAGAGGGGGGTGAATCAGTATAACAACAAACTTTTACTTTTCAAAACTTAATTAACCACAATAGCAATACTTCAAAACTTAATCATCCACAGTAGTAACACATATGCAAGATCTAGCAATTAGAGACACAAAATGAACACATGATTTGCGTGGAAACCCTTCCAAGAAAAAACAACAGTAAAATATTGTTTTTTATTAGAAACTTCTTACAATCTTCGTAGGCACAAACAAACAGGAGACACCAATCCCCTTTAGATGATTCGTAGGCACCAACCCACTGGAGACACCAATCCCCACAATTAAGCACCAACACAAGAATACAAGGCACCAATCTCCTTGAATACAAGGCACCAATCTCCAAAAGAATAATGTGATGACTACTTGACTTTCTTCTTGAATCAGATCTGATTCTCCTTCACAAATCGACTCAGTAATTCTGCCTTAAAATCTGCCTTAAAATCTGCCTTTAAAACTGCTCACAAAACTGCACAAAAGGCTCCTTTAGATCTGCTCAAAACACCTTTAAAACTTACCTCCAAAACTGCCTTATACAACTGCTTCATATCTGAAATAAGGTCTTCTTCAAAGTGATCCAAAATCTGCTTTAAATCAGGCACAAAGTCTGGAATAATTGTTAATAAATTTTGCTCATAGGTCTGCAACAAGTCTTCTCTAGATAGGAAAGATCTTCATTAATTTCTTTCCATTTAATCCTCAAAAAACTTCTATTTATACTTGCTAAAGCACCTGTTCATCCAACAGTTACATCCCTCCATGCTAGGTTGGCCAAGGTAGCATGTAAATTACTTGTTCTTTTATTTTATTTGAATACTAACATAGGCTGAAACTCACAAGGGCGTCGGCCACATTTTGTTTTTAACTTCTTTTCCAAATTTAAATGTTGATTTTACTATCATCAGATTAAGAGCAATTTGAAACAACAACACAATGGACAATGAACGCACCAAGATACCCTGGGAAAACCTTCAATGTGGCACAATGATGAGGCCAATATCAACCTGTTCAATAATAATCAAGATCTCAATCTGCTGTATGATATCGATCTCCTCTTATGGTTCACGAACTGCTGTGGAGTATTTGGCCTGTCAAGGAATGTTCTATAATCTTCAACCTGATATGAATATAGTGCATGATCTGCAGATGAAGAAATACAGTCTGCTGAAAGATGATTGTTGATCTGCAGAAGGATACCGAACTGTTGTTGTATGTCTATCATCTCAAAGAGAGGAGATCCGATCTCCTATATATCTAGCCCGATGACATCACAAGAGGAGTCAGCTCCCTTCAATATGAGGCACCTTCTCATATGATGCAACGTGTACTTCCATTAAGCGGTGGCGAACTTTTGCCAAAAGCCGGCCCCTTTGAAGATCATACTTATTAACAAATCGATAAGACACATTTAAACATCAAACCCGATAATGCACATATGACCTAATAAAGATATTAATAGATTAGTATAAGTTTATTGGTTCATCAAATGTGTAAGGCCGATAGGCCATTCACACATTTGATCTTGTTGAGTCAGCCTATAGGAATCCGACCAAAGCTATATCATCAACATTAAAAACCTCAAAATAGAGTGCCACAATGAGGGGGGTGAGCCCTATGATATAGACATTTTTGCAATTTTTTAATTTACTTTAATGAGGGTGCCAAGAGTCTAAGTGTCGGCCCTTAGAAATAATATATTTTATTTTATTGCACCTCTAATATTGGTCTTCGAACACCTTTGACATCAATGACATCAATTTCCAACATGTTGAACATTTATGGGGCATAGTAAATGTGAATAAGAAACATCCTACAAATGCAAATGAGTTACTATATTGACAAAGTAGAGAAGATAAAGCAAATGCCATTAGAAGTCTTGTTTTTTTCCTGGTTTTGAGTTACATCATGTCGATCTGGAAAAATCATCAAGGAAATTTGATAGTTAAATTGTTTGCAGCAAAAGTGGTTTATGCAATTTTTTCTCTAGGACTTTAGAAATTCAAATTCAAATTCAAGATGGGCAACAGAATCACCATATCTGGTCATGTAAGCAATCTGAGATCTCTCATTAGACAACTAGCAAAAGTCAATATGAGATCTCTCATTAGACAACTAGCAAAAGTCAATACTACAATAGATGACAAGGATGCCAAAGTCATTTTGTTAAATAGTTTGTCTTCTAAATACAACAATGTCACTTTTACTCTATTAAATACCTTCTCGAACTCTAGAAGATATGATTTCAACTCTCTTAGCAAAAGAAAAGAGAACAAAAATAGAGGATATAGAAAGAGATCCTCAACATACGAGTGCATTATACTCGGAAACTGTCATAGAAGTTTAAAAAAAGACAAAGGGTAGATGGAATGTGTAATGTCCCCACTCTAGTGAGTATCAGTTGCTGATGGGTTAGCCTATTATTTGTACTCTCATAGGCTAACATGTTTGGATAGAGAGACTCAAAGGCAATTCCACTTCTTCAGTTCAGTCTTGGATTCAGTTCCAGACCTTTGCAGTCAGTGTGTGGGCTTAGTTGAGGGACTTACTATATACAGTGAGTCAATCTGGCAGTAGTGTTATTTGTAGTTAGGGCACCTGGATGCATGGGGGTTATATATTATTGACCCTAGCTTCAAACGGGACGTCAAAAGACTGAATATTGAGGGAGATATTAATATTTTAGTGGTTAAGTTATTTAATTAACTTATATGAATATTATAAAGTCATAAAGTGACTTTATAAAGATTAAAAGCCACTTAAAATATTATAAAGTGATTTTAAAATCAATTCAATCATAAAGTTTGCCCGGATTGATTTAAACTATGGAAACTAAGTTAAATACATTTAAATGTATTTAAAATTGCAATTGGGAGTACCTTTTTGGAATTCGTGCCATTTGGGGTTTATAAGAGGCAGAATCAAGTCAACCTCAATTCATTATTGATTATTTGACATTGCTTGGTTTTTTGCTCTGTGGATTTTACGAGACAAGGGTTTCAGAAAGTTTACTATTGAAGAACGATAATTCTTCATGGATCTGTGATTTTGAGGCTTTGAAAGATCAACTAAATTATTGCAACTGAGAGGGCTTCTTTCAGAAGTCTTACCGTGCTTCATCAGAGGTTTATCCATTCAATTATTTGCAGATTTTTTAACAAGGAAAGGGCTTTCTGGTTTAGACGCCCTTGTTAGCAGCAATCTTCATTCAATAAAGCAGCCGTACTATTTCTCCTTGCAAGTCGTACAACCTTTGCCTGGCACGTGTGGACCTGAAGAAGGGCGTTTGACCTGGAGGACTAAACGCCTTCCCATTTTGCATTCTGATTGCCCCATCCTCAACGCCTAGCATATTCAAACTATTTCATCTATTTTCTGGCTTGGAGAATTAGCATTCTGGGCTTGTACCCCTTGTTTGGCCAATTTCCCAGTTTTGGCTAGCAAACTCCAAAATTCTTTATTTAAAATAAGTTGAGTACCTCTGGGTATGTTATTTGTATTAGATTTATTTGCAGCAGTTACCAAACTCTTCATATAGTTTCAGTTAATCCATACTTCTTATCTATTCAGTTTAATGTGCATTTCTTGCCTGGCATACTTGTTATTTTTTATTTAAAATTATTTAAAAACCTTGAAAAACAAAAAAACAATTGAATAATAGCATCACAAGAGAGTTAGAACCAGCAGCATTCTTACATAATGTTATTGTTGCATGAAAAAAGGTCACACAATCTAGAATTGTAGAATCCAATACAACGCTGTTTTCAAAGCAAAACTCAAAGACAAACGAAATGTAACTATTACAACCATTGTTGAAGATCCATTGCATGCTAATAATAGTGAAGAACGCATAATTTATGAAGCCCACACTTTGAAAACAAGAAGGGATCTAGTACTTCAAGCTTAGCATGTATGGCTGCCTAATTAGTTCACAAATTTGCGGATCGTAGGAATTATACCCTCACAAGGATAAATTAGAAGTTTGAAGAGGTGGAAAACAGAAACTCGAATGCTAGACCTTTAAAGGGCTATGAGGTAGCTTGATGGAGTTCTACTTGATCCAAGAGCTGTTTTCAAAAAGACGCTTCAAAAAAATAGATGGGTTCTATTTAATTTTGATGATTTTAGTTTTCAGTCAATGAGTTAGTATGTTTTCTTTTTAGTACAAAAAGTCTTAAGAGGGGATGATTGTGTTGGCATAAGACACTATTCCGATGATGCTCCGGTGAAGATTGATGATGTCTGGTGCATGAAATTTCTTAGGAGTTGTCATTGATGGCAACTCGGCCTATTGATCTTATCCGGTATGGAGTTTAAGGATATCCGGATGTCTTGAGTAAGTTTTGTTATAAGTTTGTCGGTGATACTCAATGTACAGTCTTGATAAGCATTTCTCATTTCTAGTGATGTGTTTTTGGTTTCAGTGATCTAAGTTAAGTTGATTGAGTATGAGAAGCAGATTATCACGCAATCCTATCCTCTGGTGTTGATTCTTATGCTTATGAGAAGGTTCGGTATCCGGTTGACCAGTAAAACAGGGTTATCTTCATAATTGGTGGTGTAATGTGTGGACCGGATTCTTTGAGGTGATTCCAATGGTTTTTGGGAAGTTCGAGGTAATTAGATTGACTTATGGGAAGTGTGTGATCATATCTTTTGGATCCGGAATATGGTCATGTGGAGATTTGAGCCGACTTGAAGCTACACGTTTCATATTTTGATATTTTGAGAAGCCGACTTGTGGGAGATAAATTTTGTTAGTGCAGATATATAAGATCGACCTGGATAATGTTTTTGGAGGATGATATGTGATGGGAGATGATTTTGGGAGCGACTGAGTGCAGTTTCACATGCGCACCTCAAGTTTTATTGATCCGGTAATCAGTAGCAAAGCAAAACAAAGCAGTTTATCAGAACAACAACAATGGATCACTTTGTGCCTAACTAAAACTATTACTTGGCATAGTTAGATGCTTTTCTTCAGTTCATTGCTCATTGTAATCATTTTGTATTAGCCTGTAAGGCAGTGAGCCTTCCTCCGGGTTGCAGCCCTTTTGTAATTGAGCAGTGAGCTCTAGACAATGTGCCTAAATGCATGTGCATTCCCCTCATGTAATATTGTTTTACTACTGGCCATAGTATAATAATATTGTGGGTACTCAATCCCACCGTGGTTTTTCTCTTTCCGGGTTTCCACGTAGAAATATTGGTGTTATGGTTATGTGCTTCTTTGCTTTGTGTTTCTACATTATAGTTTATGTTATTAGCATCCAGTGGATAAAGAATCAGATTAATAAATTTGTAATTATCGGAACACTGATTCACCCCCCTCTCAATGTTCATTGATTCCAACAATTGGTATCAGAGCTTAGTTCCTCCAAGGAAGCCTAACAGCTTGAGGAAGATCTGGAAGATTGAATCAATAGACTCTGGTATGCGGAGACAGCTTAGTGTGGCACTTGAAGATCTTGATGCAGCAATGAAGGAAAAGAGCAGCTTGAAAAGAAATCTAAATGCAGCTAAAGACTTCATTAAAACCCTAAAAGATCGATTGAACACTTCTTGGGAAAAGAGAAAGGAGCTGATGGACAAGCTGAAGGAGAAAGAAGAGCAAAGCATTGAAAATCAAGACAAAAATGATGAATGTGAGAAGCTGGCCAAGGAGAATGCAGTTTGTAAGAATGAGATGCAATCTATTGTGATGAAGATGACTAAGGAGATTGAAGACCAGAACAAGAATGAAGAATGCTTGACTCAATCCTTGAAGGAAAGATCAGATGAATGTAGCATACTAACCTATGAGAATGACCAATTGAAGCTTGAGTTGATGCAAACAAAGAATGATGGGCAAGAACTTGAAAGACAGATCATAATCCTGAGAGATGAGTTGACTACTGCTAATGAGTTGGACAAAGCAATGCAAAATCTAATCATCAGCAGAACAAGAAACCTCAAATAATATAGCCTAATGCCTATAAATTCAATGGTAGATGTTTTATTTGCAATAGATTCGATCATATGGCAAATCAATGCAAAAGTAGGATGAATAATGGGATGATGAATAATATGAATAATGGTCCTACCTTTATTGATCAATGTTTCAAATGCAACAACTTTGGTCACAAGTCAAATATGTGCAAAATGATGAACAATTTATAGAATAAGAGATGTTTTGCATGTGGGATGTTTGGACATATCTCTAACCAATGCAGGATGAGACAAAACCAAATGAATTTCAGGCCAATGCAGAGAAATGTTGTTTGTCATGCATGCAGCAAACTAGGTCATATTGCAAAATATTGCAGAAGAAGGAACAATGGTCTGGTGAACAAGAACAAATCTGATGAGAAAGGCAAAGCAAAGATAGATGAAATCAGAGATCAGCATAAGAAGATGTGGCTAAAGAAAGAAGATCAAATTGTGCAAAATGGCTCCACACCTGAATCCGGTGATGGAACCTCATCCAATAACTAGGACTTTTTGGCCTTAGGGGGGGGTTTTCATGCAGATTAATAGAACCCCCTCTTTGGAGATCTGTAACCAGCTCCGGAAGGTTGCAGAAGATCTAGATCAAGCACGCAAATAGTATCCAGAAGATTCCATGGAGATTTGAGACTCCGGTAGGCGATTTCATGGAAAGTAAGATAACCGGAAGCTTTAAGGATGAGCATTTATTACAACTAAAAATTAGGTTTTCAAAGGTTAATAAGGCATTTCAAAAGTTTATTCTTCACAATGCGAACGAGAGAGAAGAGCACAGTAGTAAAGAGAAAGAGATTTGACAACAAAAACCGAGCTTGAATCGATCATTTTGCGATTCCTTACACCCGGTTGTGAATCAATAGGTATTTATCCGTTCACTAACTATAGTTTTAAAACCCTAAATTCATCATAGCATCTGCATCCGGTATTGCTACACCTCTCGTAGTTGAAATTTTTGATAGAGCAAGGCCTGTTTTCAAAAGGCATCCGTTCAAATTTGTTGAAGATGATCTAGAAGGAGCATTTTCTTCAGTCCCGTACGGCGTTCTTCATAATGAATATATCAGGGCATACATTCACGGAGATATTGAAGAACTTGGCAATGCGGATATGCTTACACTCTATATCGAGCATATGGCGGATAGTCTGGGCATCTAAAGTCGGAATATAAGATTCTTCACAACAAGGGTTTCGCACAGTTTATCCATTTCCCAGTATTTGATGAAGCGCAATGGGTCCGATACATTCTGAGAAGGGTTCATGATGAGTTCATATGGCTGGACAGACCTCATAAGATTACAAAGCAGGACATTCAAGCAGTCAAATGCTTAAGTTCATTCGGTGAGATTCCTAGTCTACGGAAAGTACAGAATACCACTGTGCAAGTTGTTATTGGTTCCCAACATGACAACCAATCGATGACAATCAGCGACATTGTCGAACATGATGTGAGATTTGCCTCAATGGTGGTGGGCTACAAGGTTTATCAATCCAACAGGCACAACTCAATCTGCGGTACTGCCATATTCACTGCATATCAGATGCTCAAGGAGGATAAAAGGTGTGATCTTTGTTCAGTAATCCTTAGTGAATTGTTGAGCAGCTTCAAGAAAATAAAGCACGATAAGAAACATACCATCAAGTTTGGGTCCTTAATTGTGTGCTTAGCTCTCTATTTCTTGAATGAGATCTCCTGAATTGGTAAAGTCCAATGGGCTTATGACAAATCGATGGCTATGCAAATTAAAGGACTTTTGGGTATAGGTGACAATGTGATGAGAATATCTGCCTTATGGGCTATTTCAAGAATTTCCAACCCACCATGAAAAACAAAGAGAGAATTCCCAAAGAGATAGTGGAAAAGTATGAGAAGACCATCTATTTCATGGTTGACAAGGATCAGTGTCACATGGAGGCAATTGAGCCGAGAACTGTGTCGATCATGCCCATGGGGTATGAGGTTGATGCTAACACGCTTGATGCATATGCTCAACACATGTTAAGCCAACCAGTGGACCCAAAAGAGCCAAAATTTGGCACATTTAAGAAAAAGGAGCTAGACTTGCACAAGATGTTCACTGGGCCCGCAAGGAAAAGAAAGGTGAGAAAGGAAGTTGAGGAACTTGCTGAGCAAATGGGCATTACCAAAGAAGCAATGCAGAGAGCAAGAGAAAAGCATTCTGAAGGAGGACGATGTGGTGAAGCCACAAGCTAAACCAACTCCTCTCAAGCAGCCCAAGGCCAAACCCAGCAAATTTGCACCTACCTCTACTGTGCAGAAGCCGATACCTCCACCCAAGCCTAAACCAACAACATCTACTGATGGAACTGAGAAGAGGAAGAAGGAAAAACCTACAAGGCAATATCTTGCAGCAGAAGAGAAAACAGAGTCGGATGAAGAGGTGAGGGAAGTAAAGAAGACTGCCACCTATGCAAGGGTAGTCTGAAAGCCTACATCCGGTGATGCTCCTCCTACCAATAAAGCTAAGTCACAAGGAGAGCCATCCGAAAGGACAAGGGCAAACAAGAAGAAATCTGAGATAGATCAAGCTCTTAAGTCTGGTAAGCTTGAAGGTCCATATGAAATTGTGCCTCCTATGACTTTGCAGCAATTAATCGATGAGATTTTGAAAGATGGAAATTTGTAAAATGTCTCTATATATTATAAGAATTTTGAGGAAAAAGATCAGCGGCTGTTGAAGAAGCAATTGTAGAATATATGGATAAATTTAGTAAGGTCTTGATAGAATTATCATCTATGATCCCCAAGAGCCTTTATGACATTTTGGATGCAAGGAGACATACAGCTTCAGTTGAGGATGGCAGAATAAAAGAATATGTGCTAGTAAATCTATCTTCTATTATTTCTAGAGATGAAGTCACTCGATTACTAAAACTTGCCAAGGATAGATTCTGAAGCAAGATAAGGGTAAATAAACTTATGATAGGGAAGAAAGATGAGGTGATAAAGGAAACTGAAACAATTTTGACACAGTTTTTGATTGATCACAAAGTTGATGTGAATCTGGAAGACTCTTCTCAAGAAAAACAAATTCCAGAAGAGCAAGCAGCAATCTCTGAGCCTAGTGATACTCCATCTATCCCAGATGTGCTTGCAGATGTTCCCGGTGGGCAGCGAGATCAGTCATCTATAGATCCGGTTGGACAGGAAGCTTCAGTTCATGCCTCTGATAATCAAGCAATCGATAACTCTGGTGATGGTACTGAGGATCCTCCAGAGATTGAGATCATTGCAGAGATGATAGCTGAAGAGTTAGGTGAAGCGGGAAAGACTAAAGATGGTGGCAAAGAGGGTGAAAAGGATACAAATGAAGTAGTTGGAAAGGAGAAGGGTGAAGAGCAAACAAATGAAGCTCTGACAACCATGACAAAAGCCATTGTTCCTGATAAAGGAAAGCAGATTGCAGTTGAGGATGATCTTTCGCATGGTCCGATAGACTTAAGTACCCTGTCCCCTCTTCAAGCACTAAAATTGGCCACCCTTGCGCAAATCAAGGCTAGTGAGGACTTACTCAAGTCCTCATCAAAAGAAAAAGAGGTGAAATATTTGGCAACTGCAGTTTTGGAGAAAGTTTTGCCTAACCTTAAGCACATTTCCCATGACTCACCCTCTGGTAAGCTTAAGGATATGTTAAATAAAGTAGAATTCGATTTTGTATCATTAGAGAAAGCTGTAGATATAAAGGTTTTGAATAAGTTCAATGAGATGAGGCTTCAAACCTATTTAAAAACAATTGAGGCTGAGAGGAAAGTTTTGAAGTCGGCGGTAAAAACTGTAGAAGATGCATTAGATGAAGGCGGCAAAATATTCAAGTCATGTCTCTTTTTGCCCAAGTTTGTTGTTGATATTGATAGGCAAATAAGAGTTCTTGAAGGGAAACTAGCTAGTACTGGTCATTCATTTGCCCCTCATTAAGTTTTTCCAAGTTCCCTTGAAGCTCAAATAATGGATCTCACTGACAAAATAAAGGGCTTGAATTAAGAAAAATAGCAAGTGTTAAGCAGAGTGGGAGAACTGAGATGTCTGATCACTCCTCGGATGGACACCTTACTTGGAGCTCAGCAGGATGCAGTCAATGCTTTAGGTAAACCAGTGCCATCAGATCTCAAAACCGTTGAAGTTCATGCATACATGTTTAGTGCTCGGATTAATGTTTTAGATTGTTTCCTGAGAGGATGGAATGAGTACTTGAAATCCTTGAAGGTCACTTATGCAGACATTTTTAAATTCATGTAAATTATTGCATTCATTTGTACATAAGTTTTGGCGGATTCCTACCCTTCATCATTGATGTCAAAGGGGGAGAGAGTTGAAAGCAATGAAAAATGATGCTCATTCTTAGGAGTCGGTTGAGTGTACAGATTTCAATTGCATAGATTGTTTACTGTTTTGCAGTTTTGGAACACCTATCATTTTTCATAGTGTCGCCATCAATGCCAAAGGGGGAGATTGTTGGCATAAGACACTATTTTGGTGATGCTCCGATGAAGATTGACGATGCTTGGTGCATGAGATTTCTTAGGAGTTGTCATTGATGGCAACTCAGCCTATTGATCTTATTGATCTTATCCGGTATGGAGTTTGGGATATCCGAATGTCTTGAGTAAGTTTTGGTATAAGTTTGTCAATGCTACTCAATGTACAGTCTCAGTAAGCATTTCTCCTTTCCGATGATATGTTTTTGGTTTGAGTGATCTGAGTTAAGTAAGCATTTCTCCTTTCCGATGAAGATTATCATGCAATCTTATCCTCTGGTGTTGATTCTTATGCTTATTAGAAGGTCCGGTATCTGGTTGAGCATTAAAACAAGGTTATCTTCATAATTGGTGGTGTAATGTGTGGACCGGATTCTTTGAGGTGATTCCAGTGGTTGTTGGGAAGTTCGAGGTAATTGGATCGACTTATGGGAAGTGTGTGATCATATCTTTTGGATCCGGAATATGGTCATGTGGAGATTTGAGCCAACTTGAAGCTACACGTTTCATATTTTGACATTTTGAGAACCCGACTTGTGGGAGATCAATTTTGTTAGTGCAGATATATAAGATAGACTTGGATAATGTTTTTGGAGGATGATATGTGATAGGAGATGATTTTAGGAGTGATTGAGCACAGTTTCACGTGCGCACCTTAAGTTTTGTTGATCCGGTAATCAATGGCAGAGCAGAGCAGAACAGAGCAGTTTATCATAACAGCAACAGTGGATCACTTTGTGCCTAATCGGAACTATTATTTGGCATAGTTAGATGCTTTTCTTCAGTTCATTACTCATTGTAATCATTTTGTATTAGCCTATAAGGCAGTGAGCCTTCCTCCGGATTGCAGCCCTTTTGTAACTGAGCAGTGAGCTCTAAGCAATGTGCCTAAATGCAAGTGCATTCCCTTCATGTAATATTGTTTTACTACTAGCCATAGTATAATAATATTGTGGGTACTCAATCCCACCGTGGTTTTTCCCTTTCCGGGTTTCCATGTACAAATATTGGTGTTATGGTTATGTGCTTGTTTGCTTTGTGTTTCTGCTTTATAGTTTTTGTTATTAGCATCCGGTGGATAAAGAATCAAATTAATAAATTTGTAATTACTTGAACATTGATTCACCCCGCCCCCCCCCCTCCCTCTCAGTGTTCATTGATTCCAATAGATTGAATATAAAGCTTACTATTTTTAATAAATTCACCACAATGACTTAGTGGTGAGCAATAATTGTTTCAATAAGTAATATTTAGAATCTAGGACAAGTGTCATATTTATTTATTTTATGAAGGAACCTTAGAGTTAGCCTTTTGAACTTTCCGCAATCTTAGCATACGGTTAAACTTTGATCAAGAGAGAGTGAAGTGACCATTGGTAACTTTATTTTGTGTTAGACGCTCTCATAAAAACAAGTCAACAGGTCGAATGATAGGCCAATCCCATGAAAATCTGAGCACTAATGAGACGGGGACATTGCGAGAACAGCCAAGATCTCCCACTGTCCAATTAGAGGTTAGTTTGGGCAACAACGTTTATGATTTGACCAAGGACAAGGAGGAAGATGATGATGTTATCTTGGCAATAAGGGGACTTAATCAGGAGATGTGTCTTGATAATGGAATGGCGATTTCTACCATTCCTGATTGGTTGCTGCGGAGCATGGAGAAAAGGAAGAAGATGATAGAGACGCAGCCCATTGATGACATTGATGATGCCTTGGCTAACACTAACAAAGAGAAAGAGCCAAAGAAGGCTAAGATATTTTCAAATATAGCTAGAGATGAAACGGGTATGTGAATTGCACAAGTGGCTATCCAGATAGGTAATGTGACTAAGGATGTGGCTACTCCCATGGACTATCAGATTACTTCAATCTCCCTTTAGACAGACTACAAAAGCGCACGAGTTCCAAGAACTCAATGATACAATCCAGGCGATCAATACAAGATTGGATAGTGAGATTGAGAAGAAAAATATGTATCGGGAAGAGAACATGAAGCTTAAGGAATATATTGCAAGGATGAGGCATGAAGATCCCACCTTTGTTTTGCCTATTGCAATTGATCATGGATTTCACTTTGACCATGAGGCAACGCAGAATACCCAGGTAGAGTTTTGTAAGTGGAATGAAGATGTGACAAAGCAAGCGGATGATTTCCTAACTCAATTTGTCCAAGCATTTGACAAGACGTCAATGCTCACATTCAAGATACAAGATTTGGAAGGAGTTTGGAACGACTTCCAACCGATATAGGAAAAGACTATTCCCTGCCTCAGAGCGTTGAAGAGAATTCCGATGCCCACGTTGATCCATGAGGGAGTTGTGCATGAAGGAGATATCTATGATTTCCAAGGTTGGTATTGTTCATTGGCCATGCGGAAATCTACTTATGCGCATACACGAAGGGATTGCGCAAAGATGGGAGAATCGATCCAGGAGATTCAATCCAAAATCCTTACATCTATTGAAGAGTTGTTAGGGGTAGATGTCAGTGCTTCCAATGGTCTACACTTAGAAGAATTGAGAGAAACGATGAAGTTCATGTACTTCGGCCAACCGGATTCTTTGAAGAAGAATCAAATTGATGATTTGGTTTCCCTGTTGATTCATGTCCATAGTCCGCAGAAGCTTATGCCAGATTGGGAGAATGTTCAAAATGCTTGTTCCGATGCGTTGGATGTGATTGATGCTCAACAAGAGGCTTTGCCCAGCATTACCGTGGAGGAGCTAGATTCAGTTTTGGCCAAATTCTTGGAATATGCTGCTAGAGACAGGGATGCAGGCCAAAATCTTCTAGAAGATTCCCTATTTGATGATTAGGCGTCATTCCATTGGATCACATGTTGGTGATTCCCTTTTGGATGAAAACCCTAATTAGGGCAACTTTAGGGTTGTGTTGGCATGATCTTGGCCCTCGATTCTAAATGAATCTTGGCAATTCATTTCTTTGAGACCCTATATATACCCCATTGCCTCTCATTTGTAATGGAGAAATTTTTGAGAATTGTCATCTACATGTTGCAGATTTTAATACAATCATTGAAGCTTGGTGGTTTTGTTTAAGTGTTGTATGCATTTGTGGTTCTCATTGCCCCTAAATTAGATTAGAATTTGTTTTCAAGTATTTTAGATTGAATGAAAGAGCTGTTGAATGCATTTGTGTGGAATCCATCTAATCCATGCCACTAGCTTCTTGTTGATTGTAAGTTAGCCTTGCATGGTAAACTGGAATTTTATATGAACTTAACTTCAATTGTTGCACGTCCATTGTTATCCATTGCCTTGACAGTATCAATGTTTGATGGTGATAATTTGAACATCTATGAATTTTACCTTAGATGATTGCACTAAGCTCGTTTCAAATTGTTCTTTAATGGTGAGACCTTGCCTAGTACGACTCCATTGGATCATTCATTGTCTCTTGCATTCTAGGTTTCAGATTAGAATTCCTAAAGCCTATTCCTTTTGTCCTTTTTTAAAGAAATCTTTGTTAGAATAGATCAAGCTCAAAGTGCAGAAATCTTAAGTCATCGGCATAACCTATTCCAAATCCATGATAAGTTTGATTTGAACAATTGTGCAAGTCCCCAAGTGAAAACAGCATATCGCATCAAGCCATTGAGTTACCCACATGTCAAAAATTGACCATAGAAACCTTGGAATCGTCTTAGTTGATCAGATATTTAGCATCTGAGGTGATTTTATTCAAGAGAGTAAAATACTTTGGTATTTTATTTTGTGTTTGTATGTGCCTAAAACACACATCAACAGGTGCCTATCCAATTCTACTTTCCCAAGGGAGATGCCACCAAGCGAAAGGAGAAAATTGGCTCTCAAAAGAAAAACCTTCCAACTAATCAATGGGTTGTTATACAAAATGGGTTCTAACCAAGTGCTACGGAGATGTGTCATGCAAAAGGAGATACCTAGAGTGTTGAAAAAAGCACATGAAGTTCTGGCGAGCTGTCATACAAGATGAGATGCCAGAACATGAAAAGTCTTATTGGCATGACTATGGTGGCCAACACTGCATACAAATGCTCGTGAATGGGTAGTCAAATGCGATACCTACCAAAGAGTCGACAAACCCCTAAAGAGAGACTTTATGTCATTCCCCTCACAACCCCAGGAACTCTTTGAGAGGTGAGGCCTAGATTTCTTTGGGCCACTAAAGGTCATCTAGATACATAGATGTCCATACATTGTGGTAGCCATTGAATACCTCACAAAGTGGGTGAAGGCCAAGCATTACCAGACAACACTACCATCACTACAGCAATCATCTGACTAATGACGATAGAGTTCAAGATTTTCCATAATCTGTCCAATGCATACTACTTGAAAGCCAACGGCTAGGCAGAATCAACAAACAAAATGTTGGTCTCGATCATCTATAAATCATGTGATGTTGAGGACAAAGATTGGGAAGAAAAATTGTCGACGATACTATGGGTGTACCGTACAACATACAAGGTGACAATAGGACATACATTGTTCCAATTCATGTATGGACAAGAAGCAGTAGTCCTTGTTGAGTACATGGTTACGAGACTAGGCACTATCGTCAAGAACCGCCTTGGCAACACGAAAAGATTGAAGGAACACCTCTTCACCCTCAACAAGTCTAATGAGCAGAGAGTGACAACACATTGAACCACTAAGGTTATGCAACGTCGATGGAAGTTTTGGCATGATAAACACCTCCCTAAAATGAACTTTTGACCAGTACAGTTTGCTCTCAAATATAACAATCATAATGAAATCAAGCCCGGGAAGTTTAAAGTTCATCATCTGGGACCATATAAAATAAGGGAGGTTGGTGAGAACGGAGCAATAAAAATGGCAACCTTGGATGACAAACCCATTCGAGGCCTATAAATGTGTCCAAACTTGAGGTGTATCAAGAGAGAAAAGGACCCACTTTGGCAATCAATATGTTGGTATATGTAACCAGGGAGGTTAGACAGTAGGAAGCGTTGAAGCATTGGAGGAGGATCCTATCATAATAGAACACAACCATTTGCACCAGAGGAAGACTAGGCCAAGGCAAGAGATAACGAACTAGTAGATGAGAGATTGGTAAGAAAGCATGTGGAAGGCACTGTTGTGTCGCATATTGACAAACATCTCAACAACGCTTTCTTCGACACACCTCCACTGTGGAGACGTATGGTTATCTACAAGAAATAGATAGCACCCTACAAAGGAGTGTGTTAGGAATACTTGGCCTATGACATTGACAAGGAAGCTAAGAGAAAGCGGAAGGAAGAGCAAGCCACAAAAGAGGTGAAACTAGATGATGACATTGAAGAAGAAATTGGCTTGGAGGAATATGGGGAAAAGCTTGGCCCATGCCTAACAGTAATTGTGAAGGCGGATGACTAGTTTGTGGCCGAGCAAGATGCATATACTAAGGATATCATCAAATCTTGCATTAAGAATGGCAAAGAACTCCTCTCACTACCGACATCGAACTCACTCTAGTGAGTTATTCCAAATCCAATAGGGCCACTGGAGACAATGGCAAGGAAGCAACATGGTACCAACAATACAATGGCCGATATGTTGACGAACGTTATAAAGGTATTCGACTTGCCCCCTTGCTTGACAAAAGTTTGATCTAGTATATATTAGCACTTGTGAAAATGAATGCTTTAGCGATCGTCGAATACTTGGTGGCAATACACCTCCAAGATAAAAATGAGATCATCAGGAAGAGATAGAGGAGAAAAAAGAAAGAGTGACTATGAAGTGCCTAGAAGAAATAAGAAGCAAAAAATAAATGAGCAAAGAAAAAGAGGAATTTTTAAAAAATTAAAAAAGGATGGGAAAATCTAAAATGGAGGAAAAACCAAAAATAATTAGAAGGGGAAATATTAGTACAGTGTAATAAGGGTGAAAAAATTAAATTTAAAAAAGACAACAATAGGCAAAATATGAAGAATGTTAAAGTGGCGAAAAATACCTTGAAGACAAAGGCAGAAAATATTATTGAAGTGTCAGTGAGAAATAACAACAGTGGAGAAAAATTATATAATATTATAAAATATGATGGTGGAATAAAAAGGATTGTTATCAATGAAGCCTGCACCCTTGCTAAAGTTGTGAACTTCAGCTGCCTATTGAAACATGAGAACACTTTGAGGTTGTGGGTAACCTAAAACTCAAGTGAACCTCCAGAGCAAGCTAGTTGTTTTCGAAATCTTCACCTAAACTAACAAATTCTTCAAAGAAAAGAGTGAAGAGGAAGACATATAAAACTAAAATCTAACTATAAGGCGATACACCAACATGAATACCAGAAAACCTGGACAAACCGATTAACACACGAAATAACCAGTAATAAAAGGAAACCTTGCACAACTCAGAAAATTCATAACCACTGCATCAACACTTCATAAGAAGGCTGTAAAAATAATAATCTCAGCAGGAGAAAAGATGTTTTCTCACAACCTGAGGTTACTCTTTCAACTGGCACAACCTATGACCTGCAAATAATTAGAAAAACTCCTGCATAAAGGTGCTAACAGCAACACAATCACAAAGATAAAAGACATCACTTGAAACTACATTAACACTAAGCACACAAAACCAAGAAAATCTGAGGAGGCAAAATATTGTATTACTGTCAAAAAGGTGTTACAATGTTGTCAAGCTCTCTGAAAATGAGTTACAAACTCCTTCCTTTCTGCAAAGAGAACTCAGAAAATTACAGTCTGCCAGAATCAAAAGGTAAGAACCCTTGAAAAAGTGAAGTCCTGCAGTATATATGTTTTCCAAAAAGCAGATAATGAATAAAATATTCCACCTCCTCTTGGGCGAGCAGAAACATAAAACCCACTTTTGAAGACCTAAAACAGGTCTGAAAGGGAACACACTTGAGCAAAAGTCAAGCCAGCCCATGCCTTGCCATAAAAGCTCCTAAATGCATCATAAAAGATCCTAAAATATCTCTTGATAGGCCTGCATAGGCCTGCAAGCCTTCATCAATGCCAAAAATATCTCCTTTTTGACCTTATCAAATGAAAATAAGGTATACATTGTAAAGTATATTCAATTTCTATTGAAGAACAAGTTAAATACTAGCAATGCTATGTGATTGCAATTTATAATTTTGTGTCTAACAATTCTGATTTATTTATGTGCAGACTGTGGGAGAGAGATCATTTTAATATTTTTCTATGTCTTCTCCAAATGAATTCAATTGGTATATATATCATTTAGGCAACTGGTCAATAGGTGTATTGACCGGTCATGCCTTTTAGGCATGACCGATCAATGCACCCATTGATCGGTGCCTTTTCAATATACTTTTGTTTTATCTCTTAACACAATGCTATTTACATAATGGATCGGTTCACATATAACCCTATAAACATATTGCATATCATAATTTGGATCGGTGCCTTGATGCACCCGATAACCAAAGTGCACATTGTATATTTGAATCGGTGCATATTTCATTAATTAACTTAAGTGTTTTACCAAGCAATGAAGCGGTGCTTGTTTACACCTGATAGCAAATACTAAATCGGTGCTTTATTAACAACAGCATTTAGTTGAGGTTCGATGCACATAATATGTTATAACATATCAATATATATTATAGCAATCGAATGAATACCATTATTTTATAGCAATTTATCATGTTTCAAATCAGTAAGCAAAATATAAATGATAACAGACATATACGAGTATGGTTTACTTATCTTGCAGGAGCTACAATGCATTAGCATACATGTCATAAAGTGACACTTGAAATTTATTATTTAATTAAAAATTTTGCTTTATTTCATGCTTATGTTTTAAAGGCAAAATGCTAATAAATGAAATAATGATAAAATGATTTAATAAAGTGACCAATTTCACTTTAACATTTTATTATTTCATCTATTATTATTTCGATTTTAATTATAAACATGAAATAAAAATAAATTATTTAATTAATATAATAAAATTTTAAAAAGAATCACTTTAATTAAAATGTATTAAATTTTATTTAATTGACTTATGCCTAAAAAACTTCATAAAATACCTATTTATTAAGTGATTTGTTAATATCACTTAATAAATATTAGTCATTACAAAATACTTATTAAGTGATATTAGCAAATCACTTAATAAAGATGAACAAGGGGAAAGCAAAGAGAAACTTGACCCCTTAGGCATTTTTGCGGGGCAATAAGCATGAAGGGAAAAGAAAAAAATTAATTAAGACAAAAATGTCTTAACCTATCGATACATATTTTAGGAAAGATGAAACCCTCTTCCACCTCATTCTTCATCATTCGATATTTTTTCTCTTCCTGCTACCGCCATGCTAGGGTTTGGACGAATTTGAGCCATTTCTGGAAGAAAACGCAAAAAATGCAAGGCAAATTTTGATTGTAGAGGCTGCACAGGTGCCGCCATGAGAGCATTCTTCGGTTTGAGCACCTTGTTTTTGGGAAAAATGCAGACATTGACATCTTTGAAGAGCAGATTTGCTGATATTTTCCTATGCGTGTTGGACGTGATTTCTTCCTTCAACTTTCTCTACTGGGCACCGCCATGTCTGATTTGTTGTAGGGTTTCTTGGACGATTTGCACTGTTGAAACCACCACGGGTATGCTCTATTGTGCGAAAAATTAACATTGTTAAAATTTAGCAATATTATCCCTTTATGCATTACACGACTACCTTTTACACGAGAAATCTGCTGCACAATATAGAATATAATAACTCTCAAACCCATATGTTTTGAGTCATTCTTTGTGGCTGGGCGCGATTGTCTACGAGCTGGGTGCCGCCATGAGAAATAGACTGTTTGATGAATAAAATCTCTGCCCTTTTGTCTTTCGTTGCTCCATTGTGCACGAAATGCTCTTGTTGATGAACTTGTGCTTGAGTTTGTGTAACTACGTTTACATGGATGCATACTGCTGTTGTATACCTCCTACAGGTTGTGGGCTTTTTCTCTTTTAAAATTTGCATATTGATGTGTATCATTGGATGCGTTTTCGTTGCGATTGTAGCTGCTTAATGAATCTGGACTTGTAACTGAAAATTGGTTGATTTTCTGAAGACTTTAATCACCATACTTTGATTCTGATAGTGATTTGTAAACTAAAGTCTTTCCCTTTTTTAATACTACTTTGCACTTTAGATTTGCCTTGTCTTATGCTCTGATTGGGCAACCATAGCTCACATCATACCTGCTTTCTTCCGTTTTTCATGTCGTGACTGCACTCATGAGTTTGAGAAAACCATAAAAGTCTCTCTAATGGCATAAACGAATGTATGAGACCTTAGCTATTATGACTCATGTCTGCTTATGACTGATTTTAACTTCTCTATCCTCATTAAAGCTGCTCATACTATCTTTGAAGCTGCTGTAACTGTATTGGAAGCTTAAAATCATTCATATAACTGCATGTCTGATACAAAGATTGCTCTGTAATTTGGAGTTGTGATGAAAGCATTTGACTATGCACCTTTCTTCCACAAAGAACTGACTCTTATCATTGTCACCTGCTGTAATCATCTTTAATGCTATTAAAAAAAACTTATGTGGCTATATTAAACAGTCTTCATGTCGCTGTAGCTGCATATGACTGCTACAAATCTGCAAATTTTCTTTTGTATGCTTCCTAATACTTCAGATTTGCCCATAATATATATAAGTTTGGTGAATACTCTTTGCTCTTCTCATATATGGAATTATGATTTCATGTTGCAACAAAGGTATTAATGTCATCATTATTTTGGAGCTGCATATGACCGCTTGCTGTCTCAAGGGTTGCTTAACCGCTATTAGTCTTTTGAAACTGCAATATTGAATGCTCTCTTAGGCCTTTTATGAACAGCCCCAAAGCACTGTATATCTCATTATCATGCATAAATACCTTGTCCACATACTTTAGAAAGGGCAGCCATTCATTCATGCTTATTGGCTGATCATGCGATCGCATACTTGCGTTTTGTTGCTCTTTCTCTGTCATCAGCTCTGATATAACTTGATTGTATGAGACATTGCTATTGTTTTTCATATGAGCTGGGCTCAACCCTTATGGGAGCCTCATTTACCCCCACTCATTTGTGAAGTTTACAACCAGCAAGCTATCTTTTCCTGTTCCTACACATGAAGCAAACAAGTGAGAAATAAGATGCATTTCATTTCCTCTGATCTGATATTTGCTTTTTCTGAGATCTTCCGTGATGCTGACTATATGCACTTGATGCATGTAGGGACTATATATACATGCATGCGTTAGCATACATGTTAGGAATGTAATCAGCCATTGCTTAGAACAAAATGTTCTAACTCATTGTATATTTAACTCTTTTGCAGATACCAGAAGGAAGGCAGATGCTGACAAAGACGAAGCAGCAAGACAAAGGCAACATCAAGGCTACTCCAACTATACCAGTCATTCAGGCAAAGATTGGTTCCACTCTCAACATGCTCTCTTTTATTTTGTACTCATGCATACATGCCTATGTATTTCCTTCTTGCACCTGATGCATGTAGCTAGTCTCACGGCTCTTTGTGTGGGACACGTGCTTGAATATCAATAAAAATACTTCCTTTTTTAGATGAGATGTCTCTCTCTTTTTGCTGTTACAAACTAGAAGTATTGAAATGTAATCTTTAGTTCATTCTTCCTTAGTGTAGTTGGAATGCAATATAGCAGAAGTAATATGTACTTCGTTTCCATTTTGTAAAAACAAGCGCAGCTTAACTTATTTTTCAGCCAGAAGCGAAAAATAGGTAACAAGGACAAAGGGGGTTGTTGTGATGTATTCACACATCGCCCCATTGCAAATGGGGACCCCACTTTTTTTTTGCTTTCTAGGATAGTGTTAGAGTTCTTTGCTATTAGCCTTTGCATTGAAGGGGTATAGTTTCTTAAGTAGCCTAAGGGTTCATCAAGTCAAGTTTGTCTCCTAAGGTTTTAATGAAAACAGTCAGTTATCAAGGCTTTTGGAATGGATGACTCGTCTTCTACTTATAGGGCTATGATTGGAATGAATAACAAAGATAGGTCAAGTTGAACATGGAAGTTTGATGGAAGAGCCCTTTATATCAAGCCTAGTCAACATTGCAGTGTTTCCTTCATCAACCAGATGATTTGAGCCTACTTCAATGAGAGGTGAGATCCAGGAGTAAAATTTCTCTAAGTATGCTAAATTTCCATTGCTCCTTCATAGAAGCGAATTTTACTTCCATCCTCCACTTTAGGAGCGAAATCACTCTCTAGCCCTTCAAATCACCTAAAATTGCCCCTAGCTATCATGAGATGTCTTGGCTTGAGTAAAGGATTCGATCTTTGATCAAAGGCCTTGAATTAGGTGAAGTATGGGGGTAACTTCATGTGCTCCCTAGTTGGAGCAAAATGGGCTTCCTTTGCTCCTTCTCAGGAGCGAAATACTCTTCCATTGCCTCTATTTTGGAGTGATTTGAACCTCTTAGGCATATTTGAGGATATTAAGCTAGTCTAGTGCCTTCACAATCACTTTGACCATGCAAATTCATCAAATGCATCAAGATTTTGACTCAGTAATGAGGGAAGAAAGCAGATTTGAATCACTTCCATTGCTCCTTCACGGGAGCGAAATCACTTCCATTGCTCTCCTTTCAGAGCGAAATTTGCTTCCTCTGCTCTTGGTTGAGAGCGAATTTGCCTCTAGACCTTACTTTGAGCGTAATTTGACACACTTGAGTTGATAGAACAAAGGAAAGTCAATGAGAAACTGTTAAGCATCAAATTTGAGTCATTTCCCTTGCTCCTCAATGAGAGTGAAAAACACTTCCATTGCCCAAGTCCATGAGCAAAATTCCTCCTCGAGCTTTCCTTAAGGTTAATTTGACAAATCTACACACTAGGAACGCACAATCACAAGATCTAAGTTGATGCAAAAGCAAGGAATTGATAAAACCTTGCTAGAAAGTTAGTTTGAGGCCTACTTCCTTTGCTCTCTGACAGGAGCGAAAAAACTTCCATTGCTCCTTGTTGCCCTCCTCTAAGTTGATTTGATGCCTCCACTTGCATAGATGACAAATTACTCAAACTCGAGTTGATGAAAGGGCAAAATTTGATCAAGTGTGAGAGAACTTCCATTGTTCCTCTCTAGGAGCAAAATTTTGTTCCATTGTCATTAGGAGCGAATTTCATTTCTATTACCTCTATCTTGGAGCGAAATTATCCTCAAAGCATTCAATGAAGGAGATTTGATAGATTTTGCACATGAGGACTAAGATTCAAGAGATGAATTGATGAGTGAAGAACAAGTATTGGCTAAGTATCAAAAAATTTCCTTTGCTCCTTTCTAGGAGTGAAAAACACTTCTATTGCCCTTCTTTGAGATCGAAAATCTTCCTGAGGCAATATGATGACAATTGCAAGTATTTCACATGGAAGGAATGGTGATCTTGAGGCATGAAAGGTGAAAATCTAACTTAATGATTGAAACTGATGAACTTCCATTCCCTAGATATTGAAGCGAAACCTACTTCCATTGCTGGTGTTTGAGAGTGAAAAATACTTCCATTGCCACTAGCTAGGAGTGAATTCTCTCTTTTGGCCTTTGCAAGCACAATCCAAACACATTTGGTGCTAAAAACAATATTTTTAATAAGTAGTGAGTTGGCCTTCTTTAGGGAGAAAATTCAATTTTATTTGCTCTAGGTCAAGTTGGCCTCACCCTAAAAGAACACATCTCCTCATTAAGACACCTATATAAGGAGACTTCAAGCAATCATTTAGTCACCAATTCTAAGCAATCCTTTCTCCTAGAGCGAACTTGATCAGCAGATCAGCAGTCTGTAATGTCCCCTTCTCATTGATGCTCTTTCAGTGGTCCATTAGCCTATTCCTAAGACCCGTAGGCTAGGTGGAATGAGGAATGAGGGTCTAGCATTGATGAAACAAGGACTTACTATTTTTAGTAAGTCAGGGAATGACCATTTTGGTGTTACTATACTACTGAGCTCTCCATGTTTTGCCTCTGGACGCGATGATCATGCTTTTCTGAGCATTAGTTCTTGACTTACTATTTTTAATAAGTGGCAGTGTGGCACAATTCTATTATTGGCAGTAGACAAGGTTCTGATTCTGCAGCAGTTTTGGTGGTCGTCCTAACTCAGTTTCATCCTAGCAGTGTTAATAATCAGTACCAGAGCCATATGCGAAATAATTGAATATTAATTCCTTATCCTAAGGTTTAATATTTAATTAATCTGATTATTGACGACTGATTTATTAAAATGGGGATTAATGCCTATTTTTCCTAAGTTCTTGGCGAATTCATGTTTTTTAAAGAGATATTGAAATTTTGAGAAAGATATTGTATTTTTTATAACTTATCTCTAATATTTACCAAAGTATGTGGGTCCTTGCTTTAACGTGGGAGTTGACTTGTGGGGAATGGCGCCACTCTTGGGGTCCACATCTAGTGGAGCGAAATGCAAAGGAAAAACGTTGAAATTCAAGGAAATGGCATTTGGGTTTGAGGTGTGTGGAGTTATAAGTATGAGACTTGGGCTCCCATTTTGTTATCTTTGAAAATTGCATCGTTATGCTGCCAGTTTGGCTACTGAAAATCTGAGCTTCAAAGTTGGCTTCCTCGCTGAGTCTCAGTTTCGTACTTGCAATATAGTACCTAGTTGTGCCCTTGTGTTCCCATTGCAGATTGGTCAATGAGTTGCAGATTATGGAGTGATTGATGTTGGATTTGATTGTTTCTGGTTGCTGGTCACGGGACTGCTGAAAGTGAAATTTGCTCATATCTCTTAACCAAGCGACTCCATCCATCTGGGTACCGGCTCATCCTTCCTTCCATGCCATGGCGATACAATGTGTGAGTTTTTAGCATTTAAAACTAAGCAATGAATTTAATAGATAAAATCGAAATTCCTAGGCTAGGCGTGGGTTTTCTGTTTTGCATTGGGATGCATGCAAAATAAAAATGGGTTTGTTTGGGATGTGGCTTTGATTGGTTGTCATTGCATTTGATGTACAATGGGATTGGGATTGATTTGAATCAATTCGGGTAAAAATTGAGTGAGTTATGAGTGTTTTGATGTTTCCATGGGCTGCTGAAACTGTACTTTCAGCCTACAGATCAGTGTAACAGAAAATTACAGTCTTGTTGTAGAAATCTGCAATTATTCTCCTCATCTCATCTCAATATTGTAAGGTTGTTTCAGTAGTACTGATCATCCCTTCTTTCTGTTTTCATTTGTAATTCCCACTGCATAAGTGGAAGAGGCTGGCTTGCCGCCTTCTAAGTTTTGTAATTCAGTTTTTGTATCCTGTCCTCCCGCTGAATAAGTGGTCTAGTGATAAGTTCAATACAATGGTCCTCCCGCTAAAATATGCGGTAGAGTGATAGTTTAATGTAATGTCCTCCCGCTGAAATACGTGGTTGAGTGATTGAACTTCAGTTTATTGTAATTTTCCCTTGGTCGGTTTACCGCCAAGAGCTTTGGTTTCTATCCTGCTGGATAAGCAGAAGGGGCTGGCTTGCTGCCCATGCATTGTAATTTTCAGTTTGATTATTATTGCTAACGATCCCCGGAACACCGTATGCTCTCACCCTCCCAGTCTGGGCTCTCGGTGAACGAAAGGTGGAAGGGTTCCAATTTCAGTTGTTTGGTTTATTCCTCTAACCTTAACGGGTTATTTGTTGTGGATGAATTGTTATTGGTCTAAAAATCAAAAAAAAATTAGTGGGATATTACACAGTCCCCATCAAATTCACTAGGGAATTTGATCAGCAAGACAAGGAATCCATCCAATCAATATCAACAACAAATCTGATTCAGGAAGCATATCATCAGCGAATTCAGTCAGCATCAACATCAAATCTGATCCACAAGCAACGACTCCAATCAATAGAGACAGCAAAATTCACAAAGGAAGAAACGAATTCATCAAGGAAACAACAAATTGCTCAAACCAAGGAGCAACCTCCCCTATAGAAACACATATCAAACCTGCAAATCACATAAAATCAGAGATTATATCAAATTAAGAGATTGTATAAGTTATATATCAGGTGTGCTTAATACCATCTTTTGTTTATTTTGCAGGAATAACTAATGAAAAGGATGGAAAAGTGGACTGGAAGCAGCATCAAGAACACTTCAAAGACACGGAAGAAGACTCAAAATGCTATTAGGATGAAGGACTTCAAACATTTCAACAGCTGCAACATGAAACAAGCGTAACAACAAATGGAGTAGGATGCCTTCTAAGTTCTCATTCTATCATGGAGATATGAAGAGATCAAAGGAGTACAAAGGAGAACTCATACAATCACCCCAAGACAAGATAGGCAAGCAAGGGTAGAAGGTCAAATTTGATCATCATCATCATTGCTGAAGCTGGATAATGTTGAGTATCAAGAAATGTTATTCAATACTCATTCATGATCCTAGTCACTACTCCACCAATCAAAGAAGTCCTACATCAGTATGTCTTGATTCAATGAACCTGACTCACCCATGGGGGCACAAACTCCAATATACCTACCCCCACTATATATTGGTCGAATATCCTCCAGATGACATGTGTCAAAGCATTGTAATTATTTCGTTGGCCAGAATAAAGTTTGTTGTACCAAACCCTAATTAGGGTTTTCATTGTAAAATCTCAACCATTGATCTCAAATCAATCCAGGCCATTCATTGTAATGAGCTCTCTATATAAACCTCAAGCTCTTCCTTTGTAAAAATTAATAGTTAAGAGTAAGAAGAATAGAGAATAGTTAGTAGTTCGATAGCAAATAGCAACTAGAGTAGAGTAGGAGGAGAAGGCAGGTATTGTTGCTAAAGTTGTACCTAAACTTCCTTTCATTGAAGTTATGGTGGAATGTGTTGTTTCTTTTACACTTGCATGGTTTCTTGTTGGATCTTCACGTTAGTTAATGATAATTAGGTGGATGAAAGAACGTTGTGTATGATTTATGGTGAAACTCCTAATCCATACCACTAGCCTCTTGCTGATTCTAAGTGCGCCTTGCATAGTCAACTAGAGTACTTGAATGAGCTTAAGTTCAATTGTTATTCGACCATTGATATGCATTCAATTGATGGTGTCTATGCTTGAAAATGATTTTAAAATCATCTAATTTCCTTAGAAGATCGCACTAAGCTTTGTGGAGTTGTTGCTTTGCATGTCAAAGCAAGGCTTAGTCGAGTTTCACCAAAAATTATTCATCGTTCCTACATTCTTAGACTTCTCAAACCTTATGCCTTTTGCCCTTTTTTCTATTCTCCACACAAGTAATTAGAATAAGTTCCAGCAATTCAAGTATTCAATGTAAGTCCCCTTGTGATACCAGCAATCACAATGACCAACTGTGCTTATCCACATGTCGTGACAGGACATATTAGGAACCTTGGAGTTGTCTCAAATGATCCTTATGCAAATCTTCAGCATTTGAGAGACTTTGATCAAGAGAGGATAAGATACTTTGAGGTATTTTATTTTGTGTTTGTATGTGCATAAAAAACACATCGATAGGGGCCAATATTATAAGGTGCAAAATTAAAAACTTTTGTAAAGGGAAGGATCAGCCAAACCATCGGCACTTTAAAAATTGTGGTGGGTGGACTTTATTCTCACTCAAAGCAAAACTATCTGCATCATACGAACTCTACGAAACTCTCATTAGGTACAAACTAGTTTGCTATGATAACCTGACCTTAGCTTGACACAAATTCCCTTGCACAACATACAAATTTACTTAGAGGTGCAACCCCATCCTTGCAAAGTGCAGGAAAGGGTCTCTAAATTCCTGGTACGTTTTTGTTCTGGCATAGTACTATTGTGACATTTCACAGATCGCCCCATTGCAAATGGGGACCCCCACTTTTTCGCTTTAGGCTTAGGGTTTTAGTGTTGTTGTCTTGGCTTCATGTCAGTCTCTTAGTAGTTTGGCTTTGCTTGTGAGGAGAAGGTTGGTTCTATCAAATTAAGGCTTTCATGATTAAGTTGTTTTAGGTGATCAGGTGATCAAGATCTCATTTGCAAGCAAGAAAGGTCTTAGGGTTTTGAGATAGTAAAATTAGGGTTTTAGAATGGCATAGATCAAATTGAAGGATTGGTCACCAAAGTTGCTTTGAATGGTGAACAAATATCCTAGGATGATGAAATATGTAAGCATTAGGCTCATTAAGATCTTGAAGAAAAAAATGACAAAGGCATAAACTTTGCTTAGCTGATCTTGATGTTGGCCTCCTTACCAAGGTGTTTTGTTCACATTAAGCCCCACCACACTTGTGCATATCAAGATCAAAATGCTGACTTACCTTAGGCACCCTATGCATACTTGTGCATACGTCACCAAGAATGCCAACTTGATTTGTGCATGGGAAGCTAAAATTTCGATCTACTAAGTGCATGGAGAGATCAAAATGTCACCAACTAGATCATTGAGTGTACATACAAGATCAAAAGCCCCAACCTGATTTGTGCATACAAGCTTCAAAATAACAATCATCTTAAGAAAATAATATCAAAAAAAGGTCACCTTGCTTGTACATACGAGCACCTAAATGTCGCCAAGTTAGTGCAAATGAACACCTAAAAGCTGCCACACCAAGCTTGATCTAAGAAAGATAAAGTTATGCAAATGAAAGGGCAAAAGCCGCCCAACTTGTGCAAATGGAAGCATAAATGCCACCCTAGCAAGGAGAAGAAAATGATTCAAACAAGGGTAGAAAATGCACCCCCACTAGGCAAACTTGTGTGAATGGAGGCCTAAATCCTGCCAAGGTTGTGCAAACCAAACATAAAACACCGATCTTCTTGTGCAAATGAGACCACAAAAGCCGAATTCATTGTGCAAAGGCAAGGTCAAAAGCCAATCAAGTGCAAATGAAGCACAAAATACCGACCAAGACAAAGTTATCATTGTGCAAATGAAGGGTTTAATGTTGCCTTCATTGTGCAAATGAAGGGTTTAATGTCATCTTCATTGTGCAAATGAAGGGTTTAATACCGAAATCAGTGTGCAAATGGGGGTTAAAATACCAAATTCACTGTGCAAACAAAGAGATAAAAGCCACCCAAAGCATGATAGTGCAAATGAAGGGATCAATGCTGCCTTAATTGTGCAAACGGAGCACTAAATGCCGCTAGCTTTGTGCAAATCAACCATAAATTGCCGACCTCTCCAAGACACTTTCAAGCATCAATGTTAAGTCGGCCATCTTGAATGAGAATAAGGCGCTCAGCAAAAAGAGAAATAAAACGTTTTATATGTTAAAGCAAGTCGGCCTAAGATGAAGGTGAAGAGACACAACCCTCACATCAACGCCTATATAGAAGGGTGTTTCATCACATTTCAAAGCATCACTCAAGCAATCTGCATTCTGATTTAGACATCAGGGTGCGAAATACAACAAAAGGCAGCGATTTTTGTAGCAAAGTTTGATCATTCCATTGATCAAAATTTACCCCAAGGTACTGCGATTTTTCTTAAAAGGCTTAGGCTTGACTTGGAAGCATTTCCAGCCCTCCTTTTGAAGACAACCTGGACAGAGCTGAGTGAATTTCCAGGCATGATCAGACCTGTAGCAAACATTAAATCAGACTCAGAGAGTGAGCAATCAGACCTTAAAACATCATTTGATCGGACAAAATCAGAGCATATAGAAATGAAAGCTAGGTGAAATCAGTATGCATTTTATGTATTTGACACCCTTTTATTTGCTTTGCAGGTGACTAAGGAAGAAATCAGGAGTAGGAGGATCAGAACAGCATTCCAAAGGGGTTACTTCAACATCAAGGTTGAGTTCGAGTCATACAAAGTGAAGATCGAGGTCAAGGTCCAAGATCCAAGAAAGATAAGAATCCTACACCATACAGCATATCGACATCATTGAAAATTCAAAAGAGAAAAACTTTATCAGCTAGTGACAAAGCACATCCAAGGCTAGTATTACAACTTGAGAGGATCTATACAAGGCTCTTATTGCATCATTGCGACATGAAGAGGTGAAGACCCCAAAGTGTAAAGGAGAGATCACACAATCATATCAAGGCAAGATAAGCAAGCAAGGATAAAGATTCGACTTGACCAAGATGATGCCTTCATCACCATCACACCAAGCTTAGGGATGTTGCTCAACATCCGACCTGCCTGTGATGAGGTATCATGTCTATAATGCAAGCTAAGGTGGCATCCTTGTCATCACTCAACCAACTAGAGGATTCCAAGTCAGCATGTCCAACACATAGTAAAACAAAACATGAATAATCAAGCTCTTGCAGGAAAATTAGTTGAGTAGGCTATTAACCATAAAGGATTGATCATATTTACCTCTCAATGCCATGTGTATTGGCAACAATAATCTGCTGGAAGTTCCAAGGAATTTACATAAAACAAAGTGTACTATTGACTAGGAATATTTCAGAGTAATTTAACAGTTATAACAAATAGTTTTTCAAACAAGTAGCTGACAGTGCAACTACAAAGTCAGCAAATAATATCGGAATAGCCATGCACCCTAAAAAACAAAAAACAAGGGAAGGAATGATAGAGCCCCAACACAAGCAATATAAAACAATAAAAATTAAAATTTCTAATTTGTCAAATAAGGTCGAAGGTAGTAGTCTTAACAAGATGGGAGTAAGAATTGTTTCTTTGAAGTTTAAACCTTTCACATGTCATACCAAGACAAAGAATTAGAGGGTGGTCCAAATTATTTTGAGGACCTAATCTGTAAAAAATAGAACAGAGTCCAGCAATATGAATTGCTTTGCAACTGCAGATGTCTCATGAGAGGTCCAAGACCAAATCAAGGGACACTCCCATCACTTATTCTTACAGGAAACTTGAGCTAAATACTGCTCCTCTGAACTTCATCCTCTATACTGGCACAAGTAGCTACAAAGTGTCTAATATCATTTGCCATTTTTTCATATCATTTCTCAAATAGTTGATCTTTTATTATCAATTGCTTGCAAATTTATAGGAATGTCCCATTGGCCAAGCAGGTGTTGTGTGCTAAGATCCTACACATATATAGTGCTTTAATGGCATTTTTATGGACAAAAGGTGTCATGAATATGGGCTGCAAAAGAAGCAAAGGACCAGCAAGTTATTTTAAAGTTGGATGAGAGTATACCTATGCTTCCCGTCATTCTCACTGACCATCATGTGATTAGACTCTTTCTGTGGATTATGGAATGAAGACATCATCTTTGGGGTTTTTAATAAGGCACAGACAGCCTAGTATATTTTTTATGGCTTGGTTAGGAAAGTGAATTATAACAACAGAATAGAATGACGAAATAAGAAATATAAAGCAATAAACAATCTGCTAAGTATGACAATAGCAGCAATGAATAGCAAAGGGAATGATCTTTCTCCATTATCAATAGAGAACATAAATATGAGTTTATTAACTTTATGTTCATATTAATTCTTTTTTTACTCTTATACATCATTTAATTTCATAGAAAAATATAGGAAGAACAAATATATGAGGTGCCAAAAATAATTCTAGGTTGGGGTTAGACATAAATGAGGAAAAAATACCTGTGTAGGGGAAAAAGCGAGACTAGGTTAACATGCCTTAATCCTACCTTTTGACACACATTACGGAATACGAAAGAGCCTAGAGGTATCACACAATTGGCTACTTCTTTTTGTGAAAGAGAGAGCCACGGGCTACCTACTAGGATTTCTATTGCTTTGTTGAAATTGAAAGATAAAATGATGCAAGTTCAAATCCTAATCCCAAAATGCATGTATGAACTAATAACAAGATTGCAGAATTGAGATTAAACAATGAACAGCTGTAAACATAAGGGCAAAACAAGAATGCAGATACGTACCCGGAGTCAAAATCTGATTGAAAATGTTCGGGATGGGGGCGCGGGCGCCACTATCCTGATACTGTGCCGGAAACTGCACCTGAAACTGCTGTCTTGAACTCTAGAAAACTGTCGGAAATGTTGTCTGTCAGGAGGACCAGGGCGCCCAACGCCTCTGTCCAAGGGACCAGGGCGCCCAGCGCCCCTGTCCTGGCAGGACCAGGGCGCCCCACGCCCCTGTCCTGGTCTTTTTCTCTGCAATTTGGTATGGAGTGCTGTCTCGACCTGCTTTTCCCGGATCTGTAACCTACGGCGTCGTCCGAGTCCCGAAACCTGCACTTATATCTGAAAAAGGTATGGTGGGCGGCTATATAGGGTTTTGCCTTAGTCAAACCCCCGCTTCGGTGATTTCCACCTCCACGAATAGCCAAATTGTAAAATGTATTGTGTGTGTAGACCTTGTGTGTGTGCAAGATCCTAAAATGCAAGTAAGCAAACTAGAGCAACCTAGAAAATAAACCCTAATTGCTTGTAAATGACAATGTAAATGTTCAAAATCAAGATGCAAAGTGATCTAAAGCATGAATAAGTGATGTATTGAAGCTTATGCAAAGACATGAAAACAACATGAAATCATACCCAACCCCAAGGGAGGGGTACAAGCCAATCTTCAGTCAGTAATCTCCTATTGTTCTTCAATGCCTTCCAAGCCCTAAATAGATGAATGAAATTGATAAATGCTTGATAGAGGGATGTTGAATGTTGTTGAAGTCTTCAAAGATCTGCTCTTTCGCTGCATATGAGGTTCCTGAAAACAAAAAATCAGATCCTTTCAAATGAAGAAAGAGAGCTCTTATGTATGATACCCTAGGTCGTAATTTCGTCTTTTGGCCGACCTAGAGATTGAATCTCCCACCAATTTCTTGGGGTTAAGCTTTATTTTATGATTGGATTGCGCTCCTAAAATTTCAGGAAAAATGTCCGGGACCATGTGCACTCCGGGCGCCACGGTCCCGACAACTTTTCATCAAATTTTCAGGGCCGTCGGATATGATGATTTTAGAGAGAATCCCAAAGTTACAGGTGATTTCGAAATGTTTTGACCCCCGAAACCAAGCCCCCAAGTTCAAAATAGGACTTAATTAGGGTTTTTGATTGAATGATGTATTGGAGGAATAAAATGAAAAGGGCACACTTTAACGAAAGGGCCCAACTTTATGGTGTGGAGAATGGTGAAATAGGACCTTAGACCTAATTAATTTGATTAATTAAGTGCTAAAGGACAAATGCAATGCAAAATGTAGAATGCACCAAGGCGGGTGCTAAACTAGGTGTGAAATTGTACCACCCTAGCAAGTGCGTACAATTTACGACGCTACAATACCATCGTTTGATTTGTAATCCATATGATATGCATTTCAAACTTCAATATTAAGCACTTTCTATTTGTATTATAGAAGAATATGCAAGAAACATTTTCACTCGAGTTCAAGAGCCTAAGCTAATCAAGCTCAAGCTTGTCACATTCATATTCCCAGTTTCCTGTGTAATTTTATGGTATAATTTACCATTGGCATGTGCGTCTTTTGTCTGGATGTTTGTATTCTTTAAGTTGCAATCATCTTTTTCTCATCTTAGTTTTTTCAATTTCACTTATATCTCTCATTCACAGTTTTGGTTTCACAATAAGCTAACTTATAGGAAAATCCATTGTTTTAGTGTAATTTATCGTATAATTCAAAGTTTATTGTTTAAGCATTTACTCTCCAAAAGTAGGGTTGAATTAAAAGTTGACATTTCAATAAATTACACAAGTTATTCCCGTGCACATTAACAGTGTCTACAAGCAGGTTTTGACATTAATTCAACTAAGCTTCTGGTTACCCAAAATGCATTATTAGACGAAAGTTTGTGACTCTTATACAATTTTAAATACATTTAGGAAAATATTAAAGTTCAAGCAAACTCAAATTATGATTACTACCGGCTACTTGGTCCTCGTGGATAGGTATTATAAAACAAACAAAAGACTGAGGGCATGTGTCAATGACTACAATTTTTCCTAACATTCCATTTAACACAATAAATTCAGATCAGTTGGCAAATATATATCCTACACTAAGACAAAAATACACAACTGAAAACATCTTAAGAACTGTTGTTACCTTGGCAAGTGTATTTGCTGACAGAGGAGCAACTACCATGGCATCTGCCCATTGTCGTAGCTCTATATGCAGCACATTGTCTCCTATTTTTTTCCAGCTAGACCATTCCTCATCATCTGTGTATAGTTTAACCTCCGCTGGGAGTGACAGCCTGTCGATGAAATACAAGGCAGATTTTGTTGCCACCGCTTTAACTTCTGCCCACTCACAAAGACAATGTGCGAGAATTCCGAACTTTATTGCTGCCACACTTCCACTTGCAGCAAGAATGATTCGAGGTTTGCGGGACTGTCTGTTATTATTTGAAGGTCCTCTCATTTGTGATTGCACGTCAGTCATATTTTGAACCAGTGAGTTCATATTTAAAAGAGTCATGCTAAAGCCTTAACTGCATTATAGAAAGAAAAAATGTTTTAGATGCAGCGCAATTGACCAGAGTATTGAGGAAGTAACTCAATGTTGCTTCCCTACCTTTATTGTTATGAAGTTCAAAAAGACAATGTACAGTATTGATAAAAAAGACATGGAATAGAATACACTCAAAACATACAGTTAAAGAGCGGGCCCATTGTTCTAATGACAGATTAGCAGAGTTATTTAATTGAGTGACCTAATGAGCACAGCAGACTTACATTTGATGGTTCACCAGAGAACAATTCACAAGCAACACGTAAAGGAGAGATAATATGCAATGAGAAAGAAAGAGAGCAACAATATTGAAGTGCAGAAATGACAAAATTAGGTCAATGGCTGAAAAATCCCTCAGTAACAGGAAAAGAACAAGAAAAAACTTAAATATGATTAACAAGCTGCATACACCCAAATAAAATTAAAACTCAAGGTTATGTTAATAAGTATATAAGAGGTACGCAATCAGGGATGGTCTGTGTTTGAAAAACAAGTGAACCATTGTTTATAATAGAGAATTAGGAAGGCCTTGAAGAACAAAGAAGAGATTCAAGCTCCAACAGATTTTAAAACTTATTTATAAGGGACCTAGATGTTGATTTTATTGTAGCTGTGGTCAGAATCAACAGGCCTGCATAAATAACACAAAGCTTGTGATTATATTGATAATAATTATATTGATAATATAATTATTATATTATTAGTTGTGAGATAATATAATTATATTATGTTATAATATAATTATATAATAATTAATATATTATTAATTGTGATAATATAATTATAGTTATAATTATTAATAATATAATAAAATATTAATATTATATTAATATATATAATCATTAATATTTAATTATTTAACATTATAATAAAGTATGGTATCCCTTGGTGAAAGGGTGCCTCTTGCATATATATTATGAGATGTGTGATCTCATTGAGTGAAGAAGATGAATAATAATAATAATAATAATAATAAAAAAAAAATACAGGCAATACCTGGGACTTCAACATGGTATCAGAGCCAGGTTCCTTCAATATAGCTGGGTTGAAAACCATTAAGGAATCGAATTATGGTAATTAAGTTCCAGAAGTAATGATTTGTTTGAAGATAGAAATTACATTAAGAATACTTTGAAGCAGAGATCCCAAACTCGTCGCAAGTCAAGCAAGTTCGCCGAGTTGGCAAGTCGAGCCAAGCTCAGTGAGTTTTGTTGACTCTTGGCTCGGACTCGGCGGGTTTTGGGCAAAACTCACCTAAGTCAAAACTTGTCGAGTCCGAGCTCGAGGACTCGGCCGGCGGCATGTTAAAATTTTGATTTTAAAAAACAAAAAAAATGAAAGCCTTTTGACATGTTTTTTTTTAAATCTCTCTTTCATATAACCCTAAAAGGTCTTCTAATTGTTAGTTGTGAGAAGAAGAGAGGAAAAGTGAGAGAGAGGAAGGAAAACAAGAGGCCATAGGTTTGCAACCAGCAGGGAAGAAGAGCATCAAGGAGACCACAAATCACATTGGAGAGGCCATAGGCTTGCATTGAGAGCATCAAGGAGTCCAAAGCAAGACTTCTCAACTCATTTGAAAGAGGTTAAGTGTTAAACTTTGTAGATTTTGCTGGTTTTTTTAGGTATGTTAATACATTTTTTTCATTTTTTTGTTAATTTTTTTTTAGTTTAAGAGTTAACTTTCCAAATCTTGAATGTTTTTATTTTTTTAGCTTAATTTCAATGAGAGAAGTAGAATAATAGCAAAGTGCAAACCCTATATTTTTTAAGAAAAAAATTGTAAACATGTATTTACAATTTTTTTTTTTTTAAAAGTAGGGTTTGCTGATTTTTTCTATTTAAATTTTCTTATGGCAGCACCCTTCACTTTTAAAAAACATTCATTTTTCACAATGCCTAAAAAGGATGAGGCTTGGAAATATATTGAAGACTTTATTGGCAGACAAAAAAATCAAACAAAATGTTTTTTTTGTAAAGAAATTAATTTTGGTGGCATCAATAGATTTAAATACCATATTGCCGGCATACCTGGCCATGATATTGAGGTATGCAAATTACAAACTCCTGAGGCAAAACGTTTCTGTTATGTCCAATTAGAAACACATGAACAAGAAAAGTTAACTAAGAAGAGGCAATTGGAAGAATTAAGTGCTATTGGCTCCCATGCATCCACATCTGCATCCGCATCCGCATCCGTAGGCTGTGTTGGAGAGGGTTCTTCCATGCCTCCCTTTCACCCTAGTGCTTCTGCTAGTGCTAGTGCTTCTACTTCTACTCCTCCTAGTGGCACTATTACCTTTGGCCCTAGAGTTCGGAAATCCAAGTTGGATAGTTATTTTGTGACGCGTAGTACTCCTGGGGCACAACCCTCGCTTGAGAGCATGGGTTGGAACAAGGAGGTTCATGATGCTGCAAGAAAACAAATTTGCAAGTGTTGGTACTTTTGTAACATTCCATTTATTGCAGCCAGGTAATTCTTTTTTATTTGATTGCTTTAAGTTTAAAAGTAAATTTATAGTTTGAAGTTGAACTCTACTTTGTCTAGTCATAAACTATTTGTGACAGGTCTCCTTATTGGCAAGGCATGGTAGATTCCATAACCATTTGTAGTGCGGAGTTTAAAGCCCCTACTGATGCTGAGTTAAGTGGCCCCCTCTTGTTACAAATGGTTGAGGATATGAAAGTTGAGCTAGAGGACCACCGACAGTCTTGGAGCCAAAAGGGTTGCACCATCATGACAAATGATTGGACGGATAGGAGGAATAGAACACTCCTAAATTTTCTTGTTTCCTGCGGAGGTGATTGATCATGATTCATTCTAATTTGTACTTCCCTAAATGCATTGAATAAATTAAATTTTGATTTGTTGAAAGTTTTAAACTCTATTTTCAGGATCCACCATGTTCTTGAAGTCTATTGATGCTTCCTCACATGTGAAAAATGCCACATACTTATGCGAGGCTACTGAGGAAGTCATACAAGAGGTGGGGGAAGAAAATGTGGTGCAGGTGGTGATAGACAATGCAACAAGTTATGCTGCTGCAAGTAAATTTTGAACTTTTCAAGTCTTGATGGAGGGGCATCTATGATTATTTAAAATTTTCTTTAACACATCAAAATTTCTAATTAACTTAAAATTGCTGCAGGTAAACTTTTGATGGAGAAGCACCCAAAAATTTTTTGGTCTCCTTGTGCGGCCCATTGCCTTGACCTCATGTTGGAGGATATTGGTAAGCTTGAATGGGTGAAATCAATAGTTGAAAGGGCCAAAAATATCAGCAAGTTTATCTACAATCATGCATTGGTCCTTAGCATTATGAGGCAATACACGGGGCAAATGGAGTTGGCTCGTCCCGGTATCACGAGGTTTGCCTCAAACTTCCTCACACTAAAATCCTTGATAAAATCAAAGGCAGCTTTGAGGCGTATGTTTGTTGGTGAGAAGTGGACTTCCTCATCCTATGGTACGACCACTACAGGGATAGATGTGGTAAATTGCATTTTTGATGAGTCAGGTTTTTGGACCCCCTATGGAGAAACCATGCAGGTAAATTTATTACAATTTAACATTTAGTATCTACTATCTAGTATCTACTATTTAGTAATTTAATTTTAATTTATTAACAATTTCACTTTGCAATTTTTCTTTTTTTTATAATTAATTTGTGACTTAATTGTTTTTGTTTAACATTATGTGTAGGTCACTAAGCCCCTCCTAGTTCTCCTACGAGTTGTTGATGGGGAGAAGCCCTCTATGGGCTATATATATGAAGGTATGGATAGGGCCAAGGAGGCCATTAGGTCCATATATGCAGGAGATGAGGATAAGTATGGCCCCATTTGGGAGATTATTGATAGGAGATGGCAGAACCAGCTTCACAGGCCCATCCATGTAGCAGCCTATTACCTCAATCCGGCATTTCGATTCCGTGATGACTTCAAGGAGGATGAAGAGGTTCTTAGTGGCCTGTATACAGTGGTTCAGAAGTTGTGTACTGATGGCACAGCCTCAAGTACAACGCTCGAGCTGGATAAATATAATAATCGAGAAGGGGCAATCTTCGCAAGCAGCATGTGCATAGAGGCTCGAACACAATTGCAGCCAGGTAGAAATATATGTAAACTTAAGATTCTTAAGTTTATGGCTTATGCATTTTAATTTTTGATTTTATAATCTAGCCTTAAAGTTGGAAATGAGTTTGATTTTTTTTTCTTTTTCGTTATTTCAGATAGATGGTTGCAAATGTTTGGGCCCTCAACCCCAAACCTTCAAAAAATTGTCATCTGTATTTTGAGTCAACCATGTAGTGCTTCTGGATGTGAGCGCAATTGGTCCATGTTCGAGCACATCCACTCGAAGAGGCGTAATAGATTGTCTGTGCAGAGGTTGAATGATCTTGTTTTTGATCATTACAACCTCTGTCTTAGGACCAGACAAATTTTGGACACTGACTCCTCTCCGATCACTTTAGCGGAGATCGATCCAGAGTTTGAGTGGATCACTGAGTCTACCGATCCCGTCTTCACTGAGGAGGACCGTGAGTGGGTTGACCAGGCAGACAGAGAGGCTGAGGTTGTGGCTATGGCAGAGGAGAAGGATAGAGCACGATCCAGCACAGGCACCTCATAGACAGAGACTATGGCTTCTCAGTCATCCAGGACCTACCTTAGACGCATTTGTAGGAAGTAGTCAGACTACTCTAAGGCTGAGGATGAGCGAGAGCCTGAGCCATAGACTTGTTTTTGTTTACAGTTATATATATGTTTGGGAACATTTGATGTCATGGATTTTATATACATTTGACAACATTTATAACTCTATATATCTATGTTTTCTATTTCCTTCAGCTACAAATTACAATTTACATTTCTACGCATGTGATGGATGTATGTTTATGTATGTGATCAAGTTAGCTTCTATTTGATGATGTTATAGTGTCTTTAAGCTTTATTCAATAATGGGTGCATGAAACAAGTTTTAAATCATTAAAAATCTCTAAATTTCAAGGGTTTTTTATTTTGCCAAGTCATTGTCGAGTCATAGCCGAGTCACAAGTCGAGTCGGCCTTGCCGAGTCCGAGCCGAGTCCGAGTCTGGGAACTTTGCTTTGAAGATTGATCATGTTGATGCAGCGGTAATTATTAATATATGAAATAAAGCCAAGGCATACTGCATCGCGATTTGAGATACAGATGGAGATGGTGATCATACTTACAGTCTGATCATACAGTGATTATAATTTCAGGCAGATTATACAATGGCAATAGACCTTCACAATGCAACGATCATACACATGAAGATCGTGCTGGGTGTGTTTTCATCAATATTATCAACTTCATAAAACATTGACAGCGAATATAATTATAGACACGGATATGTTAATCATGAACAGCAATTTAATTCTTATGATTATATGATCAGCAATGAAGTCTAAATTAATGAAAAATGTGAATAGCAGCATGAAGTGTGACTTGACCAAGAATAATTTGTGATTGAAGATACTTAAAATACGGGAGCAAGCTTATGAATGGGTCGACTCTACATTGAAAAAAAAAGTACAATAGCCGACTCAATTGATTGGATAGGCGACTTCATTGGTCGACTTATTAAAGGAAAGCAATTTAATTAAGAGTGGAAGAAGAAATTAATATGCCAGCCGACTTTATACAATTAAGGAGCGACTGAAATCATCATTCCGACAATAATGAAGAAAAAGAATGACAAGTCGTATTTATATGGAAGATCGTATTTCAAAGTTACCAAATGGCACGATTGGGGTCTAAACGCCGTCTAAGCTTCTGGAGATTGTTTTTGTTGAAAACATATTCTGCCTGTGCAGAGTGAGAAATGGTGTCCTCTTTCGTTGCTGGAAAAGTCACAAGAAAAGTAGAGCTGGAGTATCTCAGACAATGCTAATGTTAAAGCAGTGTTAAAAAAAAGACAGTAACATGGTGGCAGCCAACTTCCTCACAGGTCCACTTAATTTGAAGTAGAACATATGCTAGTGTAAATGCAGATTGTACTCCTCTCAGATTTGATAGTTGATAGATTGTAATTAATATTTCTGAATATATGTGATTTATGATTCTAATGAAGACTATGTTTTGCAGGTCCAAACAAGGCTGAGAATGTTCGATTTTAATTGCTCAATATTGCCTTCTCGGGTCTGCATATATACTTGTATCAGGGGGGCATGTCTTGAGTGGACATGTCTCCACAAAGTGGAGGCATGTCCGCTCAAGACGTGCCTCCTCATCGATGGCACTTAAACAATATTATGAATACTGTTTTATGAACAGTCACTTACTATTAGTTAAGTAGTCACTAACATATGTTTAATATGCCGATAAGAAAGGTATTCAACGTATATAAAATGTAAGCAATGTTGATCGATCATTACTCAATCGATAATGAAATCAATATGATATTAATTCATGCAGATCGAAAGCATTCTTTATTCGATCATGATAATTAGTAGTGAGGTGGTAAACTGATATATTTCATTGTTGATTCTTTATCTGTCGATGCTATAATTTTAACAGTGAAAATCAAGAAGATGAAGATTATTTTGATGAAGGAGAAGGAGAAGGAGAAGTGGATCTTGAACAAAAGCTAATAAGTGCTCTTAGTGAACTCAAGAGGATTAAAAGAAAAAGAACTTGAAGTTGCTGCTACAAGAAGGAAATGAAGAAAAGAACAATACATTTCAGGCCTTAGAGGATGCTAAAAAATTGATAGTTGATTTGAAGATTCAGATTGATGAAGGAAAGAAAATAGAAGAAGAAATTAGAAGTTAGCTCAAGCTTAAGGTAAAAAAACTGTGAAAGACTTGAAGCTGAAGTTGTTTCACTTAGGAAGTTGGATAAATCCTTGACACAATTGAATCATGAGAAGATTGTTTCACTTAGGAAGTTGGCTAAATCCTTGACACAATTGAATCATGAGAAGATTGATCAGAAAAGTTACATGCCCTTGGACAAGATCTTAAGCTCACAAAAACAATCTACTAATAAAGGTGGAGTTGGCCTTGAAGAGGGTCAAGGTTCTAAATCTACAAATGAAGAACAAGAGAAGATCAATGGTGACAGCACAAAGGACTCGTCAAAAATCAGAAATAATGCATTCAAAAGGCCCCCTATCTCTAGACAAGCACACATAACAAGGTTTAATAATTAATTCTATTATGGTTATTGTTATATTTGCAATGGGGCAATCAATTGTAGAGTGTTTGCAAGAAATGATTTCACACTTATGAATAGGAACTCCTTTGCTCCTTTAAGGAATTACAATGTTATTTGTTATAAATGTAATAACTTTGGTCACACTACAAAGGCTTGCAAAAGTGGTAAGGCAGATTTTTCTAGTCAAAACTAGAAGGTTGAGAAAAAGGACAAAGCAAAGGACGCTGTTAAAGTTTGGAGGAAGAAGGAGAAAGAAGTTTTAGAAAAATTCTTGATTGTGCAAACAGCCCTTCTTGCACAGAATGAAAAGGGCATGGTATGTTGACAATGGCTGCTCTAGGCATATCAGTGGAGACAAAAGTAAGTTTTTGACTCTCAAGAAGACAAATGGAGGCAAGGTGAGATTTAGTGGTAACTCATCCGCCAAAGTGGCAAGTAAAGGCACACTTGTTTTGAATGATGGTGAGACAAAAGTTGAAAATGTTTTATATGTAGAAGATCTGAAACACAAATTGTTAAATGTAAATCAGTTATGTGATCAAGGACATAGCTTGGTTTTTACTTCAGATTGTTGTGAAACTAATAAAGATGGTAAACATATTGCTGATGCAAGTAGGGCAGCTAACAATTTGTACATTCTTGATGATATCAAAAGTGAAAAATGTTTTTTGAGTCAATTGGATGAAACATGGCTATGGCACAAGAGAGTGGGACACATGAATTTTGATAGTCTTATTCAAATCAGCAGAAAAGAAGTTGTCAGAGATATGCCACAGCTTACTAAACCTTCAAACACAGTGTGTAAAGAGTGTCAACTTGGCAAACAAACAAGGAAGAGCTTCAAGTCAAAGGAGTATTCAAGCAAAAAACCTCTTGAGCTGATAGACACTGATTTATGTGGACCTACAAGAACCGCAAGCTTGCAAGGTGAGAAGTATTTTATGCTCTTAATTGATGATTATTCACATATGACTTGAGTTACATTTTTTAAGGATAAATCAGAGGCACTTGACAAGTTGAAGGCTTTTAAAGCCTTAGTTGAAAATGAGAAAGGTCTAAAAATCAAATGTTTACGTTTAGATAATGGAGGAGAATTCACATCGAATGAGTTCATAAGTTTTTGTCAAAAAACATATGGTATAAAGAGACAGTACTCAGCTCCTAAGACACCTCAACAAAATGGTGTTGTTGAGACAAAGAATAGATCAGTTCAAGAAATGGCTTGTAGTATAATGAATGAGTCTAAGGTGAATGATTCCTTTTGGAGAGAGGCAGTCCATATTGTTGTTTATATTCAAAATAGAGGGTTGATTAGAGCAAAGCATAACAAGACACCATACGAACTGTGGAAAGGTAAGGCAGCTTCAGTTAAGTATTTTTGAATTTTTGGTAGTCCTTGTTACATTAAGAGGGATGAAGCCAATCTTGGCAAATTTGATCCCAAGGTTGATGAAGGTATCTTCTTAGGATATTCTTCCAAAAGTAAAGCCCATAGATGTTTTAACAAAAGATTACATGAGATTATTGAAAGTGCTAATGTGAAAGTTCACGAGAATACTAACACTTATGATAAGTTACAAAATGGTGATGATAGCCCTCAAAGAGATGAAGTAGAAAGTGTTGTTCAACAATCTTCCTCAAATATACAAGTTCGGACAGCAAGTGGAAATTCTGGAAATATAGCTGAAAGTGTTCAACATGAGGCAGCAGATGCACTTCCTGATAATACTCCTTCAAATTTCCAGTTTGGGACAGCAAGTGTATCAACTGAAAATACACCTACAGCTGATCAAAACAAGACCACATTTAGAACATCCTTGAAGACTTCATCCAAATTTCTTCAAAAGAATCATCCTATCAATCAGATTTTGCAAGAGGACAAACACCAAAGAATCTTGAGTCAAATGACCCAATGCAAATTAACAACCTAGCTCAACAAAACCTCTAAGCTAAAGCACGAAAAGAAACCTACACTAAGCTAAACTAAATCATATACAAGACTCCTAGAACGAGCATGACTTAAAGAAGTGGCATATGTACATGACTTTAGATGACTTCTCAAATTATTCAACATGAGCATCGCAACAGTGATGGTTCAAAGTTGAGCAAACTCATCCTTGAATTTCGGGAAGCAAGCTCTCACAAGGCAACTCTCATATTCAATCAACACCTCACGCAAGATAATCAATTGAGGCAACTCATTGGGACCGTAATATATCCAAATGCAAGCTGTTCTTGCAAAACCCCCATAATCCAATTCATAGCAACTTTCAAAACTACGATTAAGGAAAGAGACAACTTGATGCTATTCATGCTCGAATAGAAACTCTTGGTTGCTATCCACCAGAGCATCGTCAGATGGTAGAGCATCGACTACTTTGGAAGGTCGTCAATGGTGATGGATCAATCCATTCGCATCTTTGATATGCAAATTCTCACTTCTTGGTCTTCTATGAATCCTTAGGAATGGACTTAGCGCAACCTCGAACTACTTTTTACTCTTCACTTCCGCAGTGACAACAAATTCAATATCTTGCATAAACCATGCATCCTTGTAACACTCCATAAGCATATCTTGGAAAATGAGTCTCCTTGATAAATTGATCTTCAAAAATTTCCTTTAGTGGTTGTTCAAATGTTGACATTGATGGTAGCACCACCTCAAAGCACCCTTCGTCCTCTAGCTTCATTTGTTCATCTTCAAGGACGCTTGAAAGTTATTCCTTTAGGACAGCTTGAAATTCCTCATTTGATTCTTCTTCTTGTAGCAAGGATGAATGTTCACCAAGGAAGTCATATTCTTGAATAGTATAAAACTCAATTTCTTGTTCTTGGAATGGTGAAGCATCAAGAGATAGTGGACCATGATGATCCTCCAAGTCACTTATGCTTTCCACTACGCTCTTGTTTTCAATCTCTTGATGATCTTCACAAGTATCCATGTTTAGTAGAACTTTATGCCTTAGTGTCTCCAAGCATTGATCTTCACTTGCTAGCATTTTGCTAACTTGGATGTCTTTCACTACTTTCTCCACTTCCTTGGATGCGAGGTATGCAAAACTATCACTCATTGTAACACATTGATCAACTTGAATCATGCTATCGGCTGGCCACTCTTCCAATAATGCTTTGGGAGGTTGAAGTTGATGATGAATCATTCGGATGTCTTTCACTACTTTCTCCACTTCCTTGGATGCGAGGTATGCAAAACTATCACTCATTGTAACACATTGATCAACTTGAATCATGCTATCGGCTGGCCACTCTTCCAATAATGCTTTGGGAGGTCGAAGTTGATGATGAATCATTCCTCTTGCAGCAATTTGTTTGTCTTGGAACAATGTCGACAGTGACTCCTCTTGTACTTCCTCCATGAGATCTTTCAGCGCCCCTTCGAATATCATTGTAGTGAAGATGTCTTTCAATGCTCCCTTGAATTGTTCTTCATACTCGGGCTCACTTGTGATAACTTGTAGTTCTTCATTCAACATGTCCATATGATTGTTCGTCTCTCGAAGGCTGCTACTTGAAACTTCTTGCAAATCATTCTCAAAAATCTTATTTTGTAGCATGAGCGAGGATTCCTCAAGGAACTCTTCTTGCTTGACTGTTAAATCACCTTCTTCCTTGACTGTTAAACTAACACCTTGATCATCACTTATCACTATCACACCAGCTTGAACATTCTAAATTGTTTCTTCAACCTGAATTCCAATGTACTCTTCTTTAGGTGCAAGTCATGGGAAGCTATCCACTGCAATACATTGATCATCCGGTGGACTTGTGCCATAGACTTGCAACTAGCTTCCTTTACTGTCGGATGATGTAGCAATGCCTTGTTCTTGCGTTCTTCTATACTCGTTAGCTGCAAGGTATGCACTCCAAGCCCTATTCCTAATACACTCGTCCCAGGATAGAATTGGCAATCTAAATTGGCATCTGACTTGATTGATAATTTTTTTGCACCATGAGCAAGTGAATTCGAAGTGGGGTGCATTGTGAATCCTACACCATGATGGTAGCAATATGTGTTCCATGCGCAGTTCACCTTTCAAAACAAGCTAATTTTTTACCATCCCTAAGAATCTAGAAAGAGGATCATTGCTCATAGGGACACTAAAATTGCCTGATTCCGCTTCTAACTTGGGGACGTCCCAAAAGATCTTTCCTTGTACTATCGATTCCATTCTTAACAAGCATGTCAAGCAATGCATTTCATCATGTTCATTCGTTTCATGGATTTTGCATTGCCCAAATGATGCAAACTCGAACAAACAGCGTGGATGAAGTTGCGGATTCAATCTCCACCAAAGTTGAAGAATATCAACCTACTTATCATCTTGGTGATGGTACTTCACTTTTTGGGGATTTTTTGACTTAAGAGAGATCCAACATATCTCAAATTTAGCTTGAAATCTCAACTAGTTCCAGCTACTTGAAATCTCAACTAGTTCCAGCTACATGAAATGCTTCGTTTCTTCTGCAAGTCCAACTGACGACCCAGCATTCTTCATTCCTCTTGTGATAACTCAATGCTAACTCTATCGAGCGTTGAGGATTACTCTCCACTGATCTCCCACTAGATTTACCTGTTCAAGAGTTCACATTCATGTATTCACTATCATACCCTCCATCTAGCGCCAATTTTGTTGATGTGTGTTTTATGCACTATTGAACACAAAATAAAGTATTGAATACTCTATCCTCTCTTGAACAAAGACTTCTCAAATGTTGAACACGAGGATTACTTGAGATGACTCCAATGTTTACAAATGTCAAGTCTTGACATGCTCTTGGATAGACTCAGTGTTATGATGTGATATTGTTGGAATCATAAGGTGGACTCACGTTGAATCTTGAATGCTTGAATGTCACTGGGATGTGGAAATTAACTTGATTTGAAGAAATGGCAAAAGGATAAAGGCTTGAGAGAGCTAATCTAATCCTAGGAAGGTAAGAAATCATGAATGACTTAGTGAAATTCAACTCGACTTTGCTTCACCGTGCAAAGCAACAACTCCACAAAGCTTAGTGCGACCTCCTAAGGTAAGCGTTTGATGTTCAAATCGCTACCAAGGACATAGACACCATCAAGATGATGCATGTTGATGGTCAAGTAGAAATTGAAGTTAAGCTTATAAAAAGTTCAGTCGACCACGCAAGATATTCCACAATCAATGAAATATTAGTAGTATGAACATAAGAATTCCACCATCAATCATTCACAAAGTTCTTCCATCCATCTAATCAACATAAAAATAAATGAGAAGTACAAACCATGAAAATTGTTGAATCAACATATGAAGTTCACCATATCTTCAATGAAATTAACATGCTTCTTACAACAATGCCTTGATGACAATCTCCTTTTCTCCTACTCTACTCTAGTTGTTGTCTAACTATTGACTATTCGCTATTAACTTTTACAAATGAAGTGGAGCCTTATATAGTGCTCTCATTACAATGAGTGGCCAAGATCGACTCCACATCAATAGCCAAGATTGAAAGATGAAAACCCTAATTAGGGTTTGTTACACCCATTACAAAGCATTTAATACTTGACCAATGATAAAATTGCATTGAGTAGGACACATGTCCTTCATTGAATTATTCACCAATAGATGATGACGGTAGGTGCATCGAAGTTTGTGCCCACATGTAGTAGTTATCTACCTCGTTGGATGAGTCAAGTGCATTGAACTTGGACACCTCAACTTGGAGTGATGTGTAAAGATGAGTTGGTAATGACTAGGCACCACCTCAGCTAATTGATCCTTGTAACTCACCACAAAGGTAGGTGATTGAGGCATATCTTTTGATACTCAACATTTCCAAGCTTCTGCAGTGATGGAGGAAATGAGATGAAAGTAAGAGATATTCCCAAATTGCATCATCCTTGGGGATCAGTCTTTCTAACTTTGATTAACTCTTTACTCACAATGATTCTTGGATTTCCAAAGGAAATTCAAGATTGTGAAAATTTTATTCTTTTAGCATGTGCACTCTCATGCTGAATCTTGTGCTTCCTTGACCTTGGAACACCTCCTTTCATTCGACGGTACTCTTGAGGGTGTTAAACATTTCATATGCATAGGATGAGTTTACGATGCCTCCCTCTAGCAAGGTTACAATGTTCCTTGTCTTTGCTTTGAGCATGCTAATGTTGATGTGTGAGTCCCCCACACCCTGGCAAATTTGATGTCGTGAAGCAACTTATCTTGGATACTTAATCCTTCTGTCTTCTCATGTCCTTAGGTTTGAACACCATGAGTTGATCCCTTGCACGTCCCCATCTCTTGATGAAGTTCCTTCTTTGTTTCCAAAACCTGAAAAGAAAACACACCTTGATCAAGACATAGAAGAGAACAACTTCGATCTTTAAATTAGAAACGAATTCCCTTTGTTTAATCTTTGATTTTCACATTTCAAGGTCTGATTCGCCAATGTTCTAAAATCTGATTTGTCATATTTTTAGTCTAAGACTCCACTTTTATGTCTTATTTTTATGAACTTTAGGTCTAATACATGTCTCAATTTTCATTGGTTTCAGGTCTAGGACTTGCTACTACTCACTACATTCCCAAGGCGTGGATTGGAAGTGAATCCTTAAGGAGTTCAAGCTTTCAAGGGGACACTGACAATCATCAGTGATCGGAGATTTATTTGTGCATTGACAGTGGCAGGTCAAGGTTTTCATAGGGCATTGACAATAAGTGCATGTTTATCAGGGATTTGTTTGGTCATTGACAATAAATGCAAGATGATCGGGGATTTGCTAGGTCATTGACAATAAATGCAAACTGATCGAGGATTTGCTAGGTCATTAACAATGCTTGAAGCATGAATATAACCTGTTCATTTAGCACTACAAGACTTTCCACTCATTTTCAACAACTTCACCAACCATAAGACAACAATAACTTTTAGAACCTTAAGCACTTTCTTCAACCAGCATTCAACTCACCAAAATAAGAACATATCCTGCCTGATCGGACTTTAAAGGGGGCATTGACAATGCCTTCAAACTTCTTGATGATCTACCTTAATCCTTCCTTCATCATACTTGATACGTTGAATTGATCTTTCCTTCACCACTAATATAATCATTGACTCAAATATCTTCTTCTATCCTTGGGAGGAGATTTCACCAAGCACTGACAATCATTCTAGGAGATCATGGTTTTGAGAGGGCACTGATTGTGAGAGGTCGGGCTTTTGATAGGGCACTTGACTGAGAGAGGTCGGGCTTTTAGGGGGTCACTAACTATGACCAAAAGATGTTAGCCTTGCTTACTCAATCACCTTAATCTCATCAAACATCAAGCATTTACCCTTAGAAATGTCTCTCTCACTAAGCAAAAGGGGTTCCTCATCTAGATCAAACTTTCGGGGGGTTCACTGACTATGCAAGAAGGAGATCGGACTTTTCATACCCTATTGACTAAATGAGGTCGGACTATTGAGGGGGCAATGATTGTGAGTTAAGGCAAGGCGGGGTTTTGGGGGGTCACTGACAGTGATTCAACTTTGCTCAAATTTATGAGTAGTAGCACTCACCTCACCAACTCAAAGGGTCCCTTATCATCATCAAAGCTTTTCATGTGGTTTAAGCATTCATTTTGCATATATCATCTCAATTCTCATGATTGATCTACACACTTGCACTCATTGTTTCCATTTCTAATGACGATGATCAAATGAAATGATCATCATATCGTTCATTGCCAAGCCCTGAGAGCTAACTAACTCAGCTACACTACAAAGAGAGAGAGTGAACCTTATCACTTCCTAGGCACCTAAGACACTACACACCCTCAACTGAAAAAGTTAATAGCTAACGACACTACAACTAACCTAGAAAGCAGAAAAAAGTGAGGGGTCCTGTTGTGACCATTTCACACATCGCCCCATTAAAATGGGGACCCCCTCTTTTGCTCGGTTTTGCTTGTTCTTCTCTCTCCTTTTAGGGTTTTGAGTAAGTGAGTGAGTCGTCTGGACTAGGGTTAAGCCTTAGGGTTTCCTTTTTGATGTTTTCAAACCGGAGTCCAGTCAAATTTTGAAGGATTATTAAGCCTCCTCCCGAAGGTTGCAATTTTGAAATAGGATGAGTCTGTCAAGATGTCAGATGAGTCTATCTAGGTCCAGTCGGAATTTTGAAAGCAAGTCCAAATTTTACCTAAGTGCTAATGATGGAATTATGAAATTTTGTCCGATTGAATTTTTGACCAAATTTTGGATGTTTTGATAATTGACCCCTGGCCTTGGAGATAACCTAATTATGCCTTGTGAAGTGACTGAAAGCCTAAATTCTTGATATTTTGGCCTATAGGGGCAAAATCGCTCCTGTCCCTCTCTCAGGGACCAGGGCGAAATTGGTATTTTATGCATCTTGGTTATTGACTCGTTTCATTTGTCTTGTGCAGGGTCGCCAGGAGATGCAATCGAACATGAATTGAAGATTTTGAAGATTTTTTGAGACTCAAAGTGACAGTTTTTTTAGATTTTAAGGCCAAATCGCTCCTGTCCCTCTCCCAGGGACCAGGGCGAAATGGCTTACTTTGACCATTTTCGGCCTCATTTTGATCGAACTGAAGCATCAGGGACGAAATAAGAGATGAAATCAACAAGATGAAGCACCCAGACTTAGTCGTTTGCAATGAAAAGTTGAACTTTTGACCTTAAGGACAAAAATCGCTCCTGTCCCTCACTGAAGGACCGGAGCTTGTTTCTCAAAGTTGCACTGTCCTTGCAGAACCAAGACAATTTTTGGATTGGAAGAGATCAAGGAGGGCATGTTTTGTCCATTGAATATAATTTGAAGTAATTCGCAAACAAGGAAATATGCTAAGATGACAAAATCGCTCTTGTCCCTCACTGAAGGACCGGAGCTTGAACTCCAAGTTTGCCTTATCCTTGCAAGATTTTAAATGATTTCGCGATTTGAGGAGATCGAGGAAGGTACGTTTTACTCGTTGAATATAATTTGAATGGACCACGAAGGAGAAAATCTACCCAAGAAGTCAAGTTCGCTCCTGTCCCTTTGTCAGGGACCAAGGCGATTTTCAAAGATAGCTCCTGTCCCTCTCCCAGGGACCAGAGCGATTTTCTCAAAGGACAAGTTTTGGACCAAGGAAAAGCGAATTTCAAGCTTGAGATGAAGGAAAGGCGACCCAACCAATCCGTCAAAGATGATTTTGAAAGTTGGCGAAACACAAGTGAGCTTATAAATGCAAAATCGCTCCTGTCCCTCTCCCAGGGACCAGGGCGAAATATGCATTATCTAGCATTCCCTTCCGAATTTGGTTGAGTCCAGGCCAAGGCACATGATGGTAAAGATGTTTGGAATGCCTCAAAGAAGAACGAAGTTGTAAATAACCCGAGAACTTGATGGAATTGCCCAAGGCGCTCCTGTCCCTCTCCCAGGGACCAGAGCGAAATCCTCAAATTTGCCTTATTGCCTAGTATTTTGGAGTACTACTATCGTTTGCAAGACTCAAGAAGGAATAAGAAACAACGTTTTTCGCTTTGAAGGCAATTGGAAGTTGATATGATCAAGGGTTCGCACAAAGAACAAAATGGCGCTCTTGTCCTTCAGTCAAGGACCAAAGCGATTTGAATAGAGTCAACTGTTCCCTTCAAAAACTACGTCAAGGCAAGGTCATGCAAGATCCCAAATATCTTTAGGAAGATGATGAACAAGGAGTTAACATCAAAAGTCGACAATTTTGAGCTCAAATGCAAAATTCGCTCCTGTCCTTCAGTCAAGGACCAGGGAGAATATCCTTAGAAGGGCTCATTTGGTGTTGGGGAGACAAGTTTGGCATGCGTAGAGCAAACAAGGGTCATCAATTTCCCTCACAACTCGATTTGGCAATTTGGAAAGTGAAGACCAAAGGCAAGAAGTAAAGTTCGCTCCTGTCCCTCTCCCAGGGACCAGGGCGAAAATCTCCAGAATATCAAGTTTACTTTACAAAGGACGAGTTTAGCATGCGTAAAACAAACAAAGATGATCATTGCCTACCTCGCAAGTTGATTTGACGATTTAAAAAACAAGGATCAAGGATAAAAGACAAGTTCGCTCCTGTCCCTCTCCCAGGGACCAGGGCGAAAATGGTTCTAAGAGGCATTCATTCCAAAAATTGAATAGATCAAACTCCAAGTTACGAATGAAGATCCCAGTTTGGACGTAAAGGAAGTAACTTTGAACGTGAAAATCGATCCAAAATGCATGGGCGCTCCTGTCCCTCTCCCAGGGACCAGAGCGATATTGATGGATGTCCCTTATTCCTCCCATGCTCAGGCGCCAATATTTTCGAATCGCATTACAATGCCAAATTCGCTAAAGACTCGAAATATTTAATTAAATTAGCATTTAAAAATAACGCATAAGGCATTTAATAATTGATTTAGCCTTTTAAAAAATCAAAATTATTAATTACAAAGGCATTTAAATTAATTAATTATTAAATTAAATAAAAAGGGAGAGAGCTTGGGTTCTATTTTAAGGTTTTTTACAAAGGTCGGCCTCCTTTTTATTTAAATTTTGTTTATTATTTGTCTTATTTCCAAAAGTCGGCCTATGGGGATTCCAATGCATGAGCGCCTATATAAGAGGGGTATTTTGAAGTATTTTAAATCATCGTTTAATCATTTTGGAGAAGAACAAGGAGAAGTGCGAAATCTCATCAAGAAGAGTGCGAATTTTGTTGGAAGTGGAGCGAATTCTCCCTCAAAGCGTTGAGGACCCCAAGGGTGGTGAAGTTAATAAAGAAGACGCATTTTGCTAGAGGAAGCTCACGTTGAAGACTTCGATCCACATTTTGGCCTAGCGAACTTCCTTAATTTTGCATCTTCTTTTTTTTAGAGCTAGTCCTCAAGGAAAGGTATGGCAAGATCTCCCTTGTCCAAATTTTGAATTTTAAATCGTCCTAGTCTCAATCTTGAATTTTGAATTTTGAAATTTTGAATTTCCAGTAGCTCAATCGTATTTAGGAAATGATAACTCAAAGACTTATCATGAAGTTTCCTAAATTTAAACTTTAATCTAATCTATACTTCTACATTGCAAAATCTATTACTCATTATGAAATGTTGTGTAGGTGTCACGATGGCGACCCCGAAGGCAGGAGCATCCACCAATCGTCCAGCCCTCATGAAGGAAGATCAAAAGAATGAAGAATTGGAGACCAAGATCGTGTCGAAGTGGAGCAACATTGGAGATACCAACTTGGGAAACTTCAGTACAAAGAAGTTTCGAGAGGTCCCTTACATTGGCAAGCCATCACCTGTCGCAAGAAGAATAATTGAAAGTGGCATTATTAAGGCGGCCGGCTTCCCTCCAGCAATCCAGTGCCATGAGTTGATGATCGAGTGTGCCCGCCATTACGACCCACAGTCAAGATCGATCGTGTCCAAGGAGGGAAACACTTTGGCTTACCTTTCAGAGGAGGCTATAAGTGAGGCTTTCCATCTTCTGGAGCACAGAGATATGATCTACAAAAGCCTAGAAGAAGCCAAGTCCATGTACGAAGATGATCCAGACACTTGCCTAAGCATCATCAATAAGAACTGGTTACTCAAGAGTCGTCCTCGCCTGAGCAAGATTCCAAACACACCACATAGGATCGACTTCCAGGAGGAGTACAGAGATTTGATAACACTACTCAACCGAGTCACAGGGGCTCCTCAAGCCTTCTATTTTGAGAAGTGGATGTTCTACTTCATCCAAGTGATAGTTCAGGGAAAAGGAACAATTCATTGGGCTAGAATGATTAGCCATTGCTTGGATGTACAGTTAAGGAGACTGAAGGCTACCAAGTCCTTCCACATGAGTTCATACATCATATATGCCTTGATCAGGAGCTTTGAATATGCAGGACTACCTCACAGAGGAGTGATTGGAAGAGGGCCCGGGGAGGTCAGAGTTTGTGATTCCTATGTTCACTTGCATCATCCACCAGGAAGTGACTACAAGTTAGTCAATGATACCTTCACAATGAACATCACTAGGACATTGCAAGGTGGGATTCACAATCGGCTATCTCAAGATGCGCAAGAGCTTGTAAAGAGGTACGGTGCTTGGTTCATCCAATTTCAGAAATTTACATATATTAGAGTTCATGGTTGTCCTTCACCTCCATACATGTTGCCGAGATATCCGACAGACAGAATAGTGTTACTTGAGGTAACTAGGCAATTGGCAGCTTATGCGAAGGCATTCAGACACAGGCATGGAAATGGAGTTCCTGTGCCTATCATATTAGGGAATTCAGTTGAGGTATGTCCTAATGCTCTAGCCATGGATGATGCAGAAAAGGAGTTAGCTTTATATTCATTTTCATTCTTTGCCTTGAGAGAGAGTTTTGATCCTTATGGGTATATAGAGGAGACAGTCGGAAGAAAATACAAGCATGAGTTTCAGATAGAGGACTTTGTGATCAATCTCTCAGATGATCTTGAAGTAAAAAGAAAGATGCATTCCAAATTGCCTTTAGACTTCATCAGAAAATGCAAAATTTACAGAGTGGCCGACCAAGCTCAAGACAGTGGCAGACATCTCCAATCATCTTATGACCGAGAAAGCAAAGCAGTGAGGCTAGATTGGAACGAACCCGAGATTTTGGATCTAGATGCTTTGATGGCTCCAGTTTTGTCTTGTACTCGCAGATGGGTTGATGTGCAACATCAAAAGTTGAGAGAGTAGGGCATATCTATGACTTTTACTTTGGAGGAAAGACCAGCAGAAGGAGGAGCAAGTGTAAGTGAAGGTAATCCAAATTTCAGAAGCACGAGCGAAGGCAACCTTCGAAGCGCAAGTGAAGGCAATCCTCATCCTAGAGGCTCGAAGAGGAAAGAGAGACCTAAGAAAAGAGAATCCTCCAAGAAGAAGCAAGAGGCCAATCGAGACCGTTCATCCGGCACATCTTCTCGACAAGAGAAGAGGACACTTGAAATGGAGGAGTCTATGGAATCAATGGTACAGAACGATAAACAGGAAGAAGGACAGGCACCTCAACGTTCATCAAGTCGATCTCTCCAAGTTAATGAGTTACATGAAGACAAGGATGGTGACGAAGTGACATCCCCTCTCCGAGTAGAAGAAACATTGCCTAACGAGATACAAGTTAGAGAAACAAGATCTGCCATTCCAGATTGGTTAAAGGAGAGACTAACAAGGGTGATTGTGATTGAGGACGAGGATAATGTGATTGATTTAGAAAGCCTTGTTGGAAATTCTCAGGAAGTGACAGAAAAGAGGAAGGCTACTAAGATGTCCAAGATGATCAGAGATGAGACAGGATCCAGGAAATTGCAAATAGCTACACCAGCAGTGGACAAGTATGAAGGTGAGATCCTCGCAGAGGAATATGATGTAGAGACATTTGAGCTTGGTCCACTCACAGCCGAACAAACACTGGATGAGGCAACCGATTCGTTTGAAGCGCTAAAAGACAAGCTTAGGGAAGAAATGGAGAAAAATAGAAAGCTTGAGAGAGAGAGAGGTGCATGGAGAGGCTACTTTAGCCATCTCAATCAGCCTTTGGGACGTCAGGATCCAGCAGTATCTCCTATGCAGGCGCTTCCCATTGAATCAGTTGGTGAGGCAGAGAGAGTTAGGAGTTTGGTCCAGCTTATGAGTTCTTGGATTGACAAATCCCATACAGTTGCTATTGAATTTGCAACAAGGATGATGCAGACCATTCACCGAGCTATCCAGGTTCTTGAGATCATCCACAACTTAATGATAACAGTGGCCGCTTTTGCTCATACTAAGGATGTTATCATTCCTGTCCTGCAAGTAATCAGACAAACATCAAGGAAGGTCCTAGCACAAGAAAAGATAATGGATGGAGGACCTCATAGTTTACTTCAGTGGTCAACTTTACTCCAGATTAAGGAAGTTCTCTTCGAGGACATCAGTACCAAATGCAATCATGTTGAGGAGGTCATCCACCCGATCCAGGACAGAGTGTTTGAGGTATTATGTACTATTCTTGGCAGGAGGATCAAAGTTGAGACAGATGTGGATTTACAAGAATTAGAAGAAAGAGTCAAGGTCATCTTTTGCAAAGATAAGAATGTTATTACAGATGAGCAACGGGATCAGATGTTTGCTACCATGCTCCTGATTGAGAAGATCAAAGAACTTGAACCTGAATGGGACACTGCTCTTCTCAAGGCTTTCGATCAGGTCATCCACTTAGAGGAGCGAATGAGGAATCTTCCCGAGATTCCAATTGCTGAGATTGAAGGAATCGTGTCCAGATTCATTGCATATGCTAAAAAGGAGCATTGGAAAGGGAATAAGATTCTAGAAGAAAGGTTGTTATAGATGACGTGGCACCTTAATTGTCATTGGTCTATGTCTCCTAGATTTTTGTGCCAAATTTAATATTTGGCTATGCATTTAATATTGTTCAATAAAAAGGGGACTATTTGTAATAAACCCTAATTAGGGTTTAGGTGTCATAATCTTGGCCATTGATCTTCTTTTGATCTGGACCATTCATTGTAATTGAGGATGCTATATATACCCTCACTCCTTTTCATTTTGTCATTAGATATTAGAAATTAAAAAAAGAGAGAGCAAGTTACTTTGTAGCAAGATTGAGCTTTGAAGAAGGGATTTCAAACAATTGTTGTTTATGATGGCTTTGAGATCAATAAAATATTGAAGTTATGGTGTTTTATTGCAATTCTTGTGGTTATCTTCATGGTTGTTTACTTTCTTGAATCATTCTCAGTCAAAGTAGTATTTAAGTTTGAAGGACTAAGTGTTGGGCTTGATCTTTGGTGAGATTCACTTTCCAAACCACTAGCTTCTTGCTGATTGTAGGAACGCCTTGCGTGGTCAACTGGAGAAACTTGAATCACCTAAACCTTCAATCGTCATTGAACTTTGGATATGTGCCTTTGTGGTAGTGTCTATGATCCTTGATGAATTGAAAGATCATTTGTTACCTTAGAAGATCGCATCAATTTCAGTTTAGTTGTTATTTTATGGCAATATTGAAGTTGGTAGAATCTTACCAAGTCCTGTCCACATTGAGTCATTCTTAGGATTAGATTAGAATTTATCTCTTGCAAACCTTACCCTTTTGATCTTTTTTGGAGTTCATTAGTACTAAGAAATCTTGTTCCTGCAATTCGGTTACGTATGGCCCCTTGATGAAACAACAATCACAACGACCACTGGTGCTTATCCACACGTAGAGACCCTACATAAAAGAACATTGGAGTCACCCTGATTGATCCTTTTTTGCGACATCTTCAGCAATCAGAAACTTTATTCAAGAGAGGATAAGGTACCCTTGGGTATTTTATTCTGTGTATGATTGTGTACAAAATACGCGTCAACAGGTCCCCATTTGCAAAGGGGCGATGTGTGAAAACGTCACAACAATACCTAGTACAATGTGTACACAATATAAACATAACAAGTATCTATTATAGTGGATACATGTTACATTTAAATACAAAAAGACTCCCCCACACACATTTGCTTGGGTTATAGGCTTACAAATCCAACCCTAAGCCTTGAATCTACAAGTACAATGTTATGGTAGCATCTACTAGTAAAAGTAATTGCAACAATGTGGTAACAATCTTATATGTTATTCTGACAAAATTAAAACTATAAATGAAAATGTCTAGTTTTCAACTATATTAATTTTTTTCTACAATACAAAAATATAATAATATATATAAGTTTAATATCAAATGCATTTTTCTATATATCTCTTAATGTTTAACTACAATGTCTCATAAACTTAAAAGGACATATGCTAATATTTTTTAATAATTTTTAACTTTTTTATTTTTTTTTAAATCATATGATATGTGATCGATCTAAATAAAAAAAATGTTACGATTATTTTAAGTCATTATGTGGGTTGCAAATGAGGACTTTTAAATTTGCACCTTAATCCTAATAAAAAATTAATTAAAAAACATATTTCTTTAAAAATTACCAAATAAATACAAACCAAACATCAACATCATGTGCACCTATCCACAAAAGGATTTTGAATAAATATATTCATTTACTACTTTTTTTTGGGTCATAAATGTGCATGTTTTGTCTTCGAAGATGCTTTTTTGAAAAGATCCCTTAATCTGAGTTCTTCACTTAGCCAACTTTTATCATTTGGGTATTAGAAAAAGTTACAAATTTGAAAACTAGAAACAAAATTCTGCATTTCATATTTTTACACTATGTTGATATTTTATCTAGAAGTGCTTCAAATATTTACCCCGATTTTAATAAAATTTAATTTTAAAGAAAAAAAGTGGTCCAAGCTTGTTTTATCTACCAAAAATGCTAGTCCACAATTTTTTCATTAAACGCCTTAGAGAAAAAATTTCAAAAACTCGTGTGTTTCATGGCACCAATATCTAGAACCCAAGCATCATACCATATTTGCTACATTGAGGCACTATTAGCATCAATTGATATGGAAAAAGCACAATTAGATTTCAAGGTATCATAACGGTAATAGCTAGCAAATTGAGTTGAATTTGAATCATGAGCTTTCCTTTTTCTTGTATCCACCTCCTTTTGTTTTTGATATGCCTCCATATTTTTCCATGTCGTTTTACATTCATGACCCTCATGACTCCCTTTTCTACCACATCTTTTGTAAAACACATTTTTTCTCACACTTTTGCCTTGTCCTCTATTGCACCCTCAATCTCTACCTTTTTGTGATTCTCCTCCAAAAAAGTATCACCCAAGCGATAAGTTATCTTCCTTTTCAGTTGACATAGCAAATGTTTTCTCCCTGATTCTCAATTTCACTTTCAAAAGCTTTTTCTCTTTCAGCCAACTTATCAACAAACTGATCAAAAGTGAGTGACTTCAATTGATTGATTGCTTGCAATGACTCCAAATAGATTGAAAATGTAGAAAGAAGAGCTTTATTGGAGTTATTGCAAGCAATCAATCAATTGAAGTCACTTACTTTTGATCAGTTTGTTGATAAATTCGCTGAAAGAGAAAAAGCTTTTGGAAGAGAAATTGAGAATCGGGGAGAAAACATTTGCTATGTCAACCAAAAAGCAAGACAACTTATTCCTTGGGTGATACTTTTTTGAAGAAGAAGAATCACAAAAAGGTTTGTGTGTGTATATATGATTACCCAAATTTCAAAAGCCAGACTCATTACATCACCATTTTTCAATTCAAGACTAGACAATTTCAACTACAATTGTATGAATTCTGGTTCTCGATGGGAAACATACAAATCCTTCAATATTTTAATTGCCTCTACCATTAATCATTGAAAATAAGTGTATTTCAACTTGTCTGGACCATTCTAACCAAGTATTTTTCCAATTAAAATTGCACCATGGATGCTATCAAATGCATTATTACTATTCTTTGATACAACCTTTACAAATGAAATAGTGCAAATTTATCAGAGATGACTATTCAACTTCCATCTCTTTCAAAAGTTCGATTCAACTTTTTCTATTTTTGGAATTGGTGGGAGGAAAACTGAAATTTGAAACACGAAGGAAAAATTCCAAGAAAATGAAGAAAATGCACCTTCAAGGATTCAATTACTTGGCTGGACTAAAATTTCTTCAAACACTGCAACTTTTCTGATTACCATTTCCACAGCTAGGTACAGACTTATTTGCACATTCCAAGCATCTCTTCTATGCTTCTATGATTTTTAGTTAAGGCATATTGTTGACGTGGTTGCTGGTGACCTACTCAAAAATAGGCCGAATCATCACCCTTTACTTCTCCTCCAATCAGCAACAGAAATTATTGTTTGCAGTTAGCCCTCTTCTTCCCCCTTTGACGTTTCTGTTCACACAAAAGAAACGAGCATACACACGGCAATCACAAAATTCAATTTAATGAATATGGGGATAAGGGTTTGTTGACGTGTATTTTGTACACAATCATACACAGAATAAAATACCTAAAGGCATCTTATCCTCTCTTGAGAAAATAGTCTCTAACTGCTGAAGATTCGCGTAAAGGATCAGTTAGGTAGACTCCAAGGTTCTTTGATGTAGGGTCTCTACGTGTGGACAAGCTCCAGTGGTATGATGTGATTTGCTGGAATCACAAGGGGACTTACATTGAACTTCCGATCTGCTTTGCTGGACACAGGCTCTTACTAACTTAGATTAAAAAAATGGAAAAAGGATAAGGGCGAAGAGAGGATCTAATCCTAATACTAAGAATGTAGGAGCAATGATTGATTTTTGATGAAACTCTAACTAGGTCTTGTTTTGACATCAATGGAACATCTACACAAGGCTAGTGCGATCTTCTAGGGAAGCTTTATGATATTCAAATCATCACCGCAGGCATAGATACCATCCAAGTTGATGCATATCAATGAAGAGGCGACAAATTGAAATTGAGCTTAAGCTGAACGATTCCAGTCGACTACACAAGGCAAGTTTGCAATCAACAAACTGCTAGTAGTATGGATGTACGAATTCCACCATCAATCAATCACATTTCCTCCATTCATCTAATCATCTACCATCTAAGATTGAAGACTCAACAAGAAACCATGCAAATTGCAAGAAAAACGACATATTTCACCATTACTTCAATGAAAATGGAGTTTGTTTACAATCAATGGCAACAATTTCTTGCCTTGTCCTCCTATTCTACTCTAATTGCTATTCTATCAATTTCTAAATACTCTCTACCTACTAAATGCCTTCAACTATTTACAACTCTGTCTAATCATCCTTTACAAATGAAATGTTTGGGCTTATATAGTGCCCACAATACAATTTGATGGCTTAGATCAATTCAAGATCAATGGCCAAGATTTTACAATGAAAACCCTAATTAGGGTTTGTTACAACCATTACATAACATTTAATGTTTGACCAATGATAAAATTGTATTGCTTGGACACATGTCCCTTTTAGAAAAATCGACCAATGGATAGTCGGGGTAGGTACATCGGAGTTTGTGCCACCTTCCATGAGTTAAGTACATTGAATCTGGACATGCTGAGATGGACTTCACTGATTGGAGAAATGATGACTAGGACGCCACCTCATTTGACACTTGGAACTTGGTAGATATTCAACTTGATGTTGTTGAGAAGCTTGCTTTAATTAATTCATCTGGAACTATTTTGCTTCTTCAACGAGCCCTTGTTCTAACTCCTTGCGTCCTTGATGTGCAGGAAGATGATGTACCTCGCCTTGGAACGCTGGATTGAAAGAGGTCGCCCATGTCCTGGCTAAGACCGTCCCGGCGAAGACCGTCCTGGCGAAGACCGTCCTGGATCCGGCTTGATTTTCCTTGAAGAGACCTCCATTTGATGCCTACACAACATTTCAAAATTAGTACCATGATTTTGCAATACATAACATAAATTAGAGAGCAATTTTTTAGGAAACTTAATGATAAGTCCTTTATTAATCATTTCCTAAAAAATGATTGAGCTAAGGCAAAACAAAATTCCAAAATTCAAAATTAAGGCAATGACAATCAAAATTCGAAATTAAAACAAGAGATCTTGCCATACCTTACTTGAGAGCTTAACTCTAAAATGCAAAATGAATAAAATCGCCTAGGCAAAATTTGAAATAAGATGGTTTTGATGTGATCTTCAAAAGAACGTTCTTCTTATCAACTTCGCCACCCTTCAAGTCTTGGACGTGATCTCCTCTTCAAGTTAGCAATTTCGCCATCTTTGATATGTCTTTGACGTCCTAGGCAACTTCGCTCAAATGGAAACTTCAAGTTCGCACCACCTTGCTTTGAAATAAAATTCGCCTCTTTGAATACAACTTCGCACTTCTCCCTTTGATCGCATTTGAATGATAAAAAGGTGATGTAAAAATGAAATCTTTCACCCTCCCTTTATAGCGCTCACACCTTAATTACTACTAGGCCGACTTTGTAATTAAAAGCGAATTTAAAATAAAGTAAAAGGCCGACTTTTGGTAAAATAAACAAATAAATATCAAGCGCTCCACTCAATTTTTATTAAAAAACTTAATTAATTATTTGCCAACGTTTTTTAATTTGTAAAATTTCGATTTTTAATAAAGGCAAAATAATTAATAAATGATCAATGCTATATTAAATGCTAATTTAATAGGATTTTCAAAATTTATCGATTTTGGCATTTAAGGAAAATTTGAAATGTTTATTTGGCGCCAAAAATATGAAAATGAAGTGGACGTACCTCATCACTTTGGTCCCTTGGAGAGGGACAGGAGCGATTTTGCTCTTATGGGCCTCATTTCACTTCATCACCTTCGAAAATTATATTCAACGGATTCGCAATGCCTCCTTTCATTCAATCATGCCTTGAGATCGGTTGAAATTTGGTGAGAAAATCATCTACAACAAAAATCGCTCTGGTCCCTTCTTGAGGGACAGGAGCGAACTTAAGCATTTTGGTCCTTTGTTGACGTTTGATAATCTTCAATTTGTCTTCAACGGGTTCGATTGACCTCCTTTCTTGCCTTCGAACATAAAATTTGCTTGGTCTTTGTTCAGGACGTACCTTATGAAGAACTTCGCTCTGGTCCTTCAGTGAGGGACAGGAGCGAATTTGACCCTCTAGGCAAAACTTCATCATTTCATTGTTTTTGATCAAGTCTGGATGTTCTATCATGCTCATTTCGTCCTTCACCATGCCTTTGATGTCTCGATTCATCCAAACAAGGTCAGGAATGGCTCAAGTAAGCATTTTCGCTCTGGACCCTTGGTGAGGGACACGAGCGATTCGCCTTGGTCCCTTGGAGAGGGACAGGAGCGCATTTCGCTCTGGACCCTTGGAGAAGGACACGAGCGGAATTTGAATTTTCACACTCTCGATCAGGACAATTTTAATGGAATATAACATTTAAGTATAAGTATAGAAGGAAATGTCACTTATACTTTAAGTTATATTCCATATATACTTTCAGGATGTTTGAGAGTGGTTTCAGACCTCCAGGAGTTATATTGCAAAATCTAGTTTTTGGAGGTTTTTTCAGTTTCCAGACTTAGTCAAATTTCAGGGTCAGGACATTCCAGACTTAGCCAAATTTCAGGATCAGGACCTCACTCAAGCCGGACTTGCTTATCCATGTGATCTCCCCGACAGCACTTCAAGTTATATTCATTTGATAAAATGTACCTCTTTGGACCTTTTCACATCGTCAAGACGTTAAAATCCTGCAAGGACAAAGCAATATTTGATTTTAAGCTCCGGTCCTTCACTGAGGGACAGGAGCGATTTTGCTCCTGGAGGCATTTCTGTGCTCATGAAAATCTTCAATTTATATTCAATGGAAAGATCTCGCCTTTCTCCATCACTTCCAATTCGTAATTCATCTTGACCCTGCAGGAATAGTAAGATATTTGAAAACGAGCTCCCGTCCTTCACTGAGGGACAGGAGCGATTTTGCTCCTACAGGCCAAAATAACATGATTTTACACATTTAATCACTTCACAAGGCAAAAACAAATCATTTCCAATGCCCAGGATCAAATATCAAAAAAGTCAAAATTTGGTCAAAAATATTCAATTGGACAAAAATTCACATTTCATCTTCAACACTTAGACAAATTTAAGCTCTGCATCAACATTCCAATTGAAAATTAGACCATTCTGGCAAATTCATTGCATTCAAAATTTGCATTCTAGAAAAGGAAATTCAAAAAGCTCCCAAAACTGACTGGATTTTGGTCCGAAAAGACGGTAATTAGAACCCTAAGGCTTGACCCTAAATCCAGACAACTAACAAACTAACAAAACCCTAGAAAAAGCAAAGCGAAAACGAGCAAAACGAGCAAAAAACATGGGTCCCCATTTGCAATGGGGCGATGTGTGAAAACGTCACAACAGGGTTTCAAATAATAAAATTTGAAGGGTGAAAAAAATAAAAGTTTGCCATATCTCTAATACCAACCTTAGGCTAGGAAATGGACTACGAATGACATTGAAAATACAAAGTGAAACCCAAATCTCATTAGCTTCAAATAATGTTACATAGTACATATTTATCAACATGAAATGACTGTTCAGCTCATCTTCAAGATGACTGTTCAACCTCTACTATATTTAAGTTAATAAGAATATAATATATTATTACTGCATTCATTACCTACACTTAAGATTATTTACAAAATATTAACAATGAGAACCTATGGAAATAATATCAAATATCTAATTAGCACAAGTAGAATATAAGACTGCATCTGGCATATTGCTTTTGTGCAAAATCCATCTTGTGATTGCCTCTCTTGTGCAGCAAAAAGATTGAGCTCTCTCTATCACCCTAAGTTGCCAAACTGGCACATATACAGGCCGATTCCAGGTACGAAACATCGTGGAATCAGATACTAGTTCAAAGCTCCTACGGATTTGACCAGGGTTCGAATTTTCACCATTTGAAACGTTCCCAACTTTCCTGTGGTGAATCCGGTTGACTCTGGCAACGACATGGCGATTTATGAATGAATCCTAGGCGTTTTGAATTCTACTTGTGCAAGATTCATCTAGCATATTGCTTTTGTGCAAGATTCATCTTGTGATTGCCTATTTTCTGCAGCAAAAGGATTGGACTCTCTCTATCACCTATTACTTCAGCTTCATTTCCCTATGTTATGCATTATGTAAACAACCCTGTAAGTTTACCACAAATCGCACAAAACTATCCTGTGCTGAAGCAATTCAGACGGATTGAGATTTTTGAAAATGGGGAAAAACAACCTTATAGACCAGCTAAAAGGGAAAAAAAGAGAGAGAAAATAGCCATTATGTGAAAATTCAGTTTGCCTGCAAACAAAGCTAAACTAGGTAAATAGTGAGTGGAATGTCTAGTTATGGTGCCATTCATAAGGAATTGGGGCCGAAGTAATTGCTGGAACCCAGAGATCAGGTTAATTAGGGAGTCTGATTCACCAAGATTGAGTACTCTTATGTCTACATATTGTGCAACAGAAAATCCATAAAGGGCCACGGCCAACCTCCATTGGAACTCAAGTGATGTTTGTTAGGGAGTGTGATTCCACTATAATTGAGTGCAATCTCCGCATAACCAAGATTGCTTGGCCAATGGTAAACCGGAGGGTATATATTACTGCCAATCTTTGAGCTTGGTTGTCTTAAACAAGATCACGGCAATCACCAAGTCACCAAGATCGCTGCCCCCAAGTCCCCAAGTTCATTGAAAAATGGTAACCAGTGTTTAAACACCATTGCTTGCCAAATGTTACCAGTGTAACAAACTTGGGTGTAGTAAACGAAATGTTAGCATTTCAACCATGCACCTTGAACAGCTGAAAATTGTCATATAAGAAACCTAAACATTTCAAGACCAGTACAAAAAACTTATGCATGCTAGGATTCCCAAACAAAAAGGGGCCTCATTTCTTTTTTGCTAATGATTCTATTCAAAACTGTAAGATGGCGCTTTCTTAATGACTTGTATTATATCAGGATGAAAGAAGAAACAAAGAAGACTAGGATTTCTGGTATTCCAGAATCCAAAGCCTCAAACAGCACTATCATACACTCCCGGGAATGTTTATGAATTGAAGGCACACACAATTATTCTCAGTTCCCAGGTTGACCAAAATAAGTCAGATGGAAACCATAGAGATCGGTAGTTTATTAGAGATGTAGAACTAAACTGCATTTCTGTAAGAAAGAACCAAAAAAGCAGTGGAGGTTTGTACCCACATAAAGCATTAAACCCCTATTACTCTTAGCTGTACAATTGTGACTTGACTAATTAGCAAATTTAGTTAATACAAATAGTGTACTGCAAACCCATTAGGTGATTAGGATCATATATTCTTCCATTTGGCACTTAAGCATAAGCACACTAGCCTCGAGCAAACATTTTTTGTTTGATTGATAAACACAAGGATAAACGAAATAATATATCAACATATTCCCATCATGAGAAGAAGTAGCAAAAACCCCGGCCACTAAACATTCAAAGCCACGTACCTACAGTATCATAACCAAAGCCCACAAAAAAAAGGCCAACATGGGCACCCCAGCTTTAGTGTTTACTAGAAACCCAAGTAGTTATTCCATCGATTTGGCTGTACACAGATATAGTTCTTGGGTAAATACCTAATCTTCTAAACTGAGTGCAAGGCATGAATCCATGGGACTGGAATCCATAACCAGACAGTTATCAAAACTAACATTACACGCAACAAGAACAAATAAAACATGCATTTGCACAAGTTCTTAGCGTATACACTGAAATGGTAAGAAAGAAAAAATGCTACCTGCTTGAATGTTGATAGTTGTTTTTTTAAGGTTAACCACGGTCTCCTGGAAGTTCTTGAATTCACTTCAGAGTTCTGTAAAATATCATTTGAATGGCAAAACTGAATGGCCTTTAAATAAGGCAAAAGCATATTCGAAATTTTGAAAATGAGGAGAAATTTGCCTAACTATAAGTGCTTTGTGTTGTCAAATAGAAGGTTTTAAAAATTCATCAGGTTATAGTTTTTTAGGCTCTCTCATTTATTTAGTTAATGTAGGTAATAGGGCAGAAGGTATACTCTTGTAATTTGAAAATGATAGAGGAATGATTAGTTTTGTTCAATAGAAAGTTTCTAATATTCATTAGGTCAATATTTGTCTTGTAATAGAATTAATGAATGTATTTATTATTATTAAATAAATAAAATATGATATTTTGAATTAGTCATTATTAGTCTATTGGTAAATGGTAAGTGTAGATATATGATTTAGAAATAGAAATAGTCAAATATGATTTGAATTATAATTGTAACTTCAATTTTTATACATTGTAGATTAAAATTAAATGTATTGTAATTTGATTTTTAAAAATGAGATTGTATTACAAATAGTACGATATATTGTAATAGTATCTAATTATATTTTACTTATAAGTGATTATAAGTAATAGAATATTGAGATACATGAAAATAACCATAACAAAACTAAAATAAATAATTTTAATATTATAATAACTAAAATATTGTTATTTTGAATATGATATTTTTTAAGTTGATGTTAAGTTAGGCTTAAGTTAAATCTTTAGTTTATGGTTATGTTAAGATTCATTAAAGATATGGATGGATTTAAGATTAGATTAAAAGTAGTGTCATATAGATAAACATTAAGATTTTTTATATTATTGTATTTTAATTATTATATTATTTTTTAATTAAAATATGAATTAAATCTATTTTAAAAGATAACCCTTACCTAACTAAAATAAATAATTTTAATATTATCACGCCGAGAGGTGTATTACACTCTCATAATGGGTGCACAAATATGTGATAATAAAAACTAAAACCATTTGATTTGAAGTGCATATAAATGTTGTGTACTTAAATTAAATAACTTAAACTTAATTCGGTCAATTAAATTAATAAATTAAATTAAATTAAACAGCTAAAAATTAAAATGAAAACTATAACATAATAAAATTTAAGAATTGTGTAGGAATTAAAAAATTAAATACAATAACTTAAATTTAATTAAGTAACTTAAATTAAATTTAAAAATTTAAATGTAAATTTTAAGCTGATTAATTTTATTTTATTTTTCTATTGATATTTCTGATATGGCTCGCAATATGTGAAAAAAAGAAGCCAAGAGCTTGAGGGTATTTCATGTGTTTCAATCGTGTGATCATGCTCAAGAAGGAATATCGCTTAATGCAAACCGATTTGCAATCCTAGGTCGTCATCCTCCCTTAGTCGTTAAGGCTTCCTCTCAAAAGCAAACCAATGGATGCTCTTCTACAAAAAAACCTTGGAGGGAACAACGACCCCAGGACTTGCTTCCCGATTCTAGATTGAAAGGGCAAATTGCTAATGGATGGCAGGGGGTTAGGGGCAAGAGATCTCGATGGGCCTTTAATATGCAATCCAGGGTCAAGCAAGTTGGCAGAATGGGAAACAATATCAGTCAAAACCTTGGAGCCAGGATATGGATTAATCCAATTACCTCCAAAAACCCTTGGTTTTGCCTCAGGAGCCAACTGGATCCCTCTAGGTATGAAGAGAAACCCTGGGAGGGCCTCTGACCTCCCACCCCCGAGGGCCCATCCAAGGCAGGAATCAACTCTAGGGTTTGGTCCTAAACCCTCCACGGCTCACAAATCTATGACCTACCATCATCGAGGTGATCCTCTTAGGGGTAGGGAAAATCTTGAACTCTTGGGGAAACAAAAGGATCTAGAGCCCAAATATATCTAGTACAATTAGGTGAACCAACTTAATAGGGAATCTAGTTCTTAAGCACGTATTTGGCAGAAAATCCCTCAAAGTTGAAGGCAAATGAGCAGTGATAACCCTAATTTGGAGGTTAGAGAATATTTTTTTGCCAAGCGATTAAGGGTTCATTGTAGAAAATTGGGTGGTTTTGTCAAGTGGTGCGGGGATGGGCAACCTATTGAGAAAATCGCTAGCTAGTGGGAGGGAATAAGCAAGGTAGGTAAGTTTTATCTCTCTCAATAATAATTTTTTGTTCATTGACTGCAAATAGGAAGCATTAAAACATGAATTATTATGTGGGGATCTTGTGTTTTATAAAGGCTTCAATTTCATTTTCATTGATTGGCATCCAAATTTTAATCCCAGCTCATATAAATTTAATAAGATGTTGAAGTGGATTATCTTTAGAAATCTTCTTGTTGAACTAATGCACTTTCAGGTCCTTTTCAAACTTGGAGACAAATTAGGAGGTTTTGTAGGTTTGGAAGAGACTTGATCTCGCTCCATTGATCTGAAAATGTTAGTGAACTTGGATATCAAACTAACTAAACTCGGGAACATAGATTTCATTACAGCTAATGTAAAGTACTCCATTAAACCCGAATTTTATATAGGACCAATATCGGATAACATTGCCTTCAGGCTCAGGAATCCCCCTATTAAAAAGAACCCCCCACAGGCTCCTACAGTCATTAGGAGTAAAGATATTGATATACGCTTCAATAGAGATAGAAGTGGCTTCATTGTTAGTGTTGTCCATTATGGGCATGTAGATGGTGATAAACAATCTAATTCTTCTACTCATATTGAAGAAGGGGAGATTGTAGAGAATAAAATGGATGGTAACCCTTCTCAGTTGATGACCCCTATGGTAGGCAACAATCCAAGGGAGAATGTGGTGGTGGAACCTACCAGAGTAATTATGAACTCCCCTTGTGTTTCTTAGGATAATGGTGCCCCTAACAACCTCTGTCAAAACCAATTCCCTAAGTTGACTCCCCCTTGCTCTTGAACACCCAAGAGGAAAGGTCTTGAAGCCATTCTTGGGGTTTTGATCTAAATCACAATGTTCTTAAGCCTATCCAAGCAAGTATTAAATGATGAGATCCAAAGAGAAGGTGGGAGTGGTGAATACAATCGGCATGTTTTTGCTAATGGGATTGAAAGCAAAATGGAGGATGAGGTAATTTGTGAAGGAATAACTCCAAGGTCTCTTCCCTTAAAAGCATTAGAGGAAGTTAGGCCAGATAATTTAGTAAGTATGGATCCAACTAAAAAAACATTTGGCAGAGGATTGCCCTAGGTCTCAGGATGACAAAACTAAAGTGCCTTCACCTGAAAAGGTCAAGGCATTGGAGAATGAGACTAGGGAATCTATCACCCGAGTTTGCAATGAGGTCATTGGCAATCTCATGGATAGGTTTGTAGAAGAGATTGTTGATGAGGATGAGTTAGCCTTGCATAAACAAGTTCTAATTGCAAAAGTTTTGGATTTTGGGAAAGAGGAAGTGGATATGATGGAGGATGTTGAGTTGATGGTAGAACTGAACTGCAAAGATAATGAGGGCGGGGAGGATGCCCTTGGAATTGTTGAAAACCAACCTAGAAAGGAAACCCCGGACTGTGCTAAGTTGAGCAAAAGAAGGGGTAGAAAATATTTTGAGTTCAAAAATTTTGATGGGTCGGTTGAAGGCTAGGTCAAATTGACTTCTATGTTTGGTGCAGGGAAGGGGAAGTACCTTCCCAAGGAGCCATGAAACTCCTTTCATGGAATGTTAGGGGCATGAATGCCCCTAACAAGCATCGGGTCATAAGATGTTGCATTTTAACATCTAACCTTGAAATAATAATGATTCAAGAAACTAAACTAAATGTAGAGGAATTGAAGATCTTCAGGAGAAAACTTGGCATTAGAGAAGTGAATAGTTATCCGGCTAATGGAGCCTCTGGTGGCATAGCAGTAATTTGAGATCCAAGAATGGTAGCCTTTGAAATAGATATGAGTCAGGCAAACTGGATGAGCAGATGGGTAAAAGGCATTTAGAATAATTTGTGTTTCCTTCTAATAAATGTTTATGGTCCAATACAAAATAGGGAAAAAAGAAGGATTTAGAATGAGATAGAATTATAACTAAGGGCAATCCTTAATCAGATTTGCATCATAGGAGGCGACTTTAATATCATTTTGGATCAGAATGAGAAAAGAGGAGGGAGGAGAATAATCTCACGATCTGAAAGGGATTTTTGCGATTGGGTCCACAAGATCAACCTCATGGAGATCAAAACGGTTGAGGATACTTATACAAGGAACAATAGAAGGAGAGGTTTTAGCCACATTGCTAAAAAACTAGATAGGTTTTTCCTTAGAGGCGATTTGATTAACTTCCCTAATTCCTTATCAGTGGATATCCTTCCTATCTCAAGGTCGGATCATTACCCAGTTCAACTATCCATTAGTGAAGAAGTTAAACACAAGAGGCGTCCTTTTAAGTTCAAACAAATATGGCTAAAAGATGATAAAGTACCAGGGCTAATTGAGCAATGGTGGAAAGGAAAAGAAGTCTCAAGATCCAAGCTATATAGAGTCATCTATAAATTAAAAGTGATAAAGAACAATCTGGTGAGGTGGAATAAAACTCATTTTGGCAACTTTTTTTAGGCAAAGGTTAAAATAGAAGAAGAAATGAGTAAGGTTAATGAGATGGTAATTGAAAAGGGAATGGATGAGGCTCTTTACCTGGAAGAAAAGAAGTTATTGGCATATTATGAGGACATTCTAGCTAAGGAAGACGTTTTATGGTGCCAAAAATCCAGAGAAATGTGGCTGAGTGATGGCAACAAGAATACAAAATTCTTCCACAACAATACTAGACAGAGGAGATTAGTAAATATAATTACCAGAATTAGAACTAGTGAGGGTTCGATTACTGAGGATTGTAACGGTATTACATCAAAGGCAGTAAAGTATTATGAGGGAATCTTTAACAATTGGGTGGGATCCAACTTGGGCTCTAGGAATGAAATCCTTGAGAACATCCCTAAAATCATCACAGATGAGAAAAATAAGTGTCTGGGGGCTAGATTGTCAAAAGCAGAGGTAGAAATAGCGTTATTGCAGATGAATCCGGACAAGGCACAGGGGCCTAATGGGTTCCCGACAACTTTATTTCAAAAGTGTTGGCATTTTATTGGGGATGAAGTTACAGAGGCATTGGAAGGAGTAAGAAACTCAAGCAACATGCTTAAAGAAATCAACAATACATTCATCACCCTTGTACCCAAGAAAGACAAAGTGGACAACTTTAGTGACTTTAGGCCAATAGCACTGTGTAATACTATTTACAAACTATTCACCAAAACTATTGCAAACTGACTGCAAAAACTTCTCCCCATCTTAATTAATGAAGATCAAACTAGTTTTGTCCTTGGCAGGTCCATATATGATGGGGTCATCATTGCCCAAGAAGCTATTCATTCTATCCAGAAGAATAGGGAACCTAACATGCTCATCAAGTCAGACATTAAAAATGCTTATGATAAGGTGGAGTAGCACTTCTTGTGTAAATGCTTGGAAGCCTTTGGCTTTGTCAAACTGTGGATCAACCTTATCTATGCATGCATCTCTTCCCCCAGAATCTTCATCCTTGTAAATGGAACCCCAAAGGGTTTTTTTAGCATCTCTAGAGGGTTGAGGTAGGGGGGGGCCATATCCCCCTTCCTTTTTATTATCATAGTAGAATCTTTGGGTAGATCCATCACCAAGGCCAAAGAAAGGGGTATCCTTAATGGTATTCAAATAGCTAGTAGTTTGGACCCTATCACACATAATCAATTTGTAGATGATACCATGTTGTATGGCCAAGATAATAGGCATGAAACTAGATCCATTAAAGAGTTACTTAACTCCTATTTTGAAGCCTCTGGATAGGAAATTAGCAAGGAGAAGTTGTAAATCTTCTTCTTTAATACCAAAAAAGATATGGAAAAGGCAATATGTAATATTCTGAAATTCAAAGTGGGGGAGCTTCCATTCGAATACCTTGGATTACCCTTAGACAAAGGCCTTAGATCTTCGAAACTTTGGGATCACATGTTGGCCAAAATAAAGAACAAAACAAAAACTTGGAAGGGTGAATGGCTCTCTTCTATAGGAAGAGCAACCATGATTAAATCAGTTCTTTCGGCTATGCCCATATACCAAATTTCATGTATTGATCTCTCGACTGCTAAAAAAGAAGAGGTTAACAAACACCTCAGAAACTTCTTTTGGCAAGGAACGGGAGAAAAAAAGAAGTTAGCTCTATTGGCTTGGGATAAAGTTTGTAGGCCTAAGGTGGAGGGGGGTGGGGTTGGAATTAAAAACATTAGGGAATAGAGCAAGGCCTTAGGATAAAAGCTAATCTAGAGGACGTTCAAATCCCCCCATCTAAAATGGGCCAAAATCCTTTACCATAAATATTTAAATAGCAATGACCCCATTAGTATTTTTAGGACTATCAATCCTCCTAGAGGATCACGAATCTGGAACTTCGTGATAGATTGCAGAAGTATTATTACAGAGAAGCTATCATGGAATCTTAGGAGGGGGGATAAGGCCCTATTTTGGTCAGATTCTTGGGGGGGATACCCTGTGATTAACAAGGTTGCCGACCTTACAAATGCTAAGACCCTCTTGGAAGAAAGATGGAGAAAATTTGTTTATAACTACATTGAAGTTGAAAGGGGTGACTATGTTAATGGGTGGAAGTGGAAGTCCTTAGACAACATCAATATCCCAGCCAGAGAAAGGGAGGAGTTGATTAGAATCCTAGGTTCTAGAAATATTACTTTTCAACCCGGCTAGGATAGGCTAGTTTGGGATGACTCGAAAATAGGGACCTATAGCTCTAAGGAAGGTTATAATCTCCTAATGGGAAAAAAAGCTAAGACCAAAAAGCAATATCCCTTTGAGGTTGTGCTAGGATAAGAACTACTTACCTAAGGTCGGGTTGTTTTCATGGTTGGCACTACAGAATAAGATCCTCATTGCCGATAGATTTAGAAAAATGGGGTATGCTAATCCAAGTAGGTGTCCTCTTTATGAAAAGGATGAAGAAAGTGTGGATCACATACTATTATCCTATAATTATTCTCACAAGTGCTGGAATTGGCTCCATAGTAAACTTGGGTGGATCTCAGCGATTCAGAGTTCTATCTTGAGTATGTTCCAAGCTTGGCCTATCTGAAACATGATTTTCTTGTATGGAGGTCTTTGGATTGTTGCTCCATCCATTGTCATATGGGAATTGTGGAAAGAAAGAAATAGATGAATCTTTAAGGAGTAGAGGTTGGGTTGGGAACAACTTACCAATAAGATGGATTGGGCTGAAGATCCCTCCTTTTATTGGACCAGGAGTTGAGGAGGGAAAGTGCAAATGAGAAGAATGTGTGTGGCAGCCTCCCAATAGAGGGTGGTTCAAGCTCAACTTTGACGGGGCCTCCAGAGGCAACCCTGGTGTGTGTGTATGTGTGTATATATATATATATACATACATACATATTTATATATACATATGTATATACACATATATACATACACACACATGCATGCACGCACACACACACAGACACACATTTTGAGATTCTTTTCTGTTTTGATCTTTGCCTTCCTTTTATTCCATTTTTTTCTTATAAACACTTATTTATATAGCTGAATGCAGCTATTCTTACATTACATATGGGTAATAATGTTTCATTGGTAGATTTGTATATTGTTTCATTGGTAGATTTATTTGCACATACATAGATTACATATTACATACAAGTAATAATGTTTCATTGGTAGATTTATATATTGTTTCATTGGTAGATTTATTCGCACATCTATACACAAATTTATGGTTAATTATATATAAATATATATATATATATATATATATATATATATATATATAGAGAGAGAGAGAGAGAGAGAGAGATTGCCATTACTCTTATATTTTAGACGTTATTTTCAAACTTTATCGTATCTTGGTTAAGAAGGCAACTAACCAAGGCTACCAACACCAATTTTCGGGGACATGCATTTTCTATCTCTCTGAGTTTGGGCATTTATTCCTCTGGTGAGATCTTATCGACAATCATTTGATGTTTTGGTTTCATACCTATCGTCACGGCAGTTACAATTATCTGTACTTATCTCTGTCGGGACTTAGTCATATGGTTTTGTGGTATGTATGATGGCTCCTATGGTGGTGAACTCTTTATCCAGTAGATTATTTTTTGTTAATTTAATCATGAAATATCTATATGCTTATGGGGTTTTGATGATGGTTCCTCTTGTATGTGTCTTCTGGTTATGTTTTGTCTTTTCCTATTTCGCATGTTGGTTTGAAGAGTTTGAGCTCCTTCTTTTTTGTTTTTACTTTTCTTTCTCTCTTTTGGATTTTCAGAGGGTATTCTCCCCTTTACATGGATATGATGACAGACTGCAACATCTATTTGATTTTTAAGCAATGGTAAAGTATGATTTGTTTGGTAGATTTTCTTTGGTTTGAGATGGCTCCTTTCAGACACTTCTATTACTTTGTTCATTACAATCCTATGTGTTGTTTATGGATGGTTGTTAACAATGATGGGAATTTCATGAGGCTTCTAGTTCTTCCATCAATATGTGCTAATAAAGGAAGACTCCTTCTCAATTTGTATTCTTGTCTCTTGGGCATGTTGGATATGTATGAGACAATTTTCTATGATCTTAGAATGATATAACTTATCTCTAATAAGATTTCAGTTATTGAATATATCCTGATCCTTTTATGATGGCTAAAATTTATTTTGGTTGATTGAAAAATTTCAGCTGAAGTAAGGTCAGCGGAGAACATGGATATGATGTACAATGATATCTAATCAGCCTAACCTCTTATGTTGAGTGAAGTTTCTGCATTATAGGATCTTATAAGGCTACACGGGACATGATTGTTTCAGGCTGGTGGTCAGGGAACCATTCAGAGTTTTGATTATTTTGAAGACTATTTGCTGATAGTTCATATGCTCATTGAAGCTTATTTGAAACTTACTAGCCAATTTGGCTTGGCATGAGGATTGTATATTCCTCGAAATTGTAACAAATATGACTGTATTTTCTTTTAAGGGGCAAGACTGGACATTTTATCCACCCAGCTCTTTACTATCGGTATCCTTAGTGGGTTGGGTTGCATTAGGTTTTAAAAATTAATTAAATTATGGCTTCGGCCTTTTACCAACCAAAAAAATAAATTTAAGCTTATTAATTAATTTATTTTAAATAAAATAAAATAGGTCACTTAAACTAAACAAATTAAATTAAATTAAATTACTTAAATTAAATTAAATAAATTCCCTTGAGGGTTGCTGCTTGGGAGATTTCATTTGAGGATCATATCACAGATGAACATTTGGGAATTGTCTTCATCATCACCTGCCAACATTGCAAACGTAGCATTCAGAGGATAATTGGTGAGGAAATCCTTTACCCATAGGAAAAGAGGTTTATTTTTGCCTCCCAACTGGTTTCAATTTTCCTATCCAACATAGTTGATGTGTTGCAATCATGGGTTCCTTTAAAATATAATCCACAAAACCGTTAGGGCAGACATTTTGGATGATAATCAACTTCTAGAGGCTATTCGTCATTATGATCTCTGGAATGGTCAAGCTAAAGTAGGAGGCCTACTTACTAGGCATTTATTGATGAATCATGAGGAATTTCCCCTAATCTTTGACAGTATCAAGCGGTCTCTGTCTCTTCAAGATGTGAGACCCTTTCAATTAGTTGTCCACAATGTGGGTAGAGTGTTGAGTTCAAATTTGAAGAGCATAATCTTTTTGAAGCTACATGCTAACTTAGCTATATTAGGCCATGAGCATGGGCAATCAGGTTCCTCTTCTCTTCACCCACCATTGCAAGTGGGTAATAAGGTTGCAATGCAGGTTTACCGGGATTCTCCACATGATAGGCTTGCTCTCAACCATGTCAATGAGCTTCACCAATCAACTATCGAAGGACTGGTAAATTCTTTTGTTGCTTTAAGTGTTGGAGAATGTTCCTACTCGGGCTCACAACCAATGGAGGAGTGAATTTTGGTTTCATTTCACACAGAATTTTGTGATAATATACTATATGTCCCCTTTCTTTGTTCCTGACTTTGTCCAGTAGCCTCATTTTTGTTAACTACGAAGGAGGTAATTTGGTTGACAACATAAAAGGTAACTGTTTTAATCGTTGATGTTCTATTTTTGATAAAGGGGAGTTTTTACTGACAAAGAAGTTTTATCTGATAAAGGGGAGTTGATACTTGTATATGCACATCGTGCAAGAAACACTGATTGTTTGGTGGTGTTTTATTATGGTCTTTGAATAGCTTACTCGGTTTGGTTATCTCATGACAATTTTTGAAGTGTCATGTTTGGACTGTGTTAGTCCTTGGATATACTGATTTTTTGGTTTTTTTTTGGATAATTTTTTAACACCATTTAGGTTTTTTGGGATGTATTATATTTCTATATAGCTAGGTATGTAGGTTTCATCCTCAGAGGTGGACTCCTCTTATACATTGTAATCTTGAGTGAGGAATGAAAGTTTTCTTAACTGCTTCTTTCCTCCAGGAACTCTTGAACCAGTTTACTATTATAATAAATATATTCGTGGTTCGTCCACTTTTGCCAAAAAATAAATAGATTAAATAAATTAAATTTTAAATGTAAAACAAAATTAAATTAAATGGTTCTTTTTTAAGAAAAAGAAGAAACTAAACTTAAGTTTCTTTACACAGATCACTTAAATTAAATAATTGAAATTAAGTAACTTAAGTTAAATTAAGTTATTTAAACAGTAAAATTTAAGTTGATTAAAATTTAAGAATTGTTTAAGAGCTAAATCAAATAAAACAACTTAATTTAAATAAATTAAATTACATTAAACAACTTAAATTAATTTAAATAATTTAAATAAATTAAATTAAATAACTGAAATTCAATTAAATGATTTTCTTTCTTAAGAAAAAAAAAAGAAACTAATGTTAAGTTTCTTTACATGCATCATTTAAATTAATAAATCAAATTAACTAATTTAAATTAATTGAAACTAAGTAGCTTAAATTAAATTAAATAATTTAAGATAGTAAAATTTAAGAATTGCATAAGAAATAAAAAAATCATATAGAACAACTCAACTTAAATTAAATAATTAAATTAAATTAAATAGTTTTCCTTATTTTTCTTTAGCCTGAGTAAAAAATGAGTTATGATGGTTTGTAGGTAACTATCTAGTTAGTAAAAAAAAATTAACATATTTAAATATATAAAAATTATGCCAATTAATGAAATATACGAGTTCATGTTTATTGTAGGTATAAAGTCACTTGGTCGTTGAATCTAGAAGGATCCAAATTATATGAAGGCATAGAGATAGGAGACAAAAAAATTGAACCGTTAAAAAATGACGAGAGAGTGAATTCACATAACCGACATGTATTGCAATTATGGAAATAAAATATGGATTGGCAACTTATTCTTTCCAAGCATGTTGTAATCAAATATATTTCAAAGTATGCCACAAAAGCATAAAAAAGCTCAGAAACATATAGCCAAGTGTTTATGTGTCTTTCAAACATGGAAAACCCTGATGACTTAGCTGCACAAGCATATAGAAGGCTTATAACCAAGATAGTCATAGAAAGAGACATTGGAGCTCAAGAAACATGTCACATGTTGTTAGAACTTTCACTAGTAGAAAGCGGTAGAAGATTTGTTAATCTAAATGTTTCATGTGAGGTGTTTAAATCTATAGTTGTACATATTGAAGAGAGAGATGAAGAACAAGCAATATCTCTCATTGATGGATATAAAACAAGGCTTCCTTCTATGGAACATGTCTCATTGATTGATACAGCTAGATCATGGATTTATAATGCTAAACAAGAAAAGAGAAAACAAATGGGAACCAAGGCAAAGTGCATCTATTGTCAAAATTATCCCTAGGGTTGTATCCTTTCCTCCACGCAACTCAGATAAATAAATTGAATTCCATTTTTCAGATTTATTATTGTACAAACCAATTTGTGACATAGAAAGAGATTTTGGTCATGATCATGACTCCACAGTAGAAAATTGAGAGTCATTCAACTATAATGCTTGGCATGTGGAATGAACAATGGTTGAAGAAAATGTTGAAGATACCAATGATTCTGAAATTGAAGACAATGAACCTATTCAAATAAATACCATAGAGCATGAATGGGAAAACTTATCTATATTGCATCAAGGTCAAAATATACAAGTTTTTGAAATAGATATGTTTGAAAGAAGAGACATTGATAAACATACAGATTGATCTCATGAATATCTATGTGAAGAGTATGTTGGAACCCTATTTTTTTGCAAAAATTAGAGTTCCATATACTAAGAAAATTAGTATTAACCCTGAAAAATACCTCTTTAAATCTAATGACTAGCAAGCAAATTCACTCTTCCATCATGCTCACCTCTCATAAATATGTATGTGTCAATTCTCAACCCCTCATAGTCAATTTTGTCATTTTTTTTAAATTTTAGGATCTCCAATTAGGTGTGCAGTTTGAATATCATAATTCTCTCAGGAAACCAACTTTGGAGGTCAATATCTATGTACCTGATGTGTTTTCTCCCGAACCAACTATTCCTTGCAAATTTTTGGATATAATAATAATCCACCATGTCCATTTGCAAATTCCCAGAACCTCGTTTGGTTATTTTTCCAAACCTAATCCATTTGCAACTTATTCAGTTTGTTACCTACACATTGAAAAGCTTATTAAAGTGGCCTTATGCACAAATCAATATTTCACATCCATTTGACTACCATACCAAACCAATGAGTCCTCACAACTCTCCATGCTACAACAAACTCCTGTGCAAGTTTTTTTTTTTTTTTTTGAAAAAGGGTAAAGATTTATTCAAAAATCATAGAATTACAAAGAACATGCCTTAGGCCCACCAAGACAGCAACAAAAACTAAAAGGATCCTAAAAGAACCACCAACACCACCACTACAAAGTCCAGTGACCATAGAAATAGATCCGACCATTGGATTTCCAATGATAATACCTTTTCGAAAAGCCCTCAGAAAGATGATGTTGCTCAAAGTAGGGCCAAAGGCCAGTGAAGGCTAGCTACTTTGGAATAACACCAAAAACCAGGCTCATCCAGAGCCTCAAAGGGCCTCAAAAATGACAATGAAAATGAAACAAACATAAAAGGGAAATTGTTCCTACACCACTGGATGCTCTTGCATTATCCTGTCTTCCAGCATTAACCTGTCTAAAGTTTCAAGATAATCAGGAGTTAGACCATCCCTTCCACTAAAATCTCAACCATTAACATGCTCTGAGCCCACTTGGCCAAACAATCAGCCACTCCATTCCATTCCCTGGGAATATGACAAAAGGAGACAAATTCCAATGTATTACACAGTTGTAAAATTTGTTTGACCACAGAAGATAATTGCCAACTCACACTATTCAAATTTTATTTGTTCAACATGTCCACAACAATCTGAGAATCCAACACAAATAATCTTCCTCCATCCTAAAGAACAACCTCACTCAACAACAATCTTAATAGCTAGGGCCTCCATAAGATTGTTAGAGTGCTTCCCAATATAAATAGAGAAGAAAAAAATTGCACAACCATCATCACCTCTACCCATACCTCCAATACTTGCATGTCCGGGATTCCCATGGGAAGAGCCATCTATATTAATTTTTAAGATTCCCACAAGAGAGGGAATCCACCTTCCATCTCTACTTATCCATTGCTTTGCATGTCGAGATCTATTTCCAGCAGCACAATCCATTTTAATGTTTTCCAATTGCATATTCCTTACAATAGCATAATCACCCAAATCAATATTTTCAGACAAATTGCACTCAGTCGAGATTGTCTCCTGAAGCCTATTAACTATCTTCTGCCACAACTAAGGACTCCCTATATGTGAATCATAAAAGACCCTCTGATTCCTTTCTAGCCACAAATTCCAGATAATAAGGGCTGACCTAATAGCCCAGGCCACTTGAAGAAAATAAGTCTTTGTTGGGGGTCTACCCAAGCTATCCCAAAATTCAATTAAGGAGGTAGCATGAAAACAAGCATGTTGCCAAGCCTCCCACAACTTGTGCCAAATCTCCCTAGAGAAAGGGCATAGAAAAAACAAGTGGGAGCAATCTTCCTCATTATGCATACAAAGATAATAGATAGATGGTTCCTGGAAGCCTCTCTTATGAAGATTCTCCCATGTGAGGCATTTCCTCTGAGCAACCAGCCATAAGAAGAAATTACATTTCAGCCAAGAGAAGTTATTCCAAACCTTCTTCCACTAGGGAACATCCGTCAGGCCATGCAACTGACTAGCAAGCTGAGCATAACCTTCAACAATAGAAAACTTGCCTTTTGGATTAGGACCCCAAGCCAAAATATATCTCTCCTTGAGGGAACTACATAACCTACCCAACAAGATATTAACCAACACCACACGATCTTCATCCAAACCACCCAAGGGCCATTCAAGAGGATCCTTCCAACAAGTCACCTCAACCTGTCCAATGCGCCTAACAATTTTAAAATTCTCCACCTTAACCCATCCAATATCAGTGAAAATGTTGCAAAGAGGCTGAAGTTGTGGATAACTAGAGAGAATAGGAGGGTGGCCATCCCAAGAGTCTTGCCAAAAAAGAGCTTCACAACCTCTATAAAAAATCCAGAAAAGGCCATCTTTAATAAGTTGGGCACCTTTTTTAAGAGTATCCTAGATACAAGAGCCCCTGCCTACCAAACTAAGATGAGGTACCTCATGATCATTAGCACCAGGGAGATACTTGTGGGTTAAAATATTAGCCCAGTCCTAATCCTGACTGTTACTCCACCTCCAATATAGCTTGATGTAGAGCATCATGAAAATCCAACCAAGAACCTCAAATCATTCGTGTTATCAACATAAATCTTCCAACATGTTAGAGGCATTGTCATATATTTCCCAACAAAATCATCAATCAAATAACCATTATCAAATCTTCTCCATAGATATCAATCCATAATGATTGTAGATCCATATATTATGCATTAAATATGAATCATTTAAACCCTTCATCTATTCATTTCTTGCAAATGAAAACCAAGAATTTTCCCAAACTATGAAATTTACTCTATTATGGTCATGAAATTACAGTCATGAACATTCATTAATAACTCTTAAAATATTAATTACCCGGACAATCTCTCTGTTAAGATTCTATAAATTCTAGTTGTAGAATGTTTCTCCAAGTTATAAAAAGATCCAATGGTTAAATCCAAAGTTATGATGATTTTTCCAAAACTGGTCGTTGTGAATCAGGGTTTTGGGTAGTTCCAAACAGTTTTCACCAAAACTCTCATAACTTCCTCATAAATGAATGAAATCAACTCAAACCAAAAGCAATGGAAATATTGTTCAATATAGTAAATTATAATTATAGAAATACACTTGTTTCTAGGCTACACATGGTCATACAAGGCCTGGAAACAAGAGGAAAAATTTTCAAGACCACAAAACAAGAGATTGAAAACACCAAAATGTTTCCATTGCTTTTCAATTCCTTCTCGAATTTTTACATTCTCTTATGGACGACCATTATAGAGGTTTTATAACCTTTTCATCTTCACATGGAAGTTACAACTACCCAACTTCCTCTTATGACCATACAACTTCCCATTTTGGTCTTTTTACAACTTTTGAAAAGTTGCATTTTACAACTTTTGACTCAAATGACTTTAAACCTTCAAAAGAACCTTCAAAACATATTAGGATGAAATAATAATGTATTTTTGTCACCATTTTACCCCTCAAAGGTTATTTTATACAAATTTTACCAAATGACTAATTCAATACCTTATTAGGACAACTTGGACAACTCATTACAATTGGCTCTTTTAGCCTTACATATGACCTCATAATGACTCACAATACATCAAAATGACCATACAAACTCAAATATGAGTGAAATTATTCATGGCATGATCTTTAACCTCCTGGTGTACATTTGGGTTAGGTGCTCCTGCACCATACTACTGACCTTGAAAGCTTTTCAAGTCCCTTGGATACAGCCTACAAGAAAATTTTGTATCTTGGACTGGAACTTTGTCTTCATCTTCATCTTTATCTCTTCCTCTTCCTTTCATCATTCTCTCATTATCCTCATGCTTCTGCTACCAACTTCAAAAAGGTAATCATCCTCTCAACTACTCACATCCATGGAGTATCCAATGACTACAACTCAAGGTGTTTCTCAAGCATCCACCTCTCCTACTGCACACACACAAACTCATACTTCCTTTACCTCACCTAGGAGTGTCTTTTTCCTCTCTCCCTAGTCTTTTGGCAACCACAACCAGGTTCTCTCCTCAACTTGTTCCTCTGTAGTTAGGTGGATCCAACACTTGCAACCAAACACAACATAAACAACTTTCCTAGCCCAGATCTTTTTTTGGGCTCTGATACCAATTTGATGTAGAACATCATGAAAATCCAACCAAGAACCTCAAATCATTCATGAAGCTCAATTATCAACACAAATCTTCCAACATGTTAGAGGCATTGTCATATATTTCCCAACAAAATCATCAAACAAATAACCATTATCAAATATTCTCCATAGATATCAATCCATCATGATTGTATATACATATATTATGCATTAAATATGAATCATTTAAACCCTTCATCTCTTCATTTCTTGAAAATGAAAACCAAGAATTTTCCCAAACTATGAAATTTACTCTATTCTGGTCATGAAATTACAGTCACGAACAATCATTAACAACTCTTAAAATATTAATCACCGAGACAATCTCTCTAGTAAGATTCTATAAATGCTAGTTATAGAACGTTTCTCCAAGTTATCGAAAGATCCAACGGTTAAATACAAAGTTATGATGATTTTTCTAAAACTGGTCGCCGTGAATCAGGGTTTTGGGTAGTTCCAAGCAATTTTCACCAAAACTCTCATAACTTTCTCAGAAATGCATGAAATCAACTCAAACCAAAATCAATAGAAATATTATTAAATATAATACACTATCATTATAGAAATACACTTGTTTCCAGGCTGTACATGGCCATACAAGGCCTGGAAACAAGAGGAAAAACTTTCAAGACCACAAAACAAGAGATTGAAACAATGAAAATATGATACCAAAATGTTTCCAATGCTTTTCAATTCCTTCTCCAATTTTTACACTCTTATGGATGACCATTACAGAGGTTTTATAGCCTTTTCATCTTCACATGGAATTTACAACTACCCAACTTCCTCTTATGACCATACAACTTCCCATTTTGGTTTTTTTACAACTTTTGAAAAGTTGCATTTTACAACTTTTACAACTTTTGACTCAAATGACTTTAAACCTTCAAAAGAACCTTCAAAACATATTAGGATGGAATAATAATGTATTTTTGTCACCATTTTACCCCTCAAAGGTTATTTTATACAAATTTTACCAAATGACTAATTCAAGACCTTATTAGGACAACTTGGACAACTCATTACAATTGGCTCTTTTAACCTTACATATGACCTCATAATGACTCAAAATACATCAAAATGACCATATAAACTCAAATATGAGTGAAATTATTCATGGCATGATCTTTAACCTCCTGGTGTATGTTTGGGTTAGGTGCTCCTACACCATAGCTTAGTCACCAAGGCCTTGCTAACCAAAGCAATAGATATGAGGCCAAGACCCCCAACATGTCTCGGTCTACAAACAGAGTCCCATTTAACTAAACTCCACTTAGAAGAAAGAAAACTACCAGACCAAAGAAATTGATGGGAAAGAGCATCAAACTCTTGTTAGAGTAAAGTAATTAATTAACTTTACTCTCCTCTTAAGATTTCTCTTTATGCACATATTAGTCATTTAATAATTAATATTTAATTATTAAATGCACACACCTTAGGCTTAGGTTTTCCTTTCGGTGTTGATCTCCTTTATAAGGATTGATCTCTTGTATTATTCATTCTTCTTGTTTCATTTTTCTCTGATAATAAATCTTTCACTTTGTCAGAGCTAAAACCCTGGTATTCGTTCTCTCTCTTTCTCTGTGACAAGTTTCTTGCATGCAGTTTTCTTTGGGTTCTATGGATTTGTATTTCTGAAATCCTACATGGTATCAGAGCCAAATCTGCTGCAGCTTGTTCATACTTTTGAAAGATTTTGAGATCTAGGTTTTGGTTGCATCAGATTTGTGTTTGTCTTCTGTTTTTAATTTTGAAATAGGGGGATATTTTTTTTGGAGCACTTTGAGCCCAAACGGACCTCATCGTTGAGCTCGTAGCACCCAAAAACCCCTATTTTCATATAAAATTCATCTGATTTGGACATAGTTGCTCCAGAAGGCAAAATTTTTTGCCCCAAGGCCATACGACCCTAGGGCACGCAGCACAAGGCGCACAAATCAAAAAATCAACAAATTTTTTTTAAAAAGCATCATTTTTTTAAAAATGCGGGCGCAGCCGTTTAACACGCAGCGCCGTTGGTGAGCAGCCTGGCGGCCACTGCCCGGCCACCACCGCCGGCGATAACCACCGGCCGCGGCCAGGCAGCCACCGCAGCGCCGCCGGCGACGCCCGCGCTCCTCCCGCAGTCCACCCGAACTAGCGGCACTGCCCCCGCACCGCCATCGTGCAACCACCATGCCGCCACCGCATCACCAACCCTGCACAAGTTCCTGGTCACCCAGCAGACTAGGGGCCCATTTTTTTTAAGCCCCTGAGGGCTAGCAGGGCCCATCTGGGTCTTTTTGGAGCTCTTTTACAAAATCGGGCATAAATCGGGCGTCCGATCTTTGTTTTTCAAAAACAAATAGGCGTTGGAAAGCTGATTCCGAGCCCGTTCTCATGGTATAAGAATTTTTTTATATTTTTCTAGTTTGATTTCTTTTTTTCGCAGTCAACGTCTGATGAGCTTTTTTGCACTCCGAGGGGCATAACTTGCTCATTTTTGCTCCGTTTTTTGAAAGCGAATAGGCGTCGGAAAGGTGGTTCTGTGCTCTTTCCAGATATGTAGTCTATTTCATTAGTAAATTATTTAGATGCTCATAATTTTGTCTCAACCAGTTACTACTTTTTATCATTTTTAGGCTTTCAGTTTGTACTGGGGATTAGTTTTTTGCATTGTGGGGGGGTGTTTTTTCTTGCTTTTTGTTATTTACATAAAAAAAATAGAATATACAAACACCAAAACACCAAAACCCCTTCTGCATCTTCTGTCTAGTTCTGAAAGACCACTTAATAATAATTAAAAAAAATACAAAGCAGTTGAGGCACAGTTCATAGGATGGCCGACAGACCTATTGACTCTCTCACACCGCATAATTACCACACTTGGAAGGGTCGCATGATGACTCTTCTCTAGTCTCGAGGGTTATGGTCCTGTTTGGATGAGGTTCAACCTCAGTTGACACGTCCCTTTGAGGTTATGCAGCACAGGAACAATATGGATCAGGCTATGGGATTGATGGCTTTACACATTTCTGACAGTCTCCAGTTTCATCTTGAGGGTTGTCTCACTCCTCGAGCCATTTGGACCAAGTTTGAGGGCCTTTTTGGTACTGTCAACGAGTTTAGAGCTTTGCAGCTTGAAGTAGAGTTAACTTCCTTGGTACCTGATTTATTTCCTTCTATTGAGGACTTTCTGATGAAGTTCAAACAAAAACGATCTATCTTGCAGGGTTGTGGTAAGACTAAGACTGATACAGAGTGCATTTTCCTGATTCTCTCCAAGCTTCGGGGTCCATTTCAGATCTTCTCTTCGACCTTCTATTCCACCATGGATGCCTTGGGAGCTTGCCACGTCATGCCTTCTTTTGAGGTCTTTTGTGATCATCTGACTCGTGAGCAAGCTAAGCTTAAGCAGTTGGATTCACTTTCAGGTTCACAGAACCAAACATTGGTAGCCCAGTCCTCCAAAGGAAAACAAAAGCAGAAACCGAAGCCTAAGAAAGATTCAGAGGCTAGTGAGAATCCCTCCAAGCCACCACCTAAGCCTAATTCAAAACCACAGTTCAATTCTAAAAAGGGCAAATCTTCAAAGTCTGATGAGTCTTCCTCCAAGACTAAGAAGAACTCTGGTGATCCTTGCATTTTTTGTGGCAAGGAAGGACATCCCGTTTCAAGGTGTTGGAAACGTTTAGAGGCTTTGGAGGAAGCCATGCAACAACATAATATTAGTGCACCTCAGCCTCCTTCACAGCCCACTGGGAAAGGTCATGCTCTTTCTACATGAGCATTGCCCTCAGCACCCACTTGGATTCTAGATTCTGGTGCCTCTCACCATATGACACACACAACCGATTTGGTCACCACTCTTGCCCCTACAGGTATTAGACATATTGCAGTTGGTGACTCAACACAACTTTCCGTTCAGGGTTCTGGTACTGTTTCATTGGATGGTGGTTGTCTTCAGGATGTGCTTTTGGTTCCTGACATTTCGACAAACCTTCTATCTGTTTATCAGATTTTCCACTCTGGCTCTGGTAAGACAGTTGAGTTCTCACCTCATGATGTGGTTATTCGAGATCTTCATGATCCTGACTTGGTTGTGGCTACTGGGAGTGTGGATTCTACATCTCACTTATATAGCTTTGATGGCTTTGAGAGTTCAGACACTGTTGGTTCCTCTCTTATAGCACATGCAGATTCAATGAGCAGGCTTTGGCATGAGCGTTTTGGCCATGTCAATTACAGATATCTACAACAGATGAGTACATAGGCACTTGTGATTGGGCTTCCATAGATTTCTTGTACTGATGGTGTATGTCGTGGTTGTGTCCTTGGCAAACATCATCGAGATCCTTTTCCTAAGGGTTGAGCCTCATGTGCTAGGGCAGCCCTAGAGTTGGTACATAGTGATCTTATGTCCTTTCCGACTCCTTCCTTTTCAGGGGCCCGTTATGTACTCACTTTTATTGATGACTTCTCCAGACGTACATGGGTGTACTTTCTTAAGTACAAGTCTGATGTCTTTGACTCATTCAGGATTTTTAAGACATTTGTGGAGAAGCAATCTGGACTTTCTATCAGGAGGATACACACAGATAATGGGGGGGAGTATGTAAATCAGGCTTTCAGAGATTTTTGCACTGAGCATGGTTTACAACATTAGTTTACAGTTCCTTACACCCCTCAACAGAATGGTGTTGCTGAGAGAAAGAATAGAACCTTACGGGAGATGGCAAATTGTATGATACAGTCTCGAGCTATGAGTTCTTCATTTTGGGCTAAGGCAGTCAATTGTGCCAATTATATTTAGAATCAGATGCCACATAAGGCATTGCAACATATGACTCCTGAGGAGGCTTGGACCCATGTCAAGCCTGATGTTTCTTCATTCTGAGTTTTTGGTAGTGAGGCTTGGGCATTTATTCCTAATGCTCAACGGAAAGCCATGGAGAGGAAGAGCCGACCACTCATATTTGTTGGCTACTGTGAGGATGTTAAGGCATACAGGTTGTTTGACCCTGATTCTAGAGAGGTCTTGTTTCGGTGGGATGTCCAGTTTGATGAGTGCTATCCTCAGATGGATTCTCCATCACTAGCTTCTCCCTAATTGCCTACTCCTTCCTCTTCATCTCTTGAGGATTACTTATCTCTTGAGGATGATGTAGATGATGATCCACCATCTCCACCACCACCAGTTGCTCCATCTTTGTTGAGGTGGGCCCGTGACACTGTTGATGCAACTGGTTCTTTGGCAGGTGATCCTTCAGATACTCGTCGCACTTGTACTCAGACATCTGGTTCTAGTCTTTTGAGTCATGCCCTTTCAGATGATCCTCACAAGTTTTCAGAGGTGACAGGACACCTTGAGTGGGATAGGGCCATGGATGAGGAGTATTCTTCTTTGATGAAGAATCATACTTGGGATCTTTGTCCTCTTCCTAAGGGAAGAAAGTTGGTTCAGTGCAAGTGGGTGTATCATACCAAGTATGTTGCAGATGGTTCTATTGACAAGTATAAGGAACGTCTTGTTGCGAAGGGGTTTTCTCAGGTAGAGGGTATTGACTACTCTGAGACCTTTGCTCCTGTTGCCAAGATGAATTCTATACACCTGGTACTTTCACTTGCAACTTCACAGGGATGGACAGTGTTTTAGATGGATGTGAAGAGTGCCTTCTTGCATGGAGACCTACATGAGGAGATCTATATGGAGCAGCCTTAGGGTTTTGTGCAGGACACTTCTTTGGTTTGTAGAGTTCGACGTTCATTGTATGGTCTCAAACAAGCCCCCAAGGCTTGGTATGAGAAGATGGACTCCTTCTTGCTTTCCTCTCACTTCACACACTATCATTCCGATCACACAGTCTATATTCAGTGTCAAGAGGGCGATCTTTTGATTCTAGTGCTATATGTAGATGATCTCATCATTATAGGTAGCTCATCCTCCATGATTCAGAGTGTTCAGAGAGCTTTGATGGAGCAGTTTGAGATGATAGATCTTGGTCTCTTGCACTTCTTTCTGGGTCTATAGGTTATTCAGTCTTCGGATGGGATTTCCATTTTTTAGGAGAAGTATGCTCTTGATATGCTTCAGCGATTTGGCATGCTTGATTGCAAGTCTACCCCCACTCCATTTCAGTTAGGTGTTGTTTTGTCTTCCACTTGCTCTACTCCTTTAGTAGACCCCACTTTATATAGGCAGTTGGTTGGCAGTTTGTTGTACCTGACACATTCTCGTCCTGATCTTTCCTTTGCGGTTGGCCTTGTCTCTCGGTTCTCCCATGATCCTCATGAGAGCCATTGGCAAGCAGCCAAACATATTTTGAGATAGATTCGGGGCACCACTCATTATGGCATTCACTACACTTCAGGATCCCCTCACATCATTGGCTTCACTGACTCCGATTGCGCTGGTGATGTCAATGATCGGAAGTCTACTTCTGGCTTCATTTTTTGCCTTGGTTCTAGTCTTATCACATGGTCTTGCAAGAAGCAATCTGCTATTGCATTATCATCTACAGAGGCTAAGTACCATGCAACAGTGTTAGCTAGTCAGGAGGTTTTATGGCTTCCGTTTCCTCCAGATTGTTCCACTATTCTTTGGTGTGACAATCAGAGTGCCATTCACATTTCTCGCAACCCAGTGGAGCATCAGCGGACAAAGCACATTGAAATCCACATGCACTTCATTAGACAGTTGATTCAGGATGGTTCTCTCATCTTGGAGTACATTCCTATAGAGGAGCAGGTTGTAGACATCTTCACTAAACCTTTGGCATCTCTACGCTATCTTCAGTTGCGCTCCATGCTTGGGGTGAAGGAAGTTGTCCTTGGGGGGTCTCAGTGAGGCCTTCCTTCCTTCATGTTTTCTTTTCAGCATGATTCTTTATCTCTTTTTGGAGAGGATTTTTTTTCCCACTGGGTTTTCTCCTTTACTCCGCTTTATAGAGATTTTCTTGTATTCAGGTACCTGATCAAGCCTTGTTGTCGGGACCCTCTTTTGCATTGTAGTTCCTTTGCTTTCTTTTGCATTGTTTGTAGCTGCATTGTAGCTCATCTTAAGGAGGGGTGTTAGAGTAAAGTAATTAATTAACTTTACTCTCCTCTTAAGATTTCTCTTTATGCACATATTAGTCATTTAATAATTAATATTTAATTATTAAATGCACACACCTTAGGGTTAGGTTTTCCTTTTGGTGTTGATCTCCTTTTTAAAGATTGATCTCTTGTATTATTCATTCTTCTTGATTCATTTTTCTCTGATAATAAATCTTTCACTTTGTCAAAGCCAAAACCCTTGTATTCGTTCTCTCTCTTTCTCTGTGACAGGTTTCTTGCATGCAGGTTTCTTTGGGTTCTGTGGATTTGTATTTCTCAAATCCTACAACTCTCTCACAAAGATGGAGGGGGGAGCTTGCACAAAATACCTATAAATGGGAAGCTCTTGCACCACAGTCTTCAAAAGAATAACTCTTCCAATAGAGGATAACCACCTGTAAGTCCAATGATTAACCTTACAATGAAATTTATCCAAATTTCCTTGCCAAAAAACTCTGCGCTAAACCCCCAAATCTAAAGGAATCCCGGGGTACAATAAATGAAGGGACCTCGTTTGAAATCTGAGGATCTTGGCAATCCTATTCTGAATAAGCCGAGGGGTGTTAAAGAAATATATGGATGATTTATCTTCATTAATTTTATGAACTGAGGCTTGGCAATAGATATCCAAAGCTCTCCTAAAATTCACTGCCTCATTGATTCTAGCCCTGCCCATCAAACCTGTGTCATCCACAAACTGAAGATGAGAGTAGGGAGGTAGAGCATCACTCCAACTCCATCCTTGAATAAGACCATGTCTCACCATGAGAATAAATATACCAAGACCTTCAACCATGAGAATAAATAAATAGGGAGATAAAGGGTCCCCTTGTTGAAGCCCCCGTGAAGCACTAAACAATTCCGAGGGTTCCCCATTAATAAGAACTGAGAAAGAGGTAGAAGTCACTCAACTAAGATCCCAATTCACCCACTTTTCTCCAAAACCAAAAGCCAAAAGGATCAACTATAAGAAATCCCAACTCACCCTATCATAAGTGTTGGCCATGTCAAGTTTAATAAACATAGCCTTCTCCTTGGAGGAAGCCATCGAATGAGTAGCCTCCATTGCTATCACAACTCCATCAAGGATCTATCTTCCATCAATGAAACCACATTTCTCCTTAGAAACCAAAGTGCAGAGGAGAGGTTTGAGTCATTCAATAATCAATTTAGTGATTATCTTGTAGACAACATTACATAAAGCAATAGGTTTGTACTGATCCAAGCTATTAGCCCCCTCCTTCTTAGGAATGAGAGCCAAGAAGGTAGAATTCATATATTTGAGCATTTTTTTATTCCTATGAGATTCTTGAACCACATCTAGAAGATCATACTTTATAATCTCCCAAAATTCTTTAAAAAACTTAATAGGAAACCCATCAGGGCTAGGAGCCTTGCCTTTTTTCATTTGAAACACAACCCCCTCAAGTTCAGACAACAAAATGGGGTGCAAGAGAGCATCATTCATTTCAATAGAGACAAGAGGGGGAATACAGTTTAAAATGGCCCTCTCTTCCACCATAGCTTCAAGATCCTCATTGGTAAACAAATTAGAAAAAAAACTGATAGCTTCCATAGCAATTTCTTCTTTAGATGAAAGATGAACCCCTTCTGAAGAAATGAGAGAGGTAATAGAGTTACCATACCTCCGAGCCTTAACAAAGTTATGAAAAAAAGAAGTGTTTCTATCACCTTCTTGGAGCCAAGCCACATGAGACTTTTGTTTCCAGAAAATATCCTAACGCAACTCCCACTCTTCTAAGTCCTTTAGAGCAAGGGACTCAGCCATACTGAGCTCCACAATCATCCCTTCATCCCTAATTTGACACGTAACCTCATCCAGCTTGGATTGATCTGCCATCTTGTGTCTATGTAGGTTTCCAAAACATTGTTTATTCCACCTCTTCAGCCTATATTTTACATGTTGTAATCTCTTCCCGAAGGAGTACATAGCCCGCCCATGGGTAGGCACCCCTTCATACCACCAATCAACCATAAGATCCCTTAATGACTGATCACGAAGCCACATCAATTGAAATTTGAAAGAGGGATTTTTGGAGGTTCTAAAAGATGTAATAGAAAACTTAATAGGCCAATGATCAGAACCCCTCCAATCAATAATTTATGAACTGGTGGACCACCTATCATGCACCCAATAGCAGGAAACCAAAACTCTATCAAGCTTTTCAGAGATAGCCTCAACACCACTCCTCCTATTATTCCATGTAAAGACACCATTAATTGGCTTCACATCAATGAGATTCAAGAGACCAATATTATCTTTGAGTAAATTTGAGGAAGGATCAAACTTGAATAACCATCTCGCTTTTCCTCCAAAATAGCAACGACATTAAAATCACCACCCAAAATCCAGGGGAGAAAAGGATCCTAAGCCTGAACAAGATTGATGTGAGCCCAAAGATGAGAATTCCCCACAAGATCAGTAGGAGCATAAATATTAGAGAAGAGGCATCTTTCTCTAGTCTCAAAGCTAGAAGCGACCATATAAATGGAAGACCTGCTAGAAAACCACCACAAAGGGGATACTTTCCTTGGGTTCCAAAAGCAAGCAACCCCTCTTGAACTACCATTAGAGCTCACTCCTTGCCAAAGGCCCTGGGGCTAGACACGCAAAGCACAACTAGCCAAACCATCCACTGAAAGCTTGGTTTCTTGAAGAAAAACAACATCAAGAAACTCAGAGTTAATTAATCCGTGAACAAACTTTTGTCTAGGGATGTTGTTCAACACCCTTACCTTCCATGAGAGCACGATCATTTATGTGGTTGAGAGAAGTGGGAATCAATGGGCTTCACAGACCCCGACTCAACCAAAGTATCACCAATAAGCTTAACCTTTTCCTGATCCATTTTTCATCCACTCCTTAAAGGTTTGTCTAAAGAACCCTTTTTGAGGGCCTTCTGCTACAAGCCTAAAATAGGTGGGGACTTGTTACTCTTCACTGAACCTGAGGCCACTGCAGTGGAAGGAAGAGTAGACGCCATGACCACTGCACCTTTAGGGACCTGCGACTCACTAAGATCTTTGTTGTATTGAATATGGGAAGGCAAATCCATAACCATTTGAACATCCTGTTGATTCTCCAAAGATAGAGCCTAACCCTCTTTCTTGGAATTCCCATCCAGCACATCATGTTGAAAATGGGTACCCAAGGACATTTCAACTAGAACTCATTCCTCTTGGACCAAATCCTTTAGAACCTCAAACCTATTTAGGGTGACATCATTTTGCCTATCCAACCAGGGTCTCTTCTTCCCCTTGTCTTTATTTCGAGGTTTGACAGGAATGAAGCCATCTTTATCCACAGGACCATTAGGCATAGGGGATTTCCCCTTATCTTCCCCAATAATAGATTGAGGAGGATCAAAAACAACCTATTTAGAAGATTTATTTTTGGGACATCTCCGCTGTAAATGACCATATTCATGATAAATTATGCATCTAAATGACATGGTCTCATAGTCCAACTGTTGGATCAAGAATATGTCCCCAAACAGATTTCCATAGAGTCTGGCAAAGGATTATTTAAATCAACTTCTACACATATACGAGCATAGAAAATTACCTTTCGATCATGAGTTTGTGAAGTCGAACCCATAGGTTTACCAAGAAGTAGTGAGATTGAGTGAAGAATATCTTCTCTCCAGAATTCCAATGGAAGCCTTGGTAATTGGATCCACATGGGCACATGAGAGGGAAGCTCCTTAGCAGAATTAAAGCCAATATGCCAAGGTTTGATAAAGAGTCCCACTTGGTTGAAAAAATAAGGGCCACCCTCAAAAGCCTTGTTCCTGTCTGCCAGGTTGGAAAAAATAACTAGAAAATAGTTATGGCTGCCATAAGTAGCTCCATGTCTCCTTCAAGATTCTAGACACGATGTGCCCAAGACTCTAAAACAAGTATAGAGAGGCGAAGACTGATAAATTTGCATATGAGAGTATGGTTGCACCAATATTCAACATCCTCTGAAATTTGCTCAGGTTGAATAACCAGAATTGGACGATCTTGGGATCTCTCCAAACAACTATTCACTTTTTTCATGCGAAAAGGCTCTTTCAAAGAAGAGACGCTTTCCCCTTATTAGGAATGACTAATGTGTTCCTTTCGACATGCATGCATCAAATGAGATGGATCTGCCATATCCAGATCTCCAGAGACCATCTGAGAAGAGGATAATCCTCTATTCTCCATGGTTCAAGAGAAAATACCAAAAGAATAAAAAGAAGAGGGGCAGAAAACCCAACCCCCAAATCCCACACACCCCAAATGCAACCTAGAGTAGAAGAAATAGAAAAGGGTTGCAAAAAGAACCCTGCGGCAGCCCAAAAAACTCGACCACGGGAAAGCAAAAATCGACTTCCAGCAAGCAAGAAACCCCCCTTGGAACGAAGCAAGCAGAGCGCAGGACACAGGCTAGGGCACATCGGCCCTAGCACGACACCCACACACACACACATAGAGCCATCAACCATGGATCAAATTCAACTCCTGTGCAAGTTTTTAAGGTCTCATCACTTCATATGATATTTTTCCCAAGTCAATTCCATTTGAAAATTGTTTAGATCTACATAATGCAATGTGCATAAATTTTTTGAGAGGCCCACTTTGGAAATTTATATTTCTCAATTGGATGAATATTCCATCAAATGAATTGGTCCCCATGATTCTCTATATGAGAATGTACTCCTGTGCGGATTGCAGAACTTCATCAATGAATTTGACATGTTTTCAAGACCAAAAGCAAAAGCAATTTATAGAGTATTATCAGTTAATTTTCAGAAATAGTTGGAGGTCATATTTGACACCAAATCTTGTTTGCAAATCCAATATGCATTCAATTGAAGTCTTAGAACATTACAGGATGAAAATGGTTTCAGAGCAAAAAAAATTTAGCCAGGCCCACAAAAAGGCTCGACATTTATCCGGATATCTGAGGTAGATTTTTATTATAGAGTTGTATTATTTAAATTAGTTTGATTCAAATAATAATGATTAAAGATGAGTGAAGCTGCAAAAATGAATGCAAAATATGAAGATAGTGGGCCCATGCCATGAAGGGGATCCGACATGTGTTAAAAAAAGAAATATACTTCTTTGGAGATGAAATATAAGAATTACAAAGAGATTCAAATCATTTATTTGAATGCTTTAAAACAATATTTAAATTACTTTTATAAAATGATTTTATGATCACGAGAAGCATTTTAAATGGTGGACCCAACCCCTTTTTTCTATTGGTATACATCGAATACATCATCAAGGAGACTTTAAAATTGCTTGAATGATGGACATTGTCCTATAAATAAGAGAAAGGGCTAATGGTAATGTTAATATTCATTTTCTAGAAATAGTTTACATTAATGATTTGTGAAGCAAGGACCATATTAATTTTTACATGAAGAATGGAGTTTTCCAGCCAAACAGATAATAAAAATATCACAAGACACTGATATTTTCTTGCATTAGAAAAATCAAAATCAAAATGGTGGGGCCCGCGCTATATATTTTTCAAGAATGTATTGCCAATTCGCAAGAGGCCGTAGATTTCGTCTGATTTTTAAATTTTAGCTTTTTGAAATTAATTGATTGTAGTATATAGTAAATCTATCATCATTCTTATTTTGAGTTATTTATTATGAACATTTCAAATGGTTCATTTGATATTTACTATAATTGGTGATGTTCAAGCATGTGATACTTATAAATGATCTTCAACCTATAGAGATAACAACAATAATCAAATAAATAAATAAATTGAACAAGTGATTACTTACATGTAAAGACTTTGCACTTTAACCTTAGTAAACCAATTAAGGAAAAGTGTAAAAACAAAGGATTTGAGAATGAGGGTACTTATAGATAAAGATTGAACTCAAACCCCCAAAAAGTAAGCATATAAATCATCATTTGTGTATGTTGATATTTACAATTGCATCAGTCTCACCATTGATGTGTCATTTATTTACAAGCTAAAGACAAACATTTATTCACAGAATTATTAACTATTTTATGCATTTTAGTTAGGGTACAAATTTGAATAAATTTATAATTTTTAAGGGTTGTAATGGTTTGAAGTGCTCCCATAATAATTTAAAAGGGAAATCAGGACCAAAATAAAAAAGGAGACATTAGAACACAATTTTTTTAAAATATTGTATTATACATTCGTAGGACTGTCCACTGAGAATGTGCAAAAAATGGCTTAGTTGTTTGTTGGTATAATCCAGGATATCATCATTGGATTGTCTCTAGGTTGTAATTTTCATATTCATATGAATCATATTATTAAGGATACCTCTGATTTGTCATGGCATCTTTGCTTATGTGTAATCTTTTGTGTGGGTTTCCTCTAGGAGGAATCAAATTTTTTTCAATCTATTACAGTGAACTTGAAGAATAAATCAGGATCAGTAAGGAGAATTCTATGGTAAATATTTTATGCACGTTTAGGCAAGGCATAGACACTTTAAAGTGTTGAATAACTTGAATTCAAACAACTGGAAAAACATAAATAGTTTCAAAATTGACTATGTTGCCCAGGATAAAACACTGATTGATATTTTATTTAAAAATAAACAAAATTAATTCACACATTTTATTTTTAGTTGTAAATATAGGAGGAGTTAGTTTGTATATTATTATCTATTTCAGATATTCATGCCAATCTAAAGTAGAGACTTATTCAAAGTTTTAAAGAAAGTTATAATTTGTTGAAATCAAGAGGTACACCCACCTTGGTCTAGCAGAGCTAGAAGTGCGAGGGAATTTGATCATTTTGATCAATCTCATTCATTGGCCAAAGTCAGTTATTGATCCTAATTATAGAACCTGGCATATTCTTAGGGTTTGGAAAAACTATGATTTTGGGAACCAATAGAGTACAAGGAACAATAGTAACAAGAAAGTTGTTTTTGATCGGTGCCATTAGTCAAGCCCTCGAAAATGAGGCAATGTCAAGTCGTTTGCCCCTTCTATTACTTGCCCCAACAAGAGTTGCAACATTTAATATAGGAGCCTCTATAGTTCATTCAAAATTGAGAATCCCAATACAAGACTTCTCTCATCTAGAAGGAACTTAACTTACAAGCTTTCAAGAAGATATAACACATACCAAATATATTTTGATTGATGAAATGAGTTTCATTGGTCGGAACATGTTGGAAAATATAGATTCTCGACTTTGACAAGCATTCCCACAAAATGCACATATAAGCTTTGCAGATTGATCTTTCATTATGACTAATCAAGAAAACTATTTTATATTATATTTATTATAATTCATATCTATGAAATTTTGATAATTTTATTACATAATTTTAAAATAATTTTTGTCAGTCTTCTTTTAGGTATATCTATGATTTTGGTTGGAGATTTGGGCTAATTGCCTCTAATCAATGATAGACCGGCATATGACAACAACAGATAGGCAAAGTTATTGTGGGAAGAATTCAAAACTATGGTTACATTAGATAAAATATTCAGAAAATATGGACAAAACAATCAACAACAAAGGTTTCATCAATTTTTGACAAATCTAAGAGATGCAAACCCATAAATTGATGACTGAAGATTACCTATGAAAAGAACCCATATTAACATAGATGCTACAACTAATGTTGAGTTTGATAATATTGTCCATTTGTTCTCCACAAATGAAAATGCCATAATCATAACAAAAAATTGCTATATACATTAAAACATCATGTTGCATGTAGTCTCGCAAGAAAAGTAGGAAGTATACATCAAGCAGAAGATTTTTTAAATGATGAACTTGATCTAGAGATGTTGATCATCAAGAATTCAAGGGTGATGTTGACTTCAAATCTTTGGATACAAGAAGGACTTGTAAATGGAACTTTGGGATATGTTCAAAATATTATCAATAAACTAGGAATTTCTCCACCTAAACCACGATCATATGTCATGGTTGGATTTGACAATTATATAGAAATGCCACTTGAAGATCGTCATCCAAATATAATTCTAATAACACCTATACAAAGGGGCAAGACATTTCAATTACCATTAAGATTGACATGGACATTGACTATACGTAAATCTCAGGGGTTGACTCTATCAAAAGACACAATTGATATATGACCAATTGAAAGAACAAGATTGACATTTGTGGCAGTGTCTCAAGTAAAATATCTAGAAGGCCTCAGAATAATGTCAGCATTCACATATGAGCATTATGAAAAAATGAAAATTAGTAGACAACTTGCAAAGCGAAAGGCCAAAGAAAACAAATAAAGTTTTTAGAAGATAATTGATATAATATATATTCTTGCTACTACTGCTTATGTTATTAACTTTACATCCTTTGGGTTGTTGTTTATACTAACAACAACTTTGTTTTGCTGCTTATTAATATAAAAAACATTTGAAATTTTGTTCCAATATCTTCTATTTCCCTAATTTTTACTTTTATTAATGACTTATATTGTGACAAATAATTTGATCAAAGTCATTCTATTTATTTATTTATTTATTCAAAATTATCCAAACAAAATGCAATTAAATACTATTTATAGTTTTATGTATCTATTTATTAATACATAATTCAAATTTTGTTTGAAAATCTTCTATTTTTTGTAATTTCTAAATGATCTATTCAACCATTTCACTTCAAACTTACTACTAATAAAAAAATTATCATTATTTAAAGATATTTATTATTATGTATGAATATTAAATATTTTCATAATTTGATATCTCTCGGCGTATCTTACTTAGATTTTTTTTAAATATAGGTACGATAGTTATACTAACATATCCATATTTTAACATGTATTTTTACAAACATATATAAGATACTAAAAGAAATATATTGAAACAAAATTTAATCATATTAAAAAAATTATCATATAAAACAATTAAAGTTCTCACATATTGAGCAACATAACCTAATTCATAAAATATAATTGTTATTTAAGATACATTAGTTAAAGTTGCCACAAATTTAATAGCATAACCTAAATCTTATAAAAATATAAGATTAGTGTATATATATAAAAAATTAAGATTAAATATTGTAGATCAAATGTTACAAATAATGTATATATAAAATATTAATTATTTAAAATTCATAATAATTACACATTTTAAAAAGTTTAAATTTATGAGAAAATGGAGTAATAGTAAATTTAGGAGTTGAGATAAAAGTATTAAGAGTGGATAAAAACAAGCTTATAGTCAACAAAACAAGAAACTAAAATCAAATTGTCACATTTAATATGCATAAACTAATAAATAGTTTGTACAGATTTTATGTCTAGTTCACCACAAAATTTAAATTGACATAACATTTAATAGACATCATTAAGAGTTATTTGAATTTAAAATTGGTGTTAGGTTAAACTTAAGTTAAATATGTTTTTGATTACGGGAAAAACAAGTTTTGAAGGGATCCTGAAACCTTTTACAAAAGATCCTTAAAAGATAATAGCATTAAGAAACATGAAAAGACATACTGCCAATAAACCAACACAGTTTTGGGCAAAAATCAACATAAAAGCCCAACAAAACCAACAACAGCCAACCACAACAGAAAAAAGACAAAAAACAAATTACTTAATATTTTTTAGGGTATTAGCCAAATTTTCGCTAATCCCTTGCAAATCTTTAATATTATCCCTAAGCTTAGGGATATCCTTGGAAGAGGCCACAACAACCTTTTTCATGCTCGCCCTTGTTCTTTTTGCCGCACCACCAGGAGTACTTTCCACTGTCCTTGCCTCAATAGCATCCTCATCGATATCTAGGTCCACAACAGGTTTGGAGGTGTTGGAGCCATCAAGAAACTTGGTAATTTCCTCTAAATTCTTAGTCACAGAAGTAAGGATATCCAGAATCATTACCAAAAAGTTTTTCATAGCTATTTTTCCTTCCTCCAGTTTACTAATTTGAGCTTTCAGCTTATCCACTTTTTCCTCCATACCCTTTTTCCACTACTCCTGGTTCATTTTAGCTTTCTTTCCTTTCTCTTCCTGCTGCTTATCAATTTTTTCTAGATTCTTGATTCCTTCATAAACCCACCTGTCAAAACCCATTTGAGCCTCAGACTGGTTTTTGAGTTTATCTAGAATCATCCCCTCTCCAGCTTTATCCTGATCCCTGCTCGAATTATCCTTGTCCTTCTCCTGCTCAATTTCCATTTCCCTTTCCTCATTAATCTTACTGTCCTGCTCCTCTATTGGCTGGTTGTTAACATTACTTGTACTCACACTATGGGTAGGACTATTCTGATAAAAAACATCCTCAGATCCTCCTTCCTCTTCCCCCACTTCCTCTTCTTTCTAGCTCTCCTCTCCTTCAGACTCATCGGTCTCCATCTCGCTTCCATCTTTTCCAATGTCCTCTAAATCAATCTCAGTATCCTTTTGATTACCCTTGTCCTCTTGAATTTTCTCCACAATGGCTTTTTTGCCCTTTTTGCTTTGTGTCAACTCATCCTTGCTAGGCCCACCTTCCTCCATCTTCCTCCTTCCTTTCCCTAGTGACATTGACAATCTCTTATTTTCCTGGATAGTCAGAATCTTGCAATGCTCATAAATGAGCAAAATAAGGCCGCAATGAAGCACAGGCAAAGAAGGGTTCTTGTTTGCTTATTTAGAGACCGCGACAGAGACCTAAAGAGGTAATAGGGCAGAGAAATCCTCTTCTCATGTCTAAAATGATTTAAAAGCACAAAATGGTATGTGTGGACCCTAGTAAAATGACCCTCCACAATAATATATTCCATAATTGCATTAAGAACACAACCCCATATTTTCTTGATATTGGAAGCATCATAATACCCTCCCCCCCCGTGGCTTTTCCTAGTTTCGCTCTCTCCTTCTCTTTACACGGAAAAAGCTTAACTGCATTATTAGACACTTTCAGGTCTCTAAAGAAGTTAAGACCGGGATGGGGCATACCTGTGACTGTCGCAATGAGGTTCGTATCCACTTAGGTTAAATATGTTAAGGTTCAATTAGAGATATGATTATATTTAAAATTCGGGTTAGAGTGTTATAGATAAATATTAATATTCTTATATTATTATATTTTAATTATAATATTATTAACATATTATAATTATACTATAATATTATTGTATAAATTTTTATATAGTTATTATTATTATTATGTTATTATTAAATAATTTATTATTATAATTTTTTTTGCCTAGTAAATGGGTTGAAGCCGAATCACTTTTGGTCCAATGAGACCGCATTTTTAGGGGCCTCGCCCTCATATTTATTCGACAATAATACCCTTATATCTGTGTGTGTTGATCTCCTTGTGTCATCATGTCTTACACGCCCAAACACTACCTCATCTCTCATGTTGGGGCTTCAAATTTCCAAATAATTTCAAGCACCCGACTAGTAAAAATGGTGGTCACTTCATGGAAACGACACATACTGGATGATTAATGATTTGAACAACTAGAGTAAAGGAGGATATGAATAAATTAATTCCAATGGACCCCATGAAAGACTAGTGTTTTTGATCTGTAGAAAAGATGATATGAACAGAGAATTAAAATGAATGAAACATGAAAATATAAGAAATACCCATTTCATAAAATCAAGTGTCCAAGCTCCAGTAAAAACATTAGATCTGTACAATGTGTTTTTGGCTGTAGACCATACAAAAGACCGTAAGAAGGCTGAAAAGGCTGTTATTTCAACCTACATGAAAGAAGATGTCAACTTGGAATAATAATGTATTCAAATATCAAATCTGATGAAGACCCATTTTAGAAGTGGATGTTTCCTACCACCACCAAAATTTTCAGATTTGTATCTAAAGTTTAAGGCTGTCGACCAAACAAAAACCTGAAAGATAGCTTAAAGCAAGGTTATTGACTAACTAGTTTGCATATTAATTTCAAAGGGTTTTGTTAATTTTAATGTAAAATGGTGACTTTTCACCCTAAAAGGGGTGTATGGTACCCATTCAACCACATATATAAGTGGTTAAAAAATGTAGATATGGGGGATCATTAGAAGATAGAATACTAGATAGATACTACAGCCTCTGACATACTATTGTACCATTTTGAAACTTTAATAGAATCAACTATTTTTCTCTACATATGTGTTGTGAGTTATTCCATTTCTTATAGGCGGTTGTTTGTGATATTATCTAAAGGAGATAAGGTTATTCATATTCTTACAGTGAAGTTTATGTTTCTATGTTATAAACTTGGATTAATAGGATCTACTTGTGAATTGTAATTGTTCCTTGTAGTTCCTCCTTGAATGGTCCTTTAAGGTTAAGGTTAAATTCATTCAAGCGGTTTTATGATATAAATATTTAGCAGATTTCATAAGAAATAATAATTGATAGACTTACTAAAGGGGGTAGGTTTAAAAACTATCTCACAAATCATACATTCAGTCCTAAGGAAATATAAGTCTTTGTAGCCCAAATAACAGGAAAGACATTGGTCATCCACAAATCACAACTTTTACCATATCAATAACTTCTACTTTAAAGTGACAGGAGTAGTTGAATAGGATATATATAATTAATTAGAAATAGTGTATACATATAAATTTCAAGCACAAAGATCGAATAGCTTCCATCAACAATCTTGAACTCATCTATTCCAAGAACCTTTGCCATTTTGAGATAGGGGTCAATTAGATCAAAATAATCAATATGCTATAAAAAACATTAGTTATCAAAAGCCACTAGTGAATAGGTATACCCGCCTAGGTCTTGTAGAGCCTAAAGTGAGAGATTTAGTAACCAAATAGGTTCACTCTATAAGTTGGCCAAGTCAAATTGGAGGGTTTGATAATAGGAGTTGGTATTTCCTTAGAACCTATCCAATCTGTTGATTTGAGATTCAACATCTCCATTGACTATGTGTAGGATACATGGGCCTCGAGCAAACTCGAACCCAAGACCTCCCATGTAGGAAGCTTGTGGCTAATCTTTGCATTGTGAGGTCATCCTGATTTATTATTATAAATATTAGTACAATATTATTAATAACATTATTTTATTATCAAACTTTAATATTATTAAATTGCCTTATGATACTAAAATAATACATTCTTAATTTATATTTTCTTTATTATATACATGTTTATTTATTTATATAATATAAACCTTTAAAAAATCTAAATCTAAATTCTTAAAAATTTGTTAAATATTTGTTTATTGGATGTGTAAAATAAATTTGAAAAGAAAATTTAAGCGTGCTAAAGATTATGTTAAGGTACCTAAAACTTTGCCTAAAAAAATCCATGTAGATAGTGGATCTGTTGATGATTGTTTTGACACACTCGCCAACAGTCAGGTAGTAAAGGTGAACACTCACTACCTCTCCTGAAAAGCAATAAGTTCTAGGGAACTAATCACTCCAAGGTCTCTATAGTCAGGTTTTGACGGTGATGGACAACTCAATGGTTGATGCAGTTGTACATGTTAAGGGGCATGTTGGTTGAAACTAAATCCCAATAATCATTAATAACTTAACTTCCTTTTTTTTTGTATTTTAAGATTTAAGATTCTTTTGCATATAAATTGCAAGAGACAGGGAAACAAGAAAACAACAATGAAACCAATTCAATAACAACTTAATGAACTACTTAATTAGTACCTTGCAATCCAAAAATCATCAAATATTATCCAAATCAACATTCAATAACGAACCTCCAATAAACCTGCAAAGTCAGTAACCTCACAGACTCATGGAAAGAATATCACCACAATATAGTCTATCTCAGTAATTCTTATACACCACTTACATGCACAATATGATTCATAAAGCAATAAACAAAAGATCAAAACAAGTTGCTGATTTCAAATAATAGACATTAACAAACTGCAAAGAACAAACTCATAGCACATATGCATAAATCATGCAATCTATAAGCTACTTCTTGTATTAACTCCAAATAGTGTATCACAAAAATAACTCAAGTTTATAACAATCTGCAAAAAAAAAATCTAAAATTTCTAAGTGGGCCTCAAGTCATCAATTTGTGGACCCTTATAAATGAATCAAACTCCTCAATTTATAGAGTTTTTTGCCCTACTTTCTAGGAAATAAACCTAATCTAAATTAAGAACTCAAAAGCTAGGAGTCGCAGTTGACTTGCAAGTCTCTGCCTCTATACTCTAGTTAACTACCATGAAACAGAGGCTGGGTGAGCACTATGAAGACCATGCTGCATGAGCCAGGCTTTTGTAGTCATGTAGAATTTTGCTCAAAACTGAAATGTGAGTTGGAGGCGCAGTTGAAGTCCTAGTGGGGTGATCATGCAAAAATTCCTTTTAAAAGTTATGCTATCATTAGCAACTACACGTTTAACTTTCACTTCTTTTTATAGGATTTATAATTGCTGATAATACATGCAACCACCTCGACAGGAGGATCAACAACATGCTTGATTATGAATTTGTACTTTTTAAAAACTTCCTCCACATTATTTATTTCCCTTTCTAACTCCTCTATTGCCTCTGTATCTTGTTGACACTAGGTTATTAAATATGTATATATGTCCATCAATGCAACACTAAATTGAGCCGAAGGTGCAAAATGTTGGGCCTCATATGCATCCCACTGGTGGAGTTCCTGATCTTCCTCCATAGCTCCCGCATTGCTTATTCCAAGCCCAAAAACCCCTAGTAACTGTCCTACAAAATTCTCATACTTTTCCACTATCCTGAGGAGGGGAGACCAGATATATGTTATATCCTTCACATATTGTTGAAGCATTTCCATCTTCAACTCCAAAATGTATGTGTAAGATTGCAAATTTTTACAGTTGTCTCCACCCAAGAGGTCCTCCTTTATTATCTCTTCTTCTCCTAGACGCAAAAGTTTATTCAAGACCCAAAACCACTTGTTAAAAGTGTTGAGCTTCCACTCCCATTGCTGAGAGCAAGAAGCTAATGCTCCTCCATAGCCTTCTTAGTTTTCCTTGGTTCTTCAGTGATTACCTGCTATAGTGTAACTTTTGGTAGCACTACTTTCCTTTTCTTTTTCTCGAAGGTGAAATCCAACCATTGCGACACATCCTTATCCTTATCATCTTCGTGAGGCACGATGTCAGCGGTCACTATGTACATGTCTTACTACTCTTTTGCTTCATCTTTCTCCTCTTCTTCTGTATTCTTAGGTTCCTGAGGTGAAACAATTTGACGAGCTAGGCTAGCTTGGAGAGCAATATCAACATTCAATTGTTGTTTCTTATGTAACTCTCCTAACTTATCACTGACCACTTCTTCAAATGTCCTACCATCTTTATCCATTTTATCCATACTTTGCTTGGTGGCTATCTCTTTCAGCAAATATTCTTGGTCCTGTGGAGTTAAGACCAACCTTTCATCCTACAAATCTTCAGCCTCATTTTGTTCCTTCTCTCCTCTAGGTGGTTGTTGTTCCATAGGATGTTCATCCTCTTGGTCATAGTCTGATTCGATGTTATGGACACTTACTATTTTCATGGTAGGTATTAACACCTGGGTCATGGGAGGCACTATTGTTGTATCAGTTGGTGGTGGCATAGGGGCAACTAATGTTAAAATTGGAGCTTGTGCTATGGCAGTAGACGAAGGCTACGTGGGTACACTTGTTGTATTAGGAGGAGGAAATTATGCACTTTCATCTACTTTCCCTTCCTCATCTTCCTCCTAAGTTCCATCTCTTGGCATTTGTTCAATTGTCATCCTCATAGGAAGAACCTCTACCAGTGGCATGACTTCCAACCCTTCTCTGTTAGGAACCAGAAGGAAAACTAAGAGGGGGGGTGAATCAATTGCCAATGAATTTCAACCCAAATATAAACACTTAAACTTAGTGCCAGTAAACTAAACTTAATGCCGGTAAAATAGATTAGCAGTTTATATCAATACCAGTGAAAGTTAACGCATGAAATAGAAAGAGAAACAACATCCACAACACATGACACAAAGATTTTGACATGGAAACCTTGTAAGGGGAAAACCCACGATGGGAAACCTTACCCACAATCAGATGAGACTGTTGCAGATAGTAAGTGTATACAAATGGGGTCTGCACATGCAAAAAGGCCAATTGCCTAGAGCTCACTGCTCAAGAATGGGAGTCACATTGACTATAGTAGGATGGTTAAATCCTATAACAATGTAGTGCTTCAAAGTAGTATCTCCAATGTTGGATTCAGTATCGGTTTAAGCTTTGACAAACACCTTCATAACCTTCCTTCAATCTTCGGATGATGTCTGTGTGATTCTCACTATAATCTACTCATATGATCTTCAATATTTGCACATATACTCATACTATACTATGTTACATTCACATATATCATCTCTCAAATGAGATCTTACATTTATACAAAACCTAAGACCAAATAATAAGGTTGACTCACTAAAGATATTACATTTAAATCAATTACAAAATAAGTCTTGATGCAATACAATATGTCGGCCTTAATACATTATCCAAGTAATGAATCATCTCCATAACATGTCGTGCTGATTTGGAATATATATCATGTATCAGTCCATAACCTAGACCTATCTACCGATAACAACAAATATGTCAACCCGATTAGACCAATATCTAAAACATCAAATCCAAACATCTAATCCATGTTTTTGACATAATCAAATGATCTCTAGATGATACTAAGTCATCATCATAGCTAGTGAAACATATAACCTGCCAGTGAACATATACCAGTGACTATGCATAAGCCACTAAACTTGTTGGTGAACACAATGTGTTAGTTCAACAATAAACCAATATAACCAAAGTGCCAAATCAACAATGTAGACCTCTAGAAGGATAAGTGTTGACATCAATAACAAAACCAATTCAACACATCCATAATACCAACAATCTCCCCCTTTGGCATTGATGGCAACACTAGATGGAAAAACATTTAAGTGCCAAAGCAGAATGCCAAAAACCAACAATCTCCAAAATATATCAATACTAGAAATCAAAAACCAAAATACATTTCTGCAATAATAAACATCTCTCCCCAATCTATATCTCTCCCCAATCTATATCTCTCCCCAAAGGTACAATGTTTTTCCATAGATATCTCTCCCCCTTTGACATCAAATACCAAAGTAGTTAAGAATAAATATTAGAACATACAACTAACTATTGCCCCTGAGAAGTAGCTCTCCTCCATCAAAGTCGGAAAAAGATTTCTCTGTTAGTTTCTGCCGATTTGATGCCAATTTACAACATCTACGTCTCTGTCGGTGGGGGAATTAGCCCAAGCTGCTCTCTGAGATATTCAAAGGTTTTCTTAGGCAAAGGCTTTGCAAAGATATCTACAATCTATTCTTTAGTATTGACATAAACCAATCTCACTTCATTTGCTTCAACATTCTCTTTCAGAAAATTATATTTGATAGAAACATGCTTTGTCTTAGAGTGAAATACTGAATTCTTTGATATATCAATTGCTGCTGAATCATCACAATAAATGATTATTAGTTCTTTGAATTTTACCTTTATATCCTTCAACATTTGCTTGATCCATAATACTTGAGTACAATTAGTTGCGGCTGCAACATTTTCTGCTTCTGCTGTAGATAATGATGTGCAACTCTGCTTCTTGCTTATCCATGAAATCAATCTTCTGCCAAGAAAGAATGCACCACCAATGGTACTCTTTCTATCATCTACATCTCCTACCCAATTAGAATCTATATATGCACTTAACTCAAAATTGTCATTCTTAGGATAACATAAGCCAAGATTTGTTGTGCCTTGTAGGTACCGGAAAATCCTTTTTATTGTTGATTCATGATTTTCTTTAGGATTACTCTGAAATCTTGAAACAATACACATTGCATTCATTATATCAGGCCTAGTTTGTGTCAAATATAGTAAACCTCCAATCATATATTTGTATCTTGTCGGATTAATAAGAGCTGAATCATCCTTCAATGCCAATTTATCAGTTGTAGTCATAGGAGTACTTACTGGTTTAGAGTTTTTCATACCAAATTTCTTCAGAAGTTCCTTTAAGTATTTTGTTAGACATATGAATATACCTTTATCTATTTGTGAAATCCATAAACCTAGAATTTTTTTTATCTCTCCAATTATAGACATTTCAAATTCTTCCTGCATCTTGTTAGCAAAGTCATTACACAATCCATCTTCTCCTCCAAAAATGATATCATCCACAAAAAATTCAATAACCAAGATGTCAACATTAGTGACTTTGTAATATAAGTTACTATCAACATTACCTTTAGTGTATCCAAGCTTTACAAGATATTTATCCAATCTAGCATACTAAGCTCTGGGAGCTTGCTTCAATCCATATAAAGCTTTCCTTAATCTGCAAACCATATCCTTTTCATTTGTCAATGAAAATCCATCAGGTTGTTCAATGTAAAATTCCTCTTCAAGATCACTATTAAAAAATGCACATTTTACATCCATCTAATATACTTTATAGTTCTTATGAGCTGTAAATGCAAGAAATACTCTAACTGCCTCAATTCTAGCAACCAGTGCAAAGGTTTCATAATAATCAATTCCCTCTTTCTGTGAATATCCTTTACAAACTAATCTTTCTTTGTTTATGATTACTTCACCATCTTCATTAAGTTTATTTCTAAATACCCATTTAGTTCCAATTACATTTTTATCTTTAGGCCGGGAAACTAATGCCCATGTATTGTTCTTTTCAATTTGTTCTAATCCATCTTCTATTGCTTTTATCCAATGTTTATCTTGACATGTTTCAATAAAAGATGTTGGTTCAACTTGATAAATTAAACATACCTCTTCATTTGCCAATCTTCCTCTTGTCATAACACCTTGATATTTGTTTCCAATTATTTGATTTTCTGAGTGATTTAATCTTACATACCTGGGTTTATTCTGAATTCCATTCACATGTTGTTGTTGTTCAGTCACAGTGGAGTTTTATGATGATGCCAGTGTGATTGGTTCTACATTTTGTACCGGTGCAATCTATATTGGTTCATTTATGATAATTTCAACTACTGGTTCAAAATCTACAAACCTTGAATTTCCTCTAAAGTTTTCATCTATCTTCACATTAGCACTTTCAATGATTTTCTGCAATCTTTTATTAAAACATCTATATGCCTTTCTCTTAGATGAATAACCAAGAAATATTCCTTCATCACTTCTAGGATCAAATTTGCCAACATAATCATCTCTCCTAATATAGCATTTGCTTCCAAATATTTTGAAGTATTTAAGAGTAGGAGTATTACCAAACCATAGTTCATAAGGGGTCTTACCGGTTTCACCTTTGATGCGAATTCTATTGAAAGTGTAAACTGTTGTATTCACTGCTTTTCTCTAGTACACATGAGGTAGATTTGCTTCCATTATCATGCTTCTTGCTGCATCAATGATAGTTTTGTTCTTCCTTTCCATAATTCCATTTTACTGAGGTGTCCGAGGTGCTGATAGTTGTCTTTTGATTCCATTCACTTCACATAATGTATTAAATTCCCTAGATGTAAATTCTCCTCCTTGATCAGATCTCAAACATTTGATTTTCTTTCCGGTTTCATTGTCTACCATTGCCTTGTATAACTTAAATTTTCCAAAAGCTTTTGATTTCTCCCTAAGAAAAGTAACCCAACACATTCTAAAATAATCATCAATTATTAGGATAAAGTATCTATCACCCTGTAGACTTCTTGTTCTTGCCAGACCACATAAATCAGTATGAATTAAATCAAGAACATTATTGGATTTCTCATAAATGCTCTTAAATGTTGTTCTAACTTGCTTTCCCATTTGACATTCCTTACATACCATATTATGAGGTTTCACAATCTTAGGTAAATCCCTTACTGCCTTAGTTGAATTGATCTTTATAATACAATTAAAATTTACACAACAAAGTCTCTTATGCCATAACCAACTTTCATCAATATGTGCAATCAAACATGTCTTATCACTGGTATTCAAAAGAAAGATATTACCTTTAGTTTGATTACCGGTTGCAATCTCCAATCCAGTTTTGTTTTTGATTTTGCATTTTGCATTCTTGAATTGTTACTAAAATCCTTTTTCAACTAATTGACCAACACTCAAAAGATCATGCTTCAAACCTTCAACATAATAAACATTGTCAGTATTGTGCTTACCATCCAAAGATATAGTGCATCTTCCTTTGATTAAACAAGCTTTATCATCTCCAAAACTTACTAGACCTCCATTACATTCTTGAAATGACAAGAATTTGCTTTTATCACCAGTCATATGATGTGAGCATCCACTACCAATGATCCATTAATCCTTTTCTTCAATTTTAGTTGCCAATGTCTGCTCTACTGGTTTGACAATAGGTGACAATTGATCTTATTTTATTGCAACAAATTCCCATCCATTATCTGTCAGATCTTCATCTGAATCATCTGTAACTCCTTCATCACCATAGTAACATGATTTATCTTTGTTCTTCTTAAATCTGTATCTTTGATATTCAAGGTTAGGCTTATATGTTCTCTTTGCTTCCTCTCTCAATCTTGCATGTCTATCAGGACATCTAGATGCTATGTGACCAATTCTATTGCAATTAAAATATTTGAATGATGCTTTACCTTCATACTTACTTCCTATGGGACCTTCAGGCATCTTCCTTGCAAATAGTTCTTCAAGTTCTTCCAGTTCTTTATTTTCCGTCTTGATATCTTCAAGTTGTTTTGCATAAAGTGCTTTCCAATTAGATTTGTCAGATGATGATGATGATGCTACAAATGATGATGCTTTGAAAGCTAAATCAGTCTTGACTGTAGCAACATGACCAAATTCCTCAAGCTCAAATGTTGAAAGTTTTCCAACCAAGGTATCTCTAGATACTGATGTATTAGGCATTGTTATCAACTTATTAATAACAGTTACTTTCATTTTGTAAGCCGATGGCAAAACTCTTAAAACTTTAGAAACAATTTCATCTTCACTTAAGGATCCTCCACAACATTGTATTCCTAAAACAATTTCATTAACTCTTTCCATAAAAGAAGAAATTGTTTCATCTTCTTCCATTTAAAAATTTTCATACCCGACTCGGTAACATTCCAATTTTGCAATTTTGATAGTGGTATCTCTTTCATTCAATGTTTCCAATTTATCCCAATAGCTTTAGGAGTAGATTGATCTGATAATTCCATGATCTACTGATCTGATAATGCGCTCAAAAGTGCTTCTATTGCTTTGCAATCATTCTCCAAGTCCTTAGCTAATGTCAGTGGATGAGGTTGATTCGGAGTAGGACCAACATAGCCATTCTTTGTGACTTCCCATATATCTCTTCCAATGTAGTTCAGATGTGTCTCCATTCTGATCTTCCATATACCATAATTAGTTCCATTAAGTTTAGGACTGTGCTTCCTAAAAATGTTCATTGCCATAGGATCTCCTCAAGCTGTTAGACTTCCACAAAAAGAGGACTAGGCTCTGATACCAATTGTTAGGAACCAGAAGAACAATTGAGAGGGGGGGTGAATCAGTTGTCAATGAATTTCAACCTAAATTTATAAACTTAAACTTAGTGCCAGTAAACCCAACTTAATGCCGGTAAAACAAATTAGTAGTTTATATCAATACCGGTGAAACTTAATGCATGAAACAGAAAGAGAAACATCCACAACACATGACACAAATATTTTGACATGGAAACCCTGTAAGGGGAAAAACCATGGTGGGAAACCTTACCCACAATCAGATGATACTACTGTAGATAATAAGTGTATATAAATGGGGTCTACACATGCAAAAAGGCCAACTGCCTAGAGCTCACTGCTCAAGAATGGGAGTCACATTGACTACAGTAGGATGGTTAAATCCTATAACAATGTGCTACTTCAAAGTAGCATCTCCAATGCTGGATTCAGTACCAATTTAAGCTTTGACAAACACCTTCATAACCTTCCTTCAACCTTCAGATGATGTCTGTGTGATTCACACTATAATCTGCTCATATGATCTTCAATATTCACACATATACTCATACCATACCGTGTTACATTCACATATATCATATCTCAAATGAGATCTGACATTTATATAGAACCTTAGGCCAAATATTAAGGTCGATTCACTAAAGATATTACATTTAAATCAATTACAAAATAAGTCTTGATGCGGTACAATATATCGGCCTTAATACATTATCCAAATAATGAATCATCTCCATAACGTGTCGTGCTGATGTAGTAACCTCCTCGTTTGAATTTATTAGACTCATATTTTATTATTGTTTACTTTCAGTGGATACATTACCATGATGTGTTATTCAGACTTATATGACATTATTTCATGCTTTATCTGGATATGAGATGCATAATTTATTTGCAGTATTTTAGTACTTGTGATTTATGGCATTTTATGGATTATTGCTATGTATTGACACTTTACTTTATCTATGCAATGTGAAATTACATGTTGTGTGTCTGTGATTGTATTGGATGCAAGGGGATGATTTTCCTTCACTCATTCCGGTGAGATAGGGAACATCGTGATTCTCCTTCATTGGTGTGCATGTTGTGTTTTCTATATTGTATATATGCATGTGTGGTTCAGTGATGCAGGATATTGCAGGTACAAGTACCAGGTAGGTACAAGGTATCGTCTCCACCTGGCTTCATAGGTCTGAGCGTGTCTTATATTGTCCGATGAAAGTGGAGGAGGTAGCAGTTGACCCTATTTTACCCAGTTACACTCTTGTGAGTGTCGTCAGTTGGTCGTCCTGTTAGTTTGTTCGGCCTTCGTGTATTGTCATTTGACTTTTTCTGAGTCTTTGCTTGGGGTTTGTTCAGTTTGTGTGTTTTAGTGGATTTAATTTATTAATTAAATTTATGGAGTTATCTCATAGTTGGTATTTTTTAATTATGCATTTATGCATTGAGATTATAAATTTAATTAATTAAAAGAAGTTATTAAATTAAGTTGCAAGCTGCATTATATTAGAAATATATTTTATTTAAATTTTAGTGAAAAATAAATTAGACTAATTTTATTTATTGTTTCCTAGAATTTTAAATAAATAAAAGAATAAAAGAATAAATAAATGAATAAAAGAATAAATTAGAATTAAAGTATTGCTTTAATTCATTTTTTAGGAAAATAATTTGCATGAAAAAAGAAAAGAAAAAAATGATTTTTGCTTATTGCATGTTAATTCGTTCATTTGTTAGGAATTAGAAAAGTAAAATAAAATTGCTTTTTAATTACTAAAATTAAATATTAGGGTTTTTTGGGAAAAATATATGCAACCTAGAATTTTAGTTTAAAAGGGGAAGATATCTTTTTACTATAGAAAGTGACGGGAAAGAGGCAGAGATTTTGGTGAAGAAAAATTATTGGAAGCTTAGATTTTGGTGAAGAAAAATTATTGGAAGCTTGTTGAAGGATTTAATCTCTCCTACAAAGTTCTTCCAGGAAAGCTATACCAGGTTGGGTGGCTTCTTTTGGTTGTTTTTTTTATGGAAAATATTTTTATTTCTTCCCTCTTTCTGAATGATGTGTGTGTTAAAATATTTGTCAAATCCAAAATTCTTTTTAGTTATTTCTTGTTCTTGGCTAAAGTCCATTTTTGAAATTAATTTCTAGTTTATGGAAAGAAGTTGTTTCCTGAGTGTTTGTAGATTAAAATTTTGAGAAAAATTGGGAAAAGTTATTCTGGCAAATTTTGCCAAGATGTTTTACTATGCATGAAAATTGCAATATTTGGGAGAAATGGGTTTTGCCAGAGAAAATGTCCTTTGGTTTGGTATCGGATTCGATATTTTGCTATGGCTGTTCTTTATGTATATTGGTGCATCTTTGTATATTTAGTTGTAAAAATATTTGGGAATTAAATCTAGTAGTTTATTAAGTGTATGGGAAAATTTGTATTAATTAATCTGTATTAATTTGATTCTTTGGAAATAAATTTTATTGGAAATAAAATTTAATATTTTTTTTAGGTTATTGAAATTTAATACTATTAAGTTATTGAAATTTAATATTTTATAGGAAATAAAATTTATTGTTTTTAGGTTATGGAGATTTTCTTCTATAAAAAAAAATAAAATATATATATATATATATATATAAAAATAATAAAACTTTCGGTAGTTACTACCGAAGGTAGTACAACTACCGGCGGCGGTAGTACCTGCTACCATGCGGTAGCAGTTCTACCGACGGTAGCAAGGGTTATTTTAATTCGCTTTCCCTGGGTTTTTCTCGTGCAACCCGAAATATGGTACACTCGGATTTCCGTGCAGAGTTATAAAATTTAATTTCTATTTAATTTATTCTATATATATATATAAGTATATTTTATTTTTTGGACATTATATCATTTAAGTATTATTTTAATACTCTGCCAATTAATTCAGAATTTAGCTATTTTTAGAAAAGCTTATAATTTAAGATTTTATTTTTCTGCTTGGAAATACATTAGGGGGTTAATTTTTATGAGATTTTATTTAACCTTATTGGACAAATGCCAACATTGATTTCCTTGTTTTAATATAGTTGTATTTTTTTATTTTCTAGAAAATCTTTAATTGCAAGTGTTTTATGCTTTTGGCTATTTAAAGAAAAGATTGCCTGTATTAGGATCTTGTTTAAATGGTATTCACAGTCAAGCTTAATTTCGTTGTAATTTTGGTTGAGTTGTCATTATGTCATATGTTGTTGTACCCCCTTGGTTAGGTGTTGTTGTATAACCTTGTTGATGTGAGTGATGGGGTTTACCTAGCCTGCTCAACACTTCCTTAGTTGATGTTGCTCAATTCCACCAACTCACCAAACCTAGTTGCTCTCTAGGCTTCCAAGTCCCTCTCACTCTCTTCTAGGGCTTGGTTCTTGTCCCTTCTAGGGTGTTTGCTTCAAGTGTTTTAATTAGGAACCCTATCAATTCACTATGCTTCTCTAGTGCTCAATTTTAGCCTCTTAGCCTCAACTTGTCATACTGACCCCCAATTAACATGAGATGTTGCAGAGGTGTATTAGGGTCTTTCAACATGTTTTGATGCATAAGGATTCTTTTGGTAGTTTGCAATCTTCAGATTTCCTACCGGTTTCACAATCTTGCCTGGAAAAGGGCTACAAGGAATTAGGCCTAATTAGGCCTCCTAGACCAGTTTTCTATGGCTCGGAGGAAAATGACTCAAAGAATCCCCAAACAAGTTTTGCTTCCCTTCAATGATATACCCATGCCCAATAGATTTTTGTGGCTTTAGGCTCTGGTCTGACCGTACAGGGTATGAACCCTAAAATTGAGGGTTTGTAGGGTTTTCAAGGGCTTACACTGATAGTGAGTAGGCAATTTGAGGTTTTGCTATGAGATGGACTCTTCAAGGATCCTCCTTGTTCACACAAGTCTATCCCAACCCCATGAACTCTTTCAAATTCAGAAATGGTGCTTTTGCTTTCACCTTTGCATTATTCAACACTTCTTCACCTCTTCTCCTCTAACCAGGTTGCTCCTGGACTTACCTAGGAAGAGGTGTTAGTCATGATCAAACACTTGTCCAACACTTGAACCTACATATTTACACTATACAGAAGGTTTCCAACCATACCTCAACTAGCCGTGATGGAAGCACGTGTGGGATTCATGGGGCAACCATATTTACAAAGAAAAGACTATTTACAAGCCAAAATTGGCTATTTGTGAATCAAATCACTTCAACAGTAGCAAAAAATAATTACAATGTTTGAAAATGAAAATCCTAATCTAAAACACACTATTGAATCTCAATCCATCATTGGATTCATGGATTCAATCCATTAAGCTTTCACAAGAATGCAAAATTGACAATAACAATGTAAAAATGCAGTCCAAAATTTTGTATTTTGATTATTGCTTTCAAAATCCAAGTACACCAACCTTGACAAACATGTAGGAGGATTTTCCATGTGTGGAATATTTCCATGGTGTTGAGCAATCCCTAAATCCACTGCTAACCAACTTTCAGGACAAAAGTTGTCATGACAACTTTTTGCAACTTTTGCAACTTTGTGTTTTTTACACTTTTGATCTCTCCAACCTAAGAGACCTATACCTAGTCATCACATATGACATCTTAAACATGTCTAAGGCTTATTTAACCTCTCTAAGGCTTATTTAACCCCTCTAAGGCTTTTGTCAACTTTTGACACTTTTGACCAACAAAAAGGTCCAAACTACTCAAAACACACTATCTACACCAAAAATGCAAACCTAGATAAAATGAACTCCACCTAGACCATAATTGCCTAAATACTCACTCTTGGACCCTCTTGGAGTCCTTATTCACCATTGACTTGGCTAAGGTCAGTACAAGCCAAAAGTTGCAAAAACAAGAAAATTAGGACCTAGGTGCTCTTGCACCGGTGAGCCATTGTGTGTTTTGTTCCAAATGGTCAATTGGGTTAGTGATTGCGTATCCTTCACCTGTGGTTTGTCAGGATTGGATATGGCTGTCTGTTTTTCCATAGAGTTCTCATAGAGAGACCTTTCCTATTAGTGTCCTATGAGAGAGAGTGGCTTTCAAGTGGGGGCCGTGCCCGAAGTCGATGGCAGGATAACCCCTCGAAAGTCAGTTAAGAAGTGATAACCTAATAATTGATTAGGGGGTGGGTAGATTAAAAATTAATTAAGATAATATGCCTTGCACATGGTTGAGTGCTTGTATAGGCTCAGGATGTGGTGAGAAGGCCTAGAATGACAAACTTATCACCTTGTCTTCACGAAAGGATTGGTAGGGTCCGCAGGAGGCTTAGATGGAGCCGGAGGTTCGAGAGAGGTTACTAGGATAACCCAAGATGGGGGTCGAGACCTATGGAGGCCTACCAGGGTAACCACCTTAAGCCATGTGATGACACTCTCTCCTTAGAGTCACTAGTGTTTGTGAGTTGAGTCACATGGATGTTTGCGAAGTCATGTAGTTCTATCATACTTGTCTTATTTTTATTGCTTGAGGGTCTTCTACTATCTCCTAACAGGGTGGGGCGGATCCATTTTGGGATCACATGGTTGGTTGGTAGTGCCACTTTCCATCAGATGTTCTGGATTGTATCTTCAGGCGAGGAAAGGCTTCACTGGTGTTTCTTGGTTCGTGGTTCATGTACCAGCTCATGTTTGTGATCATTGTTTAGTTGAGACCTTGTGGTCATTGTATCAAACTTTTATGTAAACTTGATATTGTAACTTTTGGATTCCGTGGTATTTTTGGAAGCCATGTATTTATGGATATAGTAATATTATGTCAGTGGAATGTATGTTAATTTAGTTGCTTTGATCTTATGTATAAATGAAATATGGATAAATAAATGCATTGGAATACTTTGATTCTTTCGTTATGGAATATAGATGTATGTGTAGTTTTAATCTTAAGCATTTAATTTACCTAATTAAATGGACAATTGGATTAATCATGGTGTTAATACAATCTACGAATTAATCTTCGTTGGTAACCCTTAGGAAATCATGTGTTAGACTTCTGTTGTGTTATTAAACGTGCAATAGTTATAATTAATGCACTTAATCTTTAAAAAATAAAATATTTCACCCTTTAGTTGCCTAGTTGTGTTGTTTTCCTTTAGGGTTCCTAGTGGGGCATTACAACTGATCTGGAATAGATATCATGTACCGATCCATAGCCTAGACCTATTTGCCAGTAACAACAAATATGTCAACCCGATTAGACCAATATCCAAAACATCAAATCCCAACATCCAATCCATGTTTTAGACATAATAAAATGATCTCAAGATGATACTAAGTCATCATCATAGCCGACCATATAACTTGCCGGTGAACATATATCGGTGACTGTGCATAAGCCACTAACCTTGCCGGTGAACACAATGTGCCAGTTCAACAATAAACCAATATAACTAGAGTGCCAAATCAATAATGTAGACTTTCAAAAGGATAAGTGTTGACATCAATGACAAAACCAATGCAACACATCCATAATACCAACATTCTCTTACTCCAAAATCTATAGCCTTTTTCAAAGTTCAGATCTCCTCATTTGTTCTTTGACTTTCTTCAACAATTCCTCAGTACTTTCTCCAAGTTCAACAACTTCATTTGGGTCAGTTGATGTGTTCTTTCGAGAGCTAGACCTCATCTTAAAGGTGTATTCCTTATAACCCCTTGACTAGGGAACACCTGAAGTAGATTCTTTTTGCTTCCCTTTCAAAGTGCTTGGCCTAACCCTCAACCTTAGCCATTGTCTAGTTCTATCTACAATAGTTTGAGTTATTATATCTATATTTGTATCTTCTTATGCCGACCACCTTATGGGAGAGAGAGGCTTCTTGCCAATTTATTGATCTTTATATAGAAAATCTAATAATTCACCACCATCCCTTAGTTCTTTGGGGAGATCGATCTCTTTTTCAAAACTTCTAATCTAAAGTACTGACAACCTACAGTAATTAATTTCTCTAACTTCAAAGTTGTCTTGGAGGTTTGCCCAAAAATCCTCCAATCTAGACTTATGCCCCTCATATGCTTTCGACATGATTTGCTTTAGCTTGTCGTAGGAATCATAATACTCCCTTACATAACTAAATTCCTTAAGATTTAGATCCTGAAGTTCCTGTTTTGCTGTCTTCGCAACCTGAATCTTAGAACAAGAGAAATAACCCATAGAAACTGAGAAATATATACCCGTTTTGTGTTTTGAAGATAAAAGGGATTAAAGATTGAGCATCTGTCTGACATATTCCAACAATATAATGCGATCATTACAGTATTGCGACAACAACATAGGGTTCCCTATGAACCCACCAACCCTAATATATGTAGAGTGTTGGTTCTAAATGAACCAACATCCCCAATCTCTGATGATTGTCATTACTTCTGGGCTTATCTTGTAACCTGTATCACTTGTGAGTTTGATGATAATAAGGAAAAGGAAGGCATCATTTATTTTTTTTAAATGTGCCTTTTCATTATTCAGAGGGAGTTGCGAGTAATAATCCCACACCTTTTTCTACCCTTCCTCATCACCTAACTGGCCCTCTAACCTAACTGGCCCTCTACTTGCAATCCTGGGAATTTACTTGCTCGGGCAGCCACCCAGATAATATAGGAGGTAAAGAAGAATTTCTTCATTTGATGCACCTCCTTCATCAGCTTGTATATGTTATCAAAAAGAATTTGGGCCTAGTCAAATTATTGCTTCCTTATTAGTATAGTTGTCATAAAATGGAACATCCAGGGGTGGAAGTGCCGACAATCTGGCTTGTCGAAGGCTTTGCTCACCATGATGATTAAATTTCATTGTGGCTCCTTGAAGTCTGCCCTCAAAATGTCTATGGCCTTTAGCCCTATCTTCCTCTCCTCTTTCAACCAGTTCTCATTCATATGCCTCTTGTTTGAAGCAATATTGTTATTCCATACTCCGATGGCTTCTTCCTCTGTAGTCAGGAGTACTTCATCCCTTGCAGGGATGCTAAACATAGATCCCAGCATATCCACTGATAAATCAATTACAGTTCTACCCTAATCATATATGCACTTTCTGGTATCTACATTATAGAACTATGCAATGATCATAATGAATTCAGGTTCTTGGACCGATTGCGAGAAAATGGTTGCCTCCACCAGACCCGATCTCTTAATTCTCCTAAGTGGGGCCACTGGTCTCGGTCTGTCCAATTGTGTTTTGATGTCTTCCAACTCAATGTGCCCCACCTTTGTATCTATCATCCATTTAATTTGATCATCCAACTTCAAAACAGACCTGCCCTTGATATTGATATTTCATGGTTACAGGAAGCTTGTCCAACTCCTTGGCACCTTGCCTCTCTTGCTAGAAGTTGGGTCCATCTAAATGCCTTGATATGCAAGACAAAATAACAAATTAGTCCATTGCATACTTAAAAAAATATCAATAATATCATCCACCTCGGGACTCTGAGGTGAATAACTCCCTTTTAAAACAACTGACTTCAAAACTTCAGGGTTCTGGGGTTAGCATAGGCTTGAAAAACTAAGTCTAGAACTCCAAGGTTCTGACATGAATGGGAAAAGCCGATTTCTGGACTTCGGGGTTCTAGAGTCCTGGGGTAGTTCAATCAAGTGCCAAAAGGATGTTTGGAACTCTGGGGTTCCAGGGTTTTGAGGTTCTAGGTAATTCACTTATAAGTTCTTGAGATGATCCGTAACTTTGGGGATATGGGGTTTTGGGGTAAAAGCACAACCAAAAGGAATCAACCTCGTGACTCTGGGGTTTTAGGGTTCCGAGGTGAATAAAACTACCTAGCCCAGAACTCTGGGGACCTGGGGTTAGGAAAATCTAGGGCAGGCGGGAAGAACAAGACATGAAAAAATGAGGAATGCAAAAAAAAAAATCTAAAAAAAACTAAGAGATCTAAACATGAAAACACAAGGAAGGAGAAAAATCTACCAACTTGGTGGGAGAAAAGACATGAAAACCTAGCAACATGGAGGCACGATGTAGTACCCCTACTTGTTTGAGCTCATTAGACTCATATTTTATTATTGTTTGTTTTCAGTGGATACATTACCATGATATGTTATTCAATTTTATATGACATTATGCTTTATCTGAAGATAAGATGTACAATTTAATTTCAGTATTTCAGTATTTGTGATTTATGGCATTTTATGGATTATTGCTATGTACTGACATTTTACTTTATCTATGCAATGTGTAAATTATGTTGTGTGTTTTTCGAGTGTATTGGATGCAAGGGGATGATTTTCCTTCACTCATTTCGGTGAGACAAGGAACGTTGCGATTCTCCTTCATCGGTGTGTATGCTGTGTTTTCTATATTGTATATATATGCATGTGTGGTTCGGTGATGCAGGATATTGCAGGTACAAGTACCGGGTAGGTACGGGGTATCATCTCCACCTGGCTTCACAGGTTTGAGTGTGCCTTATATTTTCCGATGGAAGTGGAGGAGATAGTAGTTGACCCTATTTACTCAGTTACACTTGTATGAGTGTCGTCAGTTGGTCATCTTGTTAGTTTGTTCGGCCTTCATATTTTGTTGTTTGATCTTTTTATGAGTATTTGCTTGAGTTTTGTTTAAATTGAGTGTTTTAGTGGATTAAATTAATTAATTAATTAAGTTTATGGAATTATCTCATAGTTGTATTGTTTATGCATTGAGATTATAAATTTAGTTAATTAAAAGAAATTATTAAATTAAGTTGCAAAGCTGCATGATATTAGAAATATATTTTTATTTAAATAAAAAAAATAAAATAATTGTTTTTATTATTTCCTAAAATTTTAATTAAATAAATGAATAAAAGGATTAATAAGAATTAAAATATTATTTTATTTGTTTATTTAGAAAATTAATTAATGTGCATGAGAAAAGAAAAGAAAGAATAATGATTTTTAATTATTGCATGTTAGCTTAACTTTTGTGATAAATTTAGAAAAGAAAAGAAAAGAAAATTACTATTATTCTAAATTTAGGTTTTTTGTGAAAAAGCTATTGAACCTAGAATTTTAGTTTAAATAGGGGTACAGGTCTTTATTTTAGTTGCACAGGAACAGGTCAGGAATTTAGGTGAAGGAATTTATTGGAAGCTTATCGAAAAAGTTAGGGCGCTTCTACAGATTTCTTCCAGGAAAGCTATACCAGGTTGGATGAATTCTTAGTTGTGGGTTTTTAGTAAATATTTCTATTTTTCTCTGATTGTTGTGTGTGTGTAAAATTATTATCGAATACAAACCCTCTTCTAGTGAATTCAAGTTTTGTTTTAAAAATCCATGTCTGGTGTGTTTTTCTAGTTTATGGGAAAAATGTAATTTTGAGAACATTGAGAAAATTATTATGGAAAAATTATTTTCTTTGGTTTGATTTGTTTTGATAATCCTTTAAATAAATCTTTGTGGTTTCTTAGAAATAAATTTAATTATGAATTAAATTTATTGGATTATCTAAATTTAAAAAAAAAATGTTTGAAATAAATTCTGTGAAGGAGTTTCATTGTATAGGAAAATTTTTAATTCTATGGAAATTCTGTAAAATGATTTTTTTTGGTATTTGGAAATTAATTTTAAAAAAATCTATATAATATATATATATATATATATATATATATATATATATATATATATTGGTAGTGGCAAAGCATCCGCTACTGGCGGTAGTACACAGTACTACCGACGATAGCAGTGCTATCGGCGATAGCAGCTGCTACCTACTGTAGCAGTGCTACCGAACGGTAGTACTAGCTATCGACGGTAGCAGTGCTATTGGACGGTAGTACTAGCTATCGGCGGTAGCATAGGCTATTGTGTGGTAGCTTAGGCTACTGTGCCAAGGGCCAAAAAATTATAATGTTTTTTATTAATTTTGGTCATTTCCTTATCCCCCTGTGCGTACTGCGATATGGTTGTTTCAGGTTTCATACCCAGGGGTTGGGTAAATAGAATAAATTATGTGCTATTTTATATATATGTATATAGATAGATATATGTATATTTATATGAATATATATGTGTGTGTGTGTGTGTGTGTGTGTGTGTGTGTGTGTGTGTGTGTGTGTACATATGTACATATATATGTATATATATATATATATACATACATATATACATACATATGTATATATACATATATATATACATACATATGTATATATACATATATATATACATATGTATGTATATATACATATGTATGTATATATGTATGTATATATATATATATTCATATGTACATATGTATATATACATACATACATATATACATATGTATATGTATATGTATATGTATATATATATGTATATACATATACATATACATATACATATACATATATATATTAGATGTGTTTTCTTTATGGTTATTATATTATTTTAAGTGTTATTTAATTACTGGTTATGAGTTGATATATATATATATATATATATATATACGCGATGTATATATATAAGTATGCATAAAATTATATTATAGTCATAAGATCAGTTTATAGTTTTGAATGTTTCAGAAAAAGCTTATAATTTTTATAATTGATAAATATGTTGAAAATACATCAGGAGAATTATTTCTATTTTAAATCTTTTTGGACAAACGACAAGATGGATGTTTTCGTATTAAATAGTTGTATTTTCTTATTATTTGGAAAATCTTTATTTGCAAATAATTTATGTTTTGGTTGTTTTAAGAAAAGATTGCCTGTATTAGGATCTTGTGTAAATGGTGTTTTCAGTCAAGCTTAAACTTCATTGGTATTCTGGTTGAATTGTCATTGTGTCCTATGTTATTATTTCTCCTTGACCAGGTGTTGTTGTATAACCTTTTTGATATGAGCCATTGTCCAAATGGTCAATCTTGGGTTAGTGATTGTGTATCCTTCACCCGTGCTTTGTCAGGAATTGTTATGGTTGTCTGTTTCGCCATAGAGTTCTCATAGAGAGACATTTCCTGTTAGTGTATTATGAGAGAGAGTGGCTTTCGAGCGGGGGCCGTGCCCGAAGTGGATGACATGATAACCTGTCAAAAGTTAGTTAAAAAGTGATAACATAATAATATATTGTGGGGGAGTGAGATAAATATTAATTACGATAAGTGTACCTCATGCATAGGTGAGTGCTTGTACAGGGCTCATAATATTACGAGAAGGCCTGGAATGGCAAACTTACCATCTTGTCTTCACAAAAGGATTGGTAGGGTCTACATGAGACTTAGTTGGAACCGGAGGCTTGGGAGAGGTTACCAGGAGAAACCCAGGATGGGGGCCGGGACCTCTGGAGGCTGTACCATGGTAACCATCAAGCTATGCAATGACACTCTCTTCTTAGAGTCACTTGTGTTTTGTGAGTTGAGTTACATGGATGTTTGCGGAGTCTTGTAGTCCTTTCATACTTGTCTTACTTTGCTTGCTTGAGGGTTTTCTACTATCTCCTAGCATGGTGGGGTGGTTCCATTTCAAGATCACATGGTTGGGTGGTAGTGCCACTTCCCATCAGGTGTTCTAAATTGTATCTTCAGGCGAGGAAAGGCTTTGCTGGTGTTTCTTGGTTCATGGTTCATGTACCAGCTCTTGTTCATAATTATTGTTCAGTAGAGACCTTGTGGTCATTATATCAGACTTTTATGTAACCTTGAATTATAACTTTGTAATCAGTGTCATTATTGGAAGCCATGTATTTATGGATATTGTAATATTATGTCAGTGAAATGAATGTTATTGCTTTGATCTTATGTTTAAATGGTTTATGGAAATTGGATACATTGGTATACTTTTATTTCTTTATTATGAAATTTGGGTGTATGTGTAGTTTTAAACTAAAGCATTCAATTTATCTAATTAAATGGATTAACTGTGGTGGTAATATAATCTATGAATTAGTCTTCGTTGGTAACCCTTAGGAAAACATATGGTATACTTCCGCCGTGTTATTAAACGTGCAATAGTTTTAGTTAGTGAACTTAGTTTTTCAAAAAAATAAAATTATTTCACCCTTTAGTTGCCTAGTTGTGTTGTTTTCCTTTAGGGTTCTTGGCGGGGCATTACACACGAAGTTGGGAGGTCACAACCGGAAGGTTTGGAAAAATTGAGTGCACAAATGAACTTAGAAAAGTTCATTCCTCCTATTTATAACCCCCTAACTTTGTTCGTACGATCGCCTTAAACAAGACCTCGAGAGTTCAGGGTTCTGGATTTTCGAGGTGACAAACAAAAAAATCAGACAAGACACCTCATGACTCTGGGGTTCCGAGGTCAAAAGACAAAAGAAAGAAAAACTCACCTTGAGACTCCAGGGTTCCGAGGTGAAAAATAAAATAAAGAAAAACTCACCTCGGGACTCCGGGGTTGCCAAAACAACACAACTTCAGGACTCCGAGGTTCTGAAGTAAATAACAACGAAACATGAAGAACTCAGGATTTTAGGACTCCGAAGTCCCGGGGCTTCAATGAAAAAACAAAGACAAAGCACAACCTCAGGACTCTCGGGTTTGGGGGTTGTGAGAAACATAACAAACGCCTACTTTGGGACTCCGGGGTAGGACTTAAAAAACAAACAAAGGACTCCTCAGGACTTCAGAGTTCTAGGGTTCCGGGGTGTCCAAGTAGAAACTAAAAAAACAAAGCTACATAAGGCAAAAAGAGGGACCCATACTTTCAAGACAAGGAAACTAATGGGGTTAGGTATGCAGGGCATAACAGGATCCATGAAATCTGGTAATAAGATGTAAATTTTTTAGCTAATTAGATTGGAGAAAAATAATTTCTCTAATTTCTCTAATTTAAAAACTTAAAAATCATGCATCTTAACTTTTTAAAAATTGAAAAAAAAAATCAAAAGAAAAAAATTAATAGTTCTAATTGGTGGAAAAACAATTGAATAATAACACGTTAATGAAAATTAAGTGCAACCGATTGCAGTAGTACTAGCCTAACTGCAAGTACTAATAAATTATTATTTTTAGTTAAGGTATTAAGGAAGAGGATTTAGTATGTACATAGTATTATTTTAAAACTTCAAGTTTTTATTGTAGTTAGTATAATATTTTAGCTATGTATAATTATTATTTAGGATATAATTCAATTTTATATTGCCACATAGTTAATATTTATGAAAATTGTATACATGATATGACTCTCTTATGTTTAGTTTGTCGAACCAAAAAAAAATATAACATGTTTAAAATGTTTATTGATTCAATTAATGTAGAGATGTTTAATATCATTAAATATTTAAATTCATAAATATTTTATATATTACTATAAATTAAAGAAATATTGTCAATGTTAATCATAAAAAGTGTCAAATGATTTTTTAAACCTGTTTTACTTATGGTAAACAACACTTATGACATCTAGTCTTTCAGATTATTATTACCAATAACTAAACATTTTTTTTAACACTTAGATCCTTTATTTAATTATATTATAAAACCTAATGACATTAACACATAAATCTATATTTTATGAATGAAGCTCAATGATATTTGGATGAGTGGATGAAGAGAGCAAGGAGGTTGTAGGCTTGTGCGGGCTAGGGGAAACCCTAGCCCCGTTTTTTCTTTTGATGTTAGTGCGATTAGTCGTTGCATGAGGGGGTTGTTACTTTTGGCTTGATGACGATTGTAATGTAATTCATCATTTGTTGTCATTGATGAAACACACACACACACATATGATTATATTGACTACTGGTGTAACTTCAATTGTTTACACTGTCAATCGATATACTTAGTGGTTAATCTTTAACTGATACTCAGTGTTAACTGGTATATGCATAAGAGATAACCTATGGTTATACTAAGTCGACATCAAGATGAAGATCAAGATAGAGATCAAGCGAAGAGTCAAGGACAACAGTTCATATGTTTTGTTCAAACCAATATAAATTGTTCCAACAAATAATTGTTAGTTTTTGTGATGAGTTACCAACACTGACTACTTGGCGACAACTTTTGTGATGAGTTATGGTCACTTGACTACATACACTGCACCTAGGAAATTGTGTTTTGATTTCCTTGGACCAACATAAGATTTGAATGTCTATTTAAAGATATCTTAGTGAATCATTTGATAAGAAAAAAAAAAAAAGTTATGATAATGATGTATGCATGAAGAGTGAAAGTTTTTGTGATAAGTGTGAAGGTAAAGAGTGTGTTGAAGAGAAATGTTGAATATGCTTAGAAGGATCTGATTAAGCAAGTATTGTGCTACTCAAAACAGATCAAACCATTTTTGTTGTTTTCTAACCATTACAACAGAATTGAAATCTCTCAACCGAGTAAGCTCTAACAAGCTTCTATGTATATATCCTTTAACAGGGTGATCCATTAGTTTGGATTCTCAAATCCTCCAATGAGGTTACTCCTAACAGGGTACTACCTTTAATAGGGTATGAGCTTCTAATAAAGCTTTAGGATCTCTAACAAAATTCGCTCCTAGCAAAGCCTTTTGTAGACCTTAACCGGCCAGTTATCTATTACTACAGATAGTTAACTTGTGAGTTCCATCTCACCGTGGTTTTTACCTATTTGGGTTTTCCACGTACAAACACGTGTTATGGTGGATGCTTTACTTTTTGTGAATGTTGTTATATCATTTTGGATTACATGCATTGTGTTTATAAGCTCTGTTAAGTTCATCTACCAGTTAGTGTTTGAAGTAGTTTGGTTTTTGGTGTCATTGATTCACCCCCCCCGCCCCCCACCCTCTCAGTGCTTTTCAAGTCCATCAATTGGTATCAAATCCTAACTTCTTTGAAGATTAACTGCTTAGAAGGGAGCCTTGAAAACACCATGGGGGACATGAGCTACCGTGAGATGGCTAGGTCTAGCTAGAAGCTAGCAGAAATGAATTTGAAGCCCTTAGGATCAAACAGAAATCTTCTCAAGCCAAAAGGAGAGAGCTAACTGAACAACTATTAGAGTTAACTGATAATAGTTCTTCAGATGAAACCAATATTGATGCTCTAGCAGAGGAAGTTCAAAAGTTCAATGGTGAGAAAGTGAATCTGAGGAGAGAGCTAGAAGGTCTTACTATCCACATGAGTCAAGAAATAGAAGCCAGAAGAGTTGCTGAAGATCTTATCAGAGAAGAGATTAAGAGATTATTAAGATCAAGTGGGAAAAAGACACTATGCATGAAGATTTGATTGCTAAAAGAGAAGAAAAGGAGAACTTGTAGCTAGATCTTGAACTTGCATCATCTCTGAAAGAGAACCTGTCTAAATATAATGAAGATCTCACAAAACAGCTTACCGAAGCCAATGAGAAATTGGAGAAGTTTAGCAGAAGTTCCAACATGCTGGAAGAACAAATTCAATCACAAATAATGAAGGGAGATATCTCTGGACTTGGTTTTCACACAACTGAAAAAGATGAATCCTCTGGTACAAAGAGCAACAATCCTAAGAACAAATATGCTCCTAAGATCAACAAGCCTACTGGTAAGAAGGTCTTTAAACCTATTTGTTTTGTTTGCCACAAACCTGGTCACACTACAAATGTTTGTAGAGACAAACCTAACATAAATGTAAGTTACAATACTAATGCTAGGTATGTGTCCAAGAAATTTGAAGGTCATTGCTTCACATGTGGGATGTATGGACATAGACATATTGAGTGCAGATATGGAGCAACCAATCCTGTACCACACATGCATTCAAGACCAAATGGTGATCGGGTGAGAAACTTTAACAACTGGGTAAACCTGAACTAGTAGAGACCTTACAACAATCGGTTTAGTCCATTTGAGATGGAAAAGGTAACAAATGTTATTTGCACCATCTATAATAACATTGGTCATGTGACTATGAACTACAAAAGAAGAACAAGAAGAGGAAATGCAGGACCCTAGAGATCATCTGGTATGGTCTGTTATCACTATAACAAATTGGGGCTCTTAGCAAAATTCTGTAGATACAAAAACAACAAACCAGCCAACTCTTCTAAAGATCATAAAGGAAAGCACAAAGTTGATGTTGAAGAAACCAGAGAGGAAATGAATTGGATATGGAAGAAGAAAAGTGATGAATCATCTGGAGAAGAAATTGTTCCTTCACCCAGTGAAGAGAACCCTACACCGGTGACTTAACCCTTTTAAATATGGATAAGGGGAGCTTAATGGTTAAATTACCTCCAGACCCCTTGTGAAAAATGAGTGGGAAAATAATTTTGAAACATGAAGTTTGGTAAATTTTTGTCGATATCTTATCAACCGGTTTTCCCCTTGAGTGGTGAAATTAGGGTTTGTAACCCTAAATGGGCGAGCATTTAATGCAGTAGGTAAAAAGGATAAAAATGAGTTTTACTTTGTCATTTTTACCCTAACTCATTCAAGATAGAAATTTTAAGCGCTTTTTGAGCTGAGAAAGATTGTCTTGTCGATTATTGCCAAATTGTTTCATGATTTGTAAATCTAAGATGAATTGAAGGTTGCAGAAGGTCGAACTGGTGTGCACTTGGACATTTCAACTGGTTAATGGAGCGACATGCATGAAATAATATATTTCTTTGAACATACTGCTTCGAATCTTGTGCATCTAGAATGACATCTACTTCAAAGTCTGTAGAGAGGTTGATGATCACTTCTGAGCCTATGGAAGCTCTAAAGGTAGATGAGATTGTGTCATATAATGCATTATCACAAGTTCTGAGTGGAGTTGTGGTAAAAGGTGATCTATCCAGTTATATTGACTGCAAGTTAGAAGACTTGGGGTCACTATACATCTACACACAAATGAAATCACTTTGCGATGAGAATGACAAGATTAAGACACAGTATGCTAGGATTTTCGAAAAGGGTTTTCATAATGCCTCTTATTTCCTTGAATATTTTGAGGATGCACATATCAACATCATATTGAGTCAGGTTCATGGAGAAAACATGTACTTAGAAAGGACTCACACAATTACAAAGGAAGCCATTCAAGCTGTGACTGGCTATTTTGCAACTGGTGAAGTACCTGAGCTAAGGAAAATTTCTAAGGATACTATCTTTGACTTAACCAGTTCTACATCTGATAGGCATTTTTTTTCAGTCAACAAGATCAAGGACCCTACAGTAAAATTAGTAGCAATGGTGATAGGCTACCAAGTATTTTACTCCAGTAGACTTAACAATGTTCCATCTGCAGTAGTCCACACAACTCACATAATGATTGTAGATAATGCAAATTATGATCTCTATGAAGCTATTAGAAGACAAATATATTTGAATTTGCAATCTATCAAGAAGGATAGTAGTCAGAAATTCAAGTTTGGTCAACTTTTAGTTAGTCTATTCTTTTAATTTCAGAACTTTCTACCAGGGATAGGAGACATTGAGTGGTCAAAGGACTCACCAGTCTCAACACAAATCAAGAACAACATCAAGGTTGTAAAGAATACTTTCCATGCTTCCCTGAACAAGTATTTCAATGAGTTCTAGAAGAAAATGAGTATGAGAATGAGACTACTAGAAGAGGTGGTAAGAAACTTTGGGAAGGATATAATTTTCACCGTTACCCATGATTTTTTCCTGATGCAAGCTATTGAGCCAAGAGAGGAAGAAATGGAAGACATGAGTTATGAAGTAAACTACGATCTTCTGGCTGGCTATGCTAACACTTTATTGGCATCACCTATAGCCAAAAGGAAGGGAAAATTGGACATTGTGGCAGTCCAAAATGAAGCTGCACAAATTGGTATTGCACCTGTGAAAAGTGCAAGAGGAAAGAGTAAAAAGTCCGGTGAAGCATCTCCAGCAACAAAGGGTACTAGGGTTACCAAGAGTGTCCTACCAAAAAGGAACCGGAACCTAAAGTACATACCAAGAAGGAGACAAAGAAGAGAGGAAGGAAATTAATCTTGCAGCCAAAGTCTAAGGGAATGGATTCCAATGAAGAACCAAAGAAGGTTAAAGCAACCGACATAACATCCAAGAAGGAAAAGGTAGTGCCAAAGGCAACTACACCTATAGATATATCTACTTACAAACCTGACACAGATTTTGAGAGAACAATGAAGACACTAGGGAGGAATAGGTTTGACAATGTCAGAGAAAATTTTGATTCTTTCAATGAAGATGAGCAAAAGCAAGTCATTCAATAGGTAATCACTCATTTGGGTCATTACAATAAATTTCTGCATGATTTGGAAAAGGTTATTTCAATCTCTCTGTATAATATTCTTTTAGATAAATGGGAGGCAACTGTTCAATTGGAAAAATAAATTATTGATGAGATATTTTTAAAATATTTTCCCAGTTTGTCTACGGATGGAATTAGTGCTTTAGTTAATCGGTACAAAGCACAATTTGCTTTCAAACAAAAGAAGATTGAAATTTATTAATGGTAAAAGGGCAATTATTGAATCTGAGACACATCAGATAGCCTATGGAATAAAAAGATGGAAGAACTCATCCATTCTTCTAAGAAAGAGGCTAATGCTACTGATGATGTTACTCTATCAGAAATGGATGAAGAGGAGATTATTCAACTTGATGAGGTGTATCCCCTCAAGAAAAAGGATTTATTCCATTATTCTTGTTGATGATGATGTTCAGAACACATTGGACCTATCTGGAGACAACACTGCACTAGATATCATATAAAATGCCCATATAAGGCCTTTAACCAAGTTGACACACTTTCCTTTAACCAAGTTGACACACCTTGGAGCCTCAAGGATTATTACACTGTCTAGACCCAATCAATAGGCCTTCAAACACACACATTGCACATTCTATTCCTAAGAATAACCATGAATCAAAATGATGTAAACACGTGTCAAAATGAAGTAGACACATGTCCTAGTGCCCCTGCACTACTCTTCTCTGTCGGTAGATGAAATTGGCCTTCCATCAAACATGTTGGTCCTACTACTCATTCCATTTACCTGAAGCATTAATCTTCTCTGAGTATATTGGTTTACATCCTCCAATTATTCTCTTGCTTGCTTGCTTTCTCTTGTCGGTGGTCCTGCTTTACTAGTAGACGAAACATTTCATGTGTACCGGTAACCTGCCTTCTATCTACTTACACACATATGGATTGACATCATCATGTATGTTTTTTCCTATACTGTGTTGGCATTCTACACTCTAATGGGAATGGTTGATATTGTCATTGATGGCAACCAACTGGTAACAGGTCTCTATACATTCACTAGCAACACAAACATCATTCACCGGCATCGACAAGCACATTCACCAGCATCCAGATTACACTGACAATGAAGTATACCGGCACTCAGGCCAACATGAGACAAAGTTTTATTTATATGAATTGTATTGTAATGTAATTAAATTTTGTAAGCTAACATGGTATATTGTAAAAGACTCATATATGTATGAGATCTTATAAGTCATTTTGTATTATTGTGATTAAGGAAATTATTGTATGTATGAGGTGATATAGTGGACAATGAAAAGTTTTGGTCTTAAACCGGTACTGAACCAAGCATTGGAGATGCTATTTTTAGCAATACATTATCTTGGATTTAATTATCCATATTGTAGTCAGTGAGACTCTTTTGAGCAGTAAGCTCTAGGCTGTTGGCCTTCCTGTATGTGCATGCCCCTATTGTAAGTAATATTTATTCATTTTGGCCAGTGAGTAAATATTGTGGGTCACAAATCCCACTGAGCACCGATCATTATTATCGGTACTTAACTTTATAATTTTGGAATGTAAGGAGTTGTATAGAGAAGCTTATAAAACTCACCACTTGACTAAGGATATTGATGAGGAAATCAAGAAGACATAGAAGGAAATAGATGCCATTGTGGATAACACGATTGGTTTCTTCAGAAATTACCTCAGTTTTTGAACAGGAAATGGCAGTCTATGAGGAAAAGTTGGAGAAACTTGAGAAAGAGTAAGCAATAATAAGGTTAAAGGCCTGAGAATTGAAAAGAAAACTTGGTCCAATATTGGATAGTCTTATTACTCAATGGGTTGAACTATCTAAGGCAACAATTTCAGGAGAATGGTCACCAGAGCAATAGATGCGCTATCTGACCGACATGATCCAACAAACTAAAACCATTCTTTCTGACAGTAACAAATTTATGCAGAGCCTAAATTTGATTTTGGCAGATATTTTTCAAATTGTCAGTAACCAGTTACAGGGCTTGAGGTAGAATTTTTGTACTCTTTGATTCTTTTTGACATCCTTTGTCATTGATGTCAAAGGGGGAGTAGTATGGAGAAAAATGTATGCACAAAGGAGATCACTAGCTGAGGGGGAGCACACTTCTTTTGGATTTCATTTTTGGATAACAATTTTAGATTTTTCTCATGAGTGTTGCCATCAATGCCAAAAGGGGAGATTGTTGGCGTTCTACACTCTAATGAGAATGGTTGATGTTGTCATTGATGGAAACCAACCGGTAACAGGTCTCTACACATTCATCGACAACATAGACATCATTCACTTGCACCGACAAACACATTTACCGACATCCAGATTACACCAGCAATGAAGTATACCGACACTCAGGCCAACATGAGACAAAGTTTTGTTTATATGAATTGTATTGTAATGTAATTAACTTTTGTAAGCTGACATGGTATATTGTAAAAGACTCATATATGTATGATATCTTATAAGTCATTTTGTATTATTGTGATTAAGGAGATTATTGTATGTATGAGGTGATATAGTGGACAACGAAAGGTTTTGGTTAAGGTATCTGACTGATCTTAAACTAGTACTGGACCAAGCATTAGAGATGCTATTTTGAGCAGTGCATTATCTTGGATTTAATTATCCATATTGTAGTTAGTGAGACTCTTTTGAGAAGTGATCTCTAGGCTATTGGCCTTCCTGCATGTGCAGGCCCCTCTTGTAAGTAATATTTATTCATTTTGGCTAGTGAGTAAATATTGTGGGTCACAAATCCTACCGACATTTTTCCCACATTGGGTTTCCTCATTAAAATATCTTGTGTTATGGCGTGTATTTATGTTGTCTCTGTTATTTCTCTTTACTGTATTATTTCTTATTTATCGATACATCAATTTGAGTTACAAAGTTATAAATAAGTTCAAATATTCCATTAACCGGTTAGACACTGATTCACCCCCCCCTCTCAGTGTCTTTGGGATTGTCATTGCATCTAACATACTGGTCACCACTTCTTACTCACTGGAGACCATGCCAAACCAGTTGACATCAATGACAACTTAATGCCAATAATGCCATCAATCTCCCCCTTTGGCATTGATGTCAACTTTCTACAAGACTTCTCACTAGTAGATTTCTCCCCCTTTGACACAATGACAAAGGATCAGGGTACTGCATACTCCCTCTTTGATTTATACCTATCTCTCCCTTAGTCAAATTTTCTTTTAGTGTTTATAGCCAGTATTGAGACTATCTCCCCCTATGATCAACATGTGGTTCAAGAGTTATAGATGGTGCTATGAACTCCCCCTAAACCATATAACTCCTTACTAACTTAAGTGCATAAGGAAGGTGACACAACTCTCAACTCGTGTCTTAAGTACTCAAAAGTTCTTACCGACAATGGTTGGTGAAGATGTTTGCCACTTGTTCTCCTGTAGGGACATATTCCATCTTTACTTCATGTCCTTCAACCTTTTCTTTGAGAAAATGATACTTGATGGCTATATGCTTTGTCCAGGAATGCATTACTAGATTCTTTGATATGTTGATGGCACTTGAATTATCACATCCGATGAGAATAGGATTAGTGATTTCCACTTGTATGTCCTTGAGGGTTTGCTTCATACAAAGCACCTGAGAAAAGCAAGTAGCAACAATAATGTTTTCTTCTTCAACAGTTGATAAGGAGATTGACTCCTTCTTCTTGCTATGCCAGGAGACCAACCAATCACCTAGGAAGAATACACCACCACTTATGCTCTTCCGGTCATCAATGCAACCTTCCCAATCAACATCAATATATGCTTCCAAGAGGAATTCCCCTTTTTCAAGGAACTACAATCCATAACTGATTTTTCCTTGCAAGTACCTAAAAATTCTGCTTACAACATTCATATGTGACTGCTTAGGTGCAACTTGAAATCTAGCCACCATGCATACTACCTACACTATATTTGGTCTAGAAGCAGGAAGATGCAATAAGCTATCTATCATGGATATATACAATGTTTGATCCACCACCGATGATTCATAATTATTGCATAATTTTTTTCCAATCACCATGGGAGTACTTACCGGTTTGCAGTCCTCCATTTGAAATTTCTTCAACATATCCTTTGTATACTTGGTTTGTGAGATAAAGATTCCCTTATCTTGTTGTGATATCTACAAACCAATAAAGTATGTCAATTCTCCAAGCATTGACATCTCAAATTCAGACTGCATCTGATCAGCGAATTCTTTGCAAAGGGTGTCCTTGTTACCTCCAAAAATAATGTCATCTACATACACAACCACAATGATCATGTTGTTTCCATCTTTATTGATGTAGAAATTTTTGTGAGCACTCCCCTTTCTGAATCCTTTCTCCTTCAGGTACGTATCTAGCCTTGAATACCATGCTCTAGGAGATTGCTTTAAACCATACATGACTTTCTTCAACCGACACAAAAGGTTTCATCATCATGTAGCAAAAACCCTTCTGGTTGCTCCATGTACATTTCTTCCAAATTTACATCGAGGAAGGCAAATTTTACATCCATTTCATATACTTTATAACCCTTGTAGGAAGAAAAGGATAGAAACATTCTAATTGCTTCTAATCTAGCTACTGGTGCAAATATTTCTTCAAAATAAATGCCCTCTGCTTGAGAATAACCCTTGCACGCAAGTCTAGCTTTATTCCTAACAATTTTACCTTCTTCATTCATCTTATTCCGGTAGACCCATTTGGTGCCAATGATGTTCTTGTCTTCAGGTCTAGGGACTAATTCCCAAGTCTTGTTCTTCTCAATCTGCTGCAACTCTTCTACGATGGAATCCATCCATTTCTAACTTTTGTGGGCCTCATTGAAGGTTTTAGGCTCTACTTCAGTCATGAGGTAGAATTTGAGTTGTTCATCATTCTAGGCAAGTCTTCTCCTAGTCTGCACACCATCACTGCTATTGCATAGAATCTGCTCTTCTAGGTGGTTCATCTGCACATACTGGTTAGGAGCCTTTTTGGATGCTTCTGTCAGTTCATTGTCTGACTGAGCTTCCTCATCTTCATCATCAGAATCATCATACTGGTTTACCTGTGATTGTCCTCCTTTGTGCATATCCTCATCAACTCTTATATGCACACTCTCAATGACTCTTCTTAGTCTTTTGTTGTAGCATTTATAGGCCTTTTTTTAGATGAGTAACCAAGGAAGATTCCTTCATCATTCTTGAAATCAAAACTACCTAAACCGTCCATATCTTTCTTGATAAAACACTTGCTTCCAAATATCTTAAAGTGCTTGACTGATGGTTTCCAATCATACCACAACTCATAAAGTGTCATTCTATTATTTGTTCTTAGTTGAACCTGGTTCAAGGTATATGCAGCAGTATGAACCACTTCCTTCCAATATATGTCTAGAAAAATGGCCTCATTTAACATGGTTCTGGCCATCTCCTCGACTGCCCTATTCTTCCTTTCTATCACACCATTTTGTTGTAGTGCCCTAGGGGCTAAGTGTTTCCTTCTAATTCCGTGTATTTCACAGTAATATTCAAACTCATTTGATGTGAACTCTCCACCTCGGTGTGATCTTAGACATTTTATCTTGCACCCACTTTCCTTCTCCACCATCTTCCTAAAGATCTTGAATCTGTCAATAATTGTGATTTATCTTGTAGGAAAGTTACCCATGTCATTCTTGAGTAATCATCAATGAAGAGAATATAATATCTTTCACCGGTAAGAGATGTCGTCATAGTTGGACCACACGGATCTCTATGTACAATTTCAAGTGGTCTTGAGGTGTTGTATTATTTTGTTCTGAAGCTCACCTTAGTCTACTTCTCTTTCACACATTCATCATTAAATGTGCTTACCCGTTTGATGATGGGTGGAATATTTCTTACACACCCCTTTTTTCTAACTATAACCAAGTTATCAAAATTAATGTGGCCTAATATTTTGTGCCACAACCAAATTTAATCCACTTGTCCCAACATACATTGGGATTCAAAACATTCTTTCAGATTGTATTCATTATCATCTGTCCTCTTTCCTTTGGCTACAGTATGACCGGTACTCTTTATTTATCTAGCAGCCAGTAGAATCAAAGGTGAATTTATAACCTTTGTCACACATCTGACTCACACTAAGCAAGTTGTGCTTTATGCCTTCCACATAATACACATCATGTGCCTTCAGTTTTCCATCAATATTTAGAGTACCTTTTCCTTTTATTTTGATGGATGAGTTGTCTCTGAATCTTACTGAACCACCATTCCAATCTTCAAGCTTGATAGACTTCTTTTTATCACTGGTCACGTGGTTAAAAAACCACTGTCTACAACCCATATATTTTTTCTTTCAACATGTAAGGCAGTCTACACTATCAGATTTGATTCTGCCTTGTCCTTTTTTTTTCTCAACCCATATTGGTTTGGTTTCCTTCTTCTTCTTAGCTACTATTTTGTGTTTCAGTTTAACTACCGGTTCTTGATAAGGGTCTGTCCTCTTCTTCTTGATTTTCCTTTTTTTAAAAAACTTTGCTATAAGTCCAAACTCTTAATAGTTATAGTAATTCACATTTTCATTTAAGGATGAATCTTTGAAACTATTGTAGGACACCGGTTTATTCTTCCTACATTCAAAAGTCCTATGACCAAATCCATTGCATTGATACCAAAAAACATTCATATCCTAGAGTGCATAAAATGGATTTCTACTTTCATAACTTATAGTGGGCTTATTTGTTAATCTACAGTCAACTATCCTATGTCCAAATTTATTGCACCGGTAACAATAACCATGAAAGTTTGGAACATACCAGTTAGGTTTCCTTGGTCCTGCAAATGACTGCCTCACTAGGGGTCTTCCTTTCATGTTGGTGACTTTGGTGAATCCTTCATGATAAAATCTTGCATTTCTCCTCAGAAATACATGTCTGAATATTAAGTGTGGCCTTCAGTTCATTGATTTTGTATACCTGTTTGTGTGGCGGTTTCTAACAACATCGGTATGTCTTCTTACCGGTATCCTTGCTTATCGTGAATGTCTTCTTCTCTTCACCTACACTTGAAGAAGTGAACTGTATCTCCTTACTAGATGTGTCCTTATTGTTTGAACTTTATGCTTCTTCAAATCCTAAACCTCTGGTATCTTTAGATGACTACTGTTTGCTTAGTATATTGTCCAAGGCTTAGATACTGCCTTCATATTTGCTTCTAACTTTCATTTCTTCCTTAATTTTTTCAAGCTCCTTTTTGAATTTCACTATTTCTGCTTCCATTTCTTCATGCTCCTTTTCTTTCTTCATCAAATCAGAGGATGTAAGTTCACATATCCTCTTGGTTTCTTCCAACTGGAGTCTCACGTTATATATAACTTGATTGAACTCATCTAGAGATTGCTTCAAGAGTCCTTGTTCATCTACTGCAGTAAGTTTCAACTTCTTGAGTTCTCTTCTTGTTTTACTCATCTCCTCAAGAGCACTTATGAGCTCACCTTCTAGATTCACTTCAGCCTCAATGTTTTCTTCTTCTTCATCTTCATCATCTGGCTCATCAAATGTCATAAAGAGATTAACTTCTCTTTCATTCTCATGGTAGTCATCTTATGATGTACTTTCTTCATCTATGGCATCATCCTCAAAAGTGTATAGGCTGTTCTTCTTGTGGTAGCCTCTTCTTCCTTGCCGGTAGACATTTATTTCTTTGTCTTTACCAGCAGATCGACTAAAAATTCTTGACTATCTCCACTAGTTTCATTATAAGGACATTTTGCAGTAAAGTGTCCAACTTTACCACAGTTGAAACATTTGAGTGGTAACTTTCCTTTATACTTGTCGGATCCTCTCTTGAGCATTTTTGGACAAAGTTTTCTACCTCTGCATCTGAGTCTTCACTGGATACTTTATCAGAAACCTCTTCCTTGCCCTTTTTGGTGGAGTTGAACACCCCCTCTTTCCTTGAGGATGCTTCACTGATTGTTCTCATTTCATATGTTGTTAGTGATCCAAATAGCTATTGTGAATATCTTCAGATCCTTGACTTCCTCTATGGCAGAAAACTTAGTGTCATACTTAGGTGTGAGAGATCTACACACTTTCTTGACTAGAAACTCATCTACAATTTCTTCTCCAAGTCCTCTAATGGTGTTCACAGTTTCATCTATTTTTTGAAGGTAGTCTACAATCTTTTCTTCATCCTTCAAGTTGACCCCTTAGTGCTTGCAGCTTGGCCTCTTTGAATTTTGCATCTCCTTCAAATAACCTCTGCATTTTATCCTAAGTCTCCTTGGTGGATGCATAATGCATGACCTTGATGAACTCATTATCAGACAACCCACTTAAGATAGCATGTTTAACCTTTGAATTATTCTCATACTCCTTCTTGGCATTCGTCAGTGGGAGGAACACTAGGGATAGTATACCAATTTTTGATAGACATCCACACATCAAAACCAAGGGAGGAAATATAGGTCTCCATTCTTCTACACCAAAAGCCATATTTATATCCATCAAATATGGGGGCTTTTGAGGAGGTAGACTCATTTATTTCCATTATGTTCTAAGACCATAATCTACCCAATCTTTAATCAACCGAGAACCTAGGCCCTGATACCAATTGTTGCACACAATATACCACTAAGAGGGGGGTGAATCAGTGGTTCCTAAATTCTTTTTCTTTTTAAACAACCTTGGTATACTGGTTAACACCTTAAGAACTAAACAATCAAACCAGTTAGATAAATGTGGATATCAAAAGAGGTAAACATAAAAATGCAACCCACAACACTAGATGTATGAGGAAAACCCAATATGGGAAAAACCTCGATGAGAGATGTTGCCGGAGTCTATTGCTCCAATCCAGCCTCACAATGAAACAATGGATTACAATGATTTAGGGAGCCAAACCAAGGAGCACCAAACCCTACTAATTTAGGGCACCAACCCAAGGAGCACCAACCCCTACACCAAGCTCCAACTCGGTGATGTATAATGAAATATAATTTTGATATAGTTATAACACCTAGTTGCAAATGAGTTCTATAACACCTCATGAATAGATTACTGATGTTTAACAAGCTTCTCTTCTTCACTGGTTCTTACACTACCAGTTATTAGATTACTCTCTTTGATCACTCACGGGTTACTCTTATCCTCTCTTCTTTCTCTCTCAACCTCATACCACACTATGTCAAACTGGATGGCTTCTTGATCAATCACACCTCACTAGTTACTCTGTCTCTGCCAGTTAGACCCTCTCATCGGTTCGCCTGCTACCTCACTCTGCAAATTTCTTAGAATAAACTCTAAGGAATATGATCTTTCTCCTTGCTCAAGTTCTCTTCTTTCTCTCTCTTCACATCAAGCATCAGCTATTTTCAGTCTCGAGATCACATATTTATTTTCTAGGGTTCTTGTCCAAACAACATTCAAACAGTGTCATGTTAGGTTTTACCTTCATAGACTCAATATGTATTGGATGTGATCTAATCTTCTTTTCTAGAGAGACGATCTACATGTCATCGATCAACACCACCAACACCTCACATTCCAATGTGCATTTTCTATATCTAGAGGTCTTCACCATGCTTTTCTGCATTTCTCTATCACACACCATTAATGGCTCAACCATTTCATTCAACGAACGAGTATGAAGATATGATCTTCTTGCAAGATAGGTTCAATTGCTTGCCAGCTTGTCTTCCTCGAGGCACAATATTCTGCCATCCTCCCTTGACTTGCGGGTTCTTCATAAAAGCTAACCTGCTTGCTGACTGATACGTCGATGAACACTTCACTGATATGTGCATGAACACCACCTGGTTTCCAGCTGTCATCTTTGTTGACATCCTCCTCTACTTGGTTTTCCATGTCGGTTTGACATTCTTTGTTGACCAATATTGAATACTGGTTCAACTCACCTTACCGGTATAACCTAACTCCATATGTGGGCCTTCATACCTACAAGCCTCTTCTCTATTGGTGGATCAACTTGGCCTTCCATCAAACATGTTCCTCTTCTCTATTGGTGGATCAACTTGGCCTTCCATAAACATGTTGGTCCTACTACTCAATCCATTTACCGGTAGCATTAATCTTCTCTGAGTATACCGATTTACATCCTTCAGTTCTTCTCTTGCTTGCTTGCTTTGTCTTACCGGTGGTCCTGCTTTACTGGTAGATGACACATTTCATGTGTACCGATAACCTTCCTTCTATCTATTTACACACATATGGATTGGCATCATCATGTCTTACTTCTCATATACCGATCACCACTTCTTACTAACCGGTGACCATGCCAAACTAGTTGATATCAATGACAACTTAATGCCAATAATGCTAACAAGAAGATCAAAGTTTCAAGAACCAATGGGGAAGTTTTCCACGTCTCCATTTGTAAATCCTAGTCACTAAGTGTATTAATTTATATGTTCCAAGGGACCTTAAGGATTGATTGACCACTTATCTATGAAATTTTGTACCTCTAATTCAACTAGTGTATTACAAAATGCTAAACAAATAAAGTCATCCTTGTTCGAATAGAAAATGCATCTTCATCATGCATGTTGCATTAACATAGATCATGTCAAAAATTCATTGTATCCACATGCATTCTACATATCATCATGTCATATAGGTCTGCATACTGGGGGCATAGCTAAAAAAATCCTAAAAAATAACATAAAGTCCTGAAAAATACCAAAAACATTAAAAAAAAAAAAATTAAAAAAAAAAACATTGAAAAATATATAAGTACCAAAAACACTCAAATACAATCCTGAACAAAGTACCAAAAATATTCAAATATGATAATGAAAAATCCCAAAAACATTCACATACGATCCTGAAAAAGTCATACAAAAAACATTCGAAAATGATCTACAAAATCCAAAAAAACAAACAAACAATCAAAATCAATCAAAAACCTTGCAATAAAATATCTCGCAAGAATCAAACACCATAGCAAATATCTAGCAAACACTTTGCATGAAGTTAACAAAGGATACAAATATCTAATCAAAATCTACAATCAATTGATCAAACTGTCTTATCAATCGTATCAATATCCATATCAACGTGATCATTATCTTGTCTTAAATAGAAGAGGATACACTCGAAACCAGACATATCCCTGTTAAACCGGGTCCGCAACTTTATGAGATAAGACATTATCAATTATCACATCAGGCAATCAAAATGAAGATACAAATCAATATGGCTGCTGAATTTTGTCCTAGTTAATCTCTTTCTTTTATCATTTGGTGATAGATCATGTTTCTATGCTACTCAAGGATGTCCACAAGTGACTAGAGGAGCCAAGATGGTCACGATCTTTTTCTTTGTTTGCTGTTTGTGGTGTGGACCAATGAAGTTATAGGGCAATAGTTCTAGTGGATGTCTGTGATTGGTACGTTCATTCAACATATGTCTCATGCAAAATATCATGGATAGTTATGCTTGTGACTATCACACATACCTCGACCCTTGGTGCTACAACCAGAATGGAGGGTTCACTCCTTGTCTACTATGTCTTTGTTTTTGCAATTAGATTATCTTTACATCTTGGTTCCTTATATTCTGATGTGCAAAGCTCCATTGTCACATAATAGGGCTTAGTGATGAATATATATTGCGCTATGAATAAAGGCACAAAATTTCATGAAAACCATCATCTTTATTTTCTAGTATATCATTATCAATCTATCATCTCATATCAATCATCCTCAATTGCTTCTAATTCTCATATTTCATTCTATGGTTCATTCTCTCATATTCTATCTCAATATCATTTAATCATCACTTATCTCTATCTCTAATCAGCTAACTATTCTTCTATCTCACATCCTTCTTCTTTTGAGAGATTATGCATACCTTTAATGCATAAACAATCTCTTGAGGGGGCATTAAACCCTAAGCATTACCAGGGCATACTGGGGCAATTTTTTTTAATTTTCTTTGAAACAACATCGTTCTGACATTGTCTCAAAGAGGGGCAAACATAGACACCTAAAAATGTCTCATTGATCATGTACTAATTATTCATCTAATTGATTAAATAATTCTTAAATTATTTAATTAAGCTAATTAATCCTATTCGTCTAAATTCATATTTCTTCATCATCTTATTAAGCTATTTCAATTTCTATCTTAATCGATTAATCATTTAATCCATTTTCTAATATTAATTAAATATTTATTATTTAATTAATTATGATTTTAATTCTTTAATTTAAATAACTTTTATTATTTAAATAAATTCATATTCTATTTCTATCTCTATTCAATTAATTATTTAAACCCTTTTCGAATATAATTAAATATCTATTATTTAATTAATTGTGATTTAATTCCTTTAATTTAAATAATTTTTACTATTTAATTAAATTCAAAATAATTAGATAGTTTCTTTAAATTATTTAATTAGCTAATTAATTCTTCTAATTCCAATTCCAAATCCCCAAATTCTAATTTCATTTAATTCTTCTAATTTCGTTTAATTTCATTAATTCTCCAAATTCAAATTCTTCCAATTTCAAATACATGTGCATGATTTCAAAAATTAAATTGAAAATCAAAGTCAAGTTCTAAATATATTCAATTAACAAATTGAATTTAAAACAAATTCAATATTTGAATTAAATCTCATACAAAGATTAAATTGAAAATCAAAGTCAAAGTGCAAGCACATGGTAAACTAATTAATTCAATTAATTAATTAAATCATTATCTTTCCAATCTCTATTTCTATCTTTCACTTTTCTTTTTTCCAAAAAGCTTTCAATTAGTTAACTATTCCATCTATTTTAGTTGATCTTTTCAATTAATTGATTATCCTCCAATCATTCTTTTTCTATCTTCTAATTAGGTTTTTCTAAATAAAGCTTTATTTGTCATCAATCAATTCTCCTCCAACCATTCTTTTTCATCTTTCAATCAACTTTTTTCTCAATCAGTTAACTCAATTAACTATTCAATCTATTTTGTTCCACCTCTAAATCAGCAGTTCAACTATCAATCAACATGTGAGCTCACCTGAGCTCCACCTCTTAATCATTTTGTTCCACCTCTTAATCAATCTCACCCAAAAATCTATAAATTGAGCATTCAATCTCCATTTTCAACAGTCACGCACTTTGAATCTTTGTGTCAATTGTAGGTTGCCAGTATAATATCTGAGAGCCATGACACCACAAAGAAGAGAAGAACAATGGAAGCCATATGCAATCATGGAATAGGGAGTTTTGATTAAGATTTTACATCCTTATTACTTTGTTTGCATTATTTCATTGGTTTATGTTTGGATTGCTTGAATAGTTAAGGAATTCATGATTTTTCTTAATTCCTATTTAACAATGAAGATTTTAAGCATATACATTTTGGTGAAACCGACGTGAGTAACAACTAATTAACCCTCTATATTTTCTATGTGATTTTTGCAGATCGTACAATTTTCAGATTTTTTGTAGGTTTTGTATGGATTTCAAAAGCAGAATCAAACATCATGTAATCGTGTGGACATCATCATGCAATCGTGCAAACATCATCACACAATCGCATAGATAGAATTATGCATTTGACTCGTCAGGGTTATGCATTCATCATTCATATTTAGGCATTTTGTTTGTTTCATTTTCCTATTTTTTAATCCTCTGTTCTGTCTAAATTTTGTATTACTTTCTGCAAATCTAAATATTTTTTTTAATCCTTATATGATTCTTTCAATATAACATCTTATGGCACATAAGGTAAAATTTAAGACTTCAGGTGCTTGAAGAACAACAAAACAAAGGAGGCAAGCCAAACATTATTATTGAATTCTAAAGGCAGAAAAAAGGATACAAGACCTAAAGGACCAATAGACTATTAATAAATACAACAACCTAGTTCTATCATACATAGTGAAATATGAATTGCTTAATATAGAATGGTTGATGAGGGATCTGACTAGGGCTTCACAGTTTGTTTTGCAGGTTTCTGGTGAAGTTTAGGCTTTTTAGATTTTTTTTTAAAATTGTCTGTTTATCTTTCACGCATTCGCTTTGTCAATTTCATGCATTCTCTCTATCATTTTTATGCATTCGCTTAGTCTTTATAATGCAATTGCATAGATAGTATTACACATTCTCTCTGTTAGAATCATGTATTCATTCAATAGCTAGTTTGGCTTTCTAATTTCTGGTTTTTCTGTGTGTTTTCTAGTTACTAGTTCCCTTTTTGTAGCATGTGGTGAAATTGCAGAGAAGGATTGATCATCCCAGATTATTTTGGAAACCACTAGCAATTTGATTGCAAGATCCTTTAGGGTTAAATCACTTTTGGATTTTGGGTTTAAAATTGACATGCATGCTTTCACACTTCAGCTTGGTGCTTAAAATAAATGAAGTTAAAATTGACATGCATGATCTCACACTTAAGCTTGGTTCTTAAAATTGATCTTGGGATTTAAAATTGACATGCATGATCTCACACTTCACTTTGGTGTTTTAAAATAGACATGCACATGTGTATATCACACCTTAGTTTGGGATTTAAAATGAATGTGAATCTGGCTTATGAATAGAATAAATCACACATTGCAATATTTAAGGGAAAAAGAACTTTTTGGTGTCTTGAGTGGACCTATTGTTACATTAAGTACCTTTCCACCTGCCTTTGGGGTCTTGGGAGAGAGTGAAAGGTGATAACGATACCCACTTTTTTTTCCAGTAGTGAGGGGTATCTTTGACTAGGGATTTCATCACCCCACAAAGGTACTTTGAATTGGGATACGTTGGGGATATCATCTCTCCCATCATACTCTCAATCGGGTTTTTCGAGCCACTATATAAATATACTCGTCAAGAGGCTAGAGTTTTGAGTGAATTTGACATATGTGGGGGCCTTCCCTGCACTGATAATCTTAACTAAAGACTTCAGTGGCTTTCTCTAAGAATTCTTCGTTGGATCGGGATCCCTCAAAACTTACAATAAGAACCAACTTAGTAGCCCAAATCCCACATTAATTGATTCAAGGAGTGTAGATCTTACCCTGTAGATACCCTTCATGTACCTTTCATTATGAGACATAAATCCCTTGGTGATAAGATCTCAGGGTCTTCAGGGTAAGAGAGATTGGCTTCTCCGAGCAAGAAGGCAATGAAGTTCAAGATGCAAGACCCCCATTTGGTCTTCTCACCTTCTTCAGTCACATCAAATATAGATCACATAAGAGATATAGAAATAGGTCATATTGACCTATTTGAGTTTATAAAGAGGGTTGAGCAACCTTCTTCTTATAGCAAGATGGAATCCATCATAAATAGTAGCATCCATATAGTGGTTGCAAACCACTTTGATCTAGTTAGTCAAAGCGTAAGAGATGAATCTGGAAAGAAGTTGATTAGGCTTGATGAGGGTTTATTTGCCACTATCTTTAAGTGTCCCAGCATCAAGAAATATTTAGATATTACAATGCAACCATCTATAGCCTACTATGACAAAGTTTTTGATATGTATAGGTGAAACTTGAATGATAACTGGTTGAAGACCCCAAGGCTTACCATTGCGGATGAATAGAAAATCTTCCAAGATATTACTTCATTAAAGAAGTTAATGATTTGATAACTCTTTTGAGTAGGGTGAAAGGTATTCCCACCTCTAAAACCTATTATAAATGGATGTATCGATATATCTATGTAATCAGATAGAATAAGGAAAATATATTTTGGGGAAAGTAAATCAGTGATTCCATTTGTAAGAAACTTTACAAGGTGCCTACCATTCTTAAGTTCTACATGACCTTCTACTTGGTGTATGCTACAAACTCAATGAGACATTTTCCTGGTCTATCTTTAACAAGTGACAAAAGGCAAGTTGCAGTGCACGAGTACTACTCCCAGTTGATACTGAAGAATAGTCATAATCATTTTCAGAGGGTGAATGATGCTTTTTTTGGATACTACATGTGTATGTTGAATAAGAATTTATATAGTAGAAGAGTATCTAATCATGCTTGGGAGGTGGTGAACCAATATGGATGGATGTTCCTACAATTTTCAACCTTTACATATCTCAGGGATGGATGTTTCAATGGTGAGTCTTTCACGCTCCCAAGATATCCCTCAGACAAAATTGTGTTGATGGAGCTAGCCTGTTAAATGGTAGCGGTACATGAGGCCCAATCAGGCTCTAATAAGACAAGTTTGAAATTCTCTCTCACCATTGGCAGATATTCTATCAGCTCCATCTTCAAATCCAGAGCAATGGAAGATGAGATGAGAAGAACTTTACTATGAGGTTTTTCAAAGCTAGAAAGGAATTTGATTATAGAGGGATGAGAAATAAGATTAAGAAGGCATATATTCATGTGTATCATATTGAACATGTTTGGGCCGATTGTAGGTCTGAGAATGATATTAGAAAGCTTGACTATTTCTGGTTGACAATTGATCAAATCAGGGAGTTTGACCTTGCTGACATTCTAGATGACTTAGAGAAAGATGGTAATGTCTTAGATCTTACCTATGTTGATAATAAATTATCCTCTACCCCTTTTCCTCTCATCCAATGGTCATAAAAGAAGCGCACTTCAATTAGAGAATTGTTTCAAATTATTCTTATGAATACAAATATGTGGATTTCAAGCAAAGGTATTCCATTGAAACCCTTATTTTCTAGTTCCGATGATGATACTGTTGGCCCAATGGGAAAAGGATGAAAAATTAGAACCAAGAATAAACAAAATCTCACCACTCCAACAAAGGCTCCCAAATTGAAGTTCACAGTTGGAACTAAGAAAGGGAAATTCCAAGGAGAGCCATCGACCTCTAATGTTCATGAGACGCAAGAGTCTGAAGTACCAGATGAACAATTGGGAGGTGAGAATCTTGATAAAGAACCAATTGGTGCTGACCAATTGCTAGAAGGTTAGGAAGATGACCAAGAACAAGGTGAATTTGATGAAGAAGAGTTCCTGCAAGCATATAAGTCCTTACCCCAGGTACCTCTTTCCTCATCTACAATACAAGTTCATGTTTCTACTTCTGAGTCAAAGCCTTCAGTGGTCACTTATTTTTCTCTCACCAATGTTATTCATATATCTTTTATCAGTGATAGTGAGTCTTCTCTAGATACTCCTCATGACAATATTGAGAATGTTTTCTCGGCTTTTCCCATGTTGTCTGAGGTGTCTGCCACTATGCTGGATGATTTTGACAAGTTTATGACTGAGTTTTCCCTTAGGTCTAATGAATCATCCCTTAAAAATCCTACCAATGTTGTCACAATGACATCTCCTATTATAACTACCATTGTCCAAAATTCAATCAATCCTTCTCAAGATGCAATGGTAGGTGAGGATGATGATTCATCTTTGCCACCTTGGTTGCCATCCAATGCACCTAAGAGAAAGAAGCAAGAAATCTCACTTGAAGACTTTGATTTCTGTCAACTTGTTCCTACCAAACCCAAGATCATAAAGAAAACTAAAACCTTGTCAAGGGTAAAGGTGGATAACGTAAAGAACAAGTATGTCAAGGTTGTTTTTCCTCCTCCTAACATAGATATTGACAAGATATATGAATTAGATTGTAATTCATAGGATTAACCTAGGAAAACAAACTCATGATTCTACTTCAGGTGATGCTATATCAGCTTTAGAAGCTCTTGTATCTAGATATGATGAAGATAAGGACAAAAAGAACCAGCTCAAGGAACAAGTTGAACAACTCACCTCAATCCTTATCAAATTAACCAAGTCCTCAGAAGATATCAAATCAATGGCTTCATCTTTAGATGAATTGGTTGTGAAAAGAGATAAAAAAGCAACATCACGGAGTAAAGTCGTGGGATAGTGGATGGATAGGATACTAAGTCAAGGTACATGACTCCTAATCTATGCATTCACTATTGTTAATAATATTGATGTTGTAAGAACAAAGGTAGACAAGGCCATACAAGCCTTCTCTTAAGAACTGGAAACATAGGAGATAGAGTTTGAAGCTTGGTTAAAATTTGAGGCTTTTGATCTAGATGACCTCATCCAGAATGGTGTTATCCCTTCATGATGAATGAATATTGAGCAACAAGAGGCATTGGACCATCAAATGAATATTATAGAGCATCTAGTCAAGGACATGATGAAATACAAAAAAGAATGTGCAAATAAGAAGAAAGAGATTGTTGCTAAAATCTCCGAAAAACCATTTGCTTTCCTAGATGAGAATGAAAAATTACTTGATGTTGATGAGATCATCAAAGAATTAAGTTTTCTTGTGACCCCTGGAGTTGATAGAGAGGAATTTTCCTTGTCCTTAATTGATATGTTGGTTGACCTCCAATTCATCTTTTATTTTCTGGATTCGCTTTTGAAGAAACACAAAAAGTGTTGCATGAACTTAGAGGATTCCATCACCAGGGTCAAGATCATCACTAACCATACCTAGGGACCTGATGGAATTCAAATGAAGAATGCCTTGCATAAGTTCAAATAATTCCAGGATCGAGAGTCAACTTAAATGAAAATGACACTTAGTCATTTTCATGTTTTTCTAGTGGCATTTATGTCAATCGACACCTCAGGTGTCATTTTGTATATGCTCACATGCACATATTGAGTGCACAAGTCCTAAGTCAAATAGAACTCTTCTTTTGACTTAGTATTAGAATTAGTTATAATTTCATATTTTTATGTTGTACCCCTCTACTATATATATGAGGGTTATTATTGTAATAAGGATCTTTTTTCCATCATTGTTTATGCAACAAAACTCTACCAAAGTGAAGAGCAAATTGGGACTTGGTGTTCATTTTGTAAAATTTGCAATTTAATCAAAAGAGGAGATAAGCTTGGCATTCGACCTTTGTTTTAAGAACAAAATTATGTATGGTATGAATGTTCTTATGTCATTGGTATCATATTTTCTTGAATTACTAAATTAAGTGAAGTATTTGGTGCTAAATATTGGAAATTTTTTCTTTTTTTTTTTGAGTCCTTACAAGTACTCTTTGAGTTACTTTAAAAATTAAAAAAATGGAAATTAGTTGAGAGGATTATTAGAAGTCTTTGAGATTTTGCAGGTTATCTCTAGAATTTGTATTTGAAAGATAAAAAGTAAAGTCTTTGTGTTATATGGATTATTTGGTTAGAGTAGAAGATCTTTAAATACATTTGTAATTCTTTGAGCTAACAATATATTTGGGTTACAATAGTTGATAGGGATTAGGCATTCAAAAGAATCTTTGAGTTCTTAGTGTGCACAGTTCCCGTCCCCAGGTCATTTTTCAAAAAAAAAGAAGGAGGTGACAGAAGACCTTGTTCTTTCATGGATATTTACTTCCCAGTTAGCTTAGTTTTTAATATTATTGCAAGATTGGAGTTGTTTTAGTTAAGGAAATATGTTCTTGAAAGAGAATTAGATATATTTGGTTCTGAAAAAAGAGAACTAAGTTGTTATTTCATCTCATAATAGTGTAAAGTTAGCAGGTAGATAGAATATAAAGTAATTGTAGTAGAAAGGGGGAGCCTTCCCTTACAATTATGAGGGATCATATATTTCCTTCTAAGAGATATCATCTCAAGTGTTGTCTTGAAATACACATTTTGTGAACCTTTACCAGTTTAAATTTTTTTCACCCAACAATATACCAAATTGTACATTAGTATAAAGCATTTTCCTTTAATCCCAAAAGAAATAGAAATCTTATCAAAACACGAAATATGGAGGAAAAAACTTGAATTCGAACAATTGGATGAATCCTACATAATGTTATTCAAGTGGTCACGGAACTCAATATTACATGGATTTGGCCCAAGAAATGGTGAAAAATAGTAACCCTAATCCTAGAGCAGAACTATGAGTGGAAGTCATAAAATAATCTCACCAAGAAACTTAAAAAGGGAGGAATATTATAGATGAAAGATACAAAGATATGCAAAGTGGTAATTTGAAAAAATGGAGAAAGAAGATCAAACCATCCAAAATCCCAATGTGAGAATTCTAATTAAATAAAACCTAAATAATGAAGTAAAAAAAATTTCTTCTCCGATAAGAGTTACAACGGACTTGGGGAAAGAATCCCTCCCCTTGGAAGAGGAAGCAAGAATTTGTGGTGAGGCTCTACTAGAAGAATTTGAGAAAAACACTCCAATAACAAATAAACTAAGTAAAGAGATAGAGAATCTTGCATACTTTGAAATGAGAGCATACCTTCTCAAGATCAAGGATGTAAGAGAAAATAAGAAAAATATTCCACCAAATTTAGTTGGCAGTGTGGAAGTAAAGAAGGAGGATTCATAAAGAGAGTGAATTTGAAGAAATGAGTGATCACACAATATCATGTTATAATTTTTGGCCAAAATTGACATTGAAATCAGTATTTTGCACCAAATCTTCACTTTCTAACACTTATAGTAAACTAAACCATTAAGAATTTGAAGATGAAACAAACTATTTATTTGTGAGATTCTAAATATATATTAAAAAATACAAATAAATCATGCAATTTTTTATGTAACTTATAATTTATTGTTTACGGTAACCAACATTTTTGAAATGTGATGTTTATAATGTCATGGATAATATTTTTTATAGAAAGATCAAAATTCATCTTTTTAAATATAGATTTGTCACACCAATATATAATGTATGGATATTTTTTCATAATTTTTTGATGCATATATTTTTTTTTAGTTAAATTTTTAAGTCAAAGTAATTTTAAATTGGATAGAGGTGTATTATGTCTTGCGTAAATTTTTTTGTATGCATTTAAATTAACTTATAATTTTGTGTTGAAATGAGGATATCAATACCCAAGGAGAAGATTTTATAAATAAATTCTCTACTTTCCTATTTTTCCACATGTAAAACAAAGACCTTCATGTTCAATCAAAAACCTACATTCATAAGAAATAAGAAATAAATATATTAATAAAATTAAATATATTCAAAATTAAAGTTTTTGGAAAGCTTATAATAAGGAATATATACTTACAAAATGAAACTTATAAATTAATTCATTTGACCCCCTAAAATGTAGTGTAAAAGTGATTTTTGTCAGCATTTTGATAGGTGCAAAGAAAACTCCATTCAAATGGGACCTCTCAAGGCTTAAATCATTATATTTTATAAAAAATATGTGATTTTAGGAAAAATTAGGATGTACCAAAATTTGTAACCAATTATTGTTGAATTACCCAAGAAGAAATTGATATTTTATTTGAAAGAGAAATCATCCAATCATAATAAAAAATAAAAAAGCCTAAACTTGGTGAGAAAGGACAAGAGGGAAGGAAACCTAATAAATCCATATTGGAATTAGTGGGTAATACAAAGGGGTAGATGAAATTAATATCGAGGAAGGCAACCACCCTTCTCAAGGAGCCATGAATCTCACAACATGAAATATAAGGGGCATCAATGCCTATAACAAAACGTTAATGTTCAAGCACTAAATTGACCAATCAAAAATAGTTATTGTACTTTTATAAGAAACTAAGATGAATAAATTCAAAGCAAAATTTTTCTTATCAAAATGGAGACAATGGGAAAGGATCGCTAAGGCGATCTAAGGGGCCTCCAAAGTACTATTGGTAATCTAGAATCCAAATAAGATGAAACTAGAAGGTTTGTAGTCTAGCAACAAGTGACAATTTTATGAGTGAAATGCATTATCTAGGACTTGGATCTTTTTTATCAACATGTATGCCCCAACAAAGATGATTAGAAAACATGAGGTATGGGGGAAAATTTTAGAGATTTTACACTCCTTTAGAAACATCAAGACAATTATTGGAGGAGATTTAAATTCTACTTTAGATGGATTAGAAAAGTGAGGAGACATCAAGGGAGTCACTCAAACTTAGATTGACTTCAAACACTTTGTGAATAAAAACCAACATGTGGAAATATGCCACAAAAATAAAAAAATACACCTGGACCAATAGGAGACTAGGTTTTACCAACATCACAAAAAGGTTGGACAAAATAATTCTTGTTGGTGAATGAATAAAGCTACCAATCTCATATGAAGTATCTGTTATCCCTATCATATGCTCATTCCAATTTCCTTTACTCCTTCATATTGATACAAACAAAAATATCGAAAGATACCCTTTCAAGTTCAAAAAATATGAGGTTAAGAGATGCAAATATCTCAAGGAGAATTCATGAGTGGCAAAAGAATGCCCCAAGAGTAGGAAGAAATAGGCTATACAAGCTACAAAAAAACTAGGACTTATCAAACAACAATTAAAGGAGTGGAATAGAGCACATTTCAAAAATATTTTCTCAAAAAAAGAGCACTGAGAAGATGAACTAATTGAATTTGATGAAAAGATAATCTAAGAACGAATGAATGAATCCATATTTTCACAAGAAAGAGATCTAATTGGAAAATATATGGAGATTTTGGCAATAGGAAACATTTTGGCATTAGATGTTGATAGAATTATTGGTTGAAGGATGCTAATAGGAACACTAAGTATGTTTATATCTGTACTAAAATAAGAAGGAATAGGAATAAAAATATACAAATAAAAAATAGAGATGGAAGAAGCCCCAAAAACCAATTTTTTTTTATAAGATAGTAGAATATTATTTCAAATAAATTTTGAATGGTTATAATCAAGTTTCAAGTCAAAGTAGTGAAGAAATCCTCAATAATACCTTAGAGTTGATAAACTATGAATAGAATCATAGGCTCATGTGACCAATATCTAAGGAGGATGTCAAAAAGGTAACCTTCCAACTTGTTGTAGATAAATCTCTAGGCCCTAATGGATTCCTAGAAAGATTCTTCAAGACCTTTTGGAATATAACAAGGGGAGATCTCATGGTTTTTGTGGAAGAATCTAAAAAAAGGGGCACAATATTGAAAGAAATGAATTGCACATTCCTCACCCTAATAGAAAAAAACCAAATAATTGTTACAATGGATTACCTATGACCAATATCATTATGAAATACACCATACAAGATAATAAGTAATGGTGAATAGGCTAAAGGAAGTCCTATCTGGTATCACATCTGAAGAATAAAGTGGTTTCTCCCTTGGAAGGAATAATTCTAGCCCATGAAGCTATACACATAATTAAGATAGTTAAAGTAGAAAGGATAATAATAAAGATAAACATTATAAAATCCCATGATCAAATAGACCGAAACAATTTCAAAGTTCTATGAAAATTTGGCTTCTATGAAATATGGGTGAGATGGGCAAATAGTTGGATATTAAATTTGCAGTATTTAATTTTGATACACGGGAACCCAAAATGGATTTTTCTACTCTCACAAGGAATAAGAGTAGGAGAACCAATCTCACCTTTCCTCTTCATCATCATTGTTGAAGCCTTAGGTAGGACAATAAACAAAGAGAAGGATATTATGTGCTATAAGGGTATTAGGATTGCCCCAAGGATGGAGCTTGTAATTCACTAGCAATTTACATATAACACAATGCTTTTTAGTGTAGCTAGTAAGAGGGAGGAAAAAGTGATAAAATCTATATTGGATAAATATCACAATGCTTCACAATAAAAAATAAACTAGAAAAAATCATATATTTTTTTCTTCAACACATATCAAAGGAAGCAAAAATAAATTATGCTTATCTTGGGTTTAAAAAAATATAATAATATTAGATTTTTTCTAAGAATTCCACTTTTTCTGTGGAAAATGGGTCTAAATTATGGGACTCTCTACTCGTAAACTTTATTTATAAACTCGAATCATGGAAAGGAAAATGACACACATCTGTAAGTAGAATTTTGATGTCAAAGTCAATCATCTCAACAATACCCATATATATTTTGTTATCCTAAAATTGCTAATAAAAATAAGTGATGTTGTAGAAAAATGTTGGAATCAAGGATCACTGAGAGGCCGGGGGGGGGGGGGGTGTGACTCAGTGATCTATCAGTTAGTAGATTTTCAAACATAACTTTAAACCACTAGAAGCAAATAGATGAAACTAAAATGCAAAAACATAGAACAAACAACCAAAAGATCATAACACCAGAATTTTTATGTGGAAACCCAAATGGGAAAACCCATAGTCGGATTTGAACCCACAATATTATTCCACTATGGCCAATAGAAAAAAATATTACAAAATGGGAATGCACAGGCATTCAAGTACACTGCCTAGATCTCACTACTTAATTAAAATAACCCAAAAGGCTACAATCCTTAGGGAAGGCTCACTGCCTTACAAATTAGTTACAGTGATGAATTACAGTGAATGAACTCTAAAATAGTATCTATAATGTCTGGATAAGTTCCAGTTAAGTGCTAAATACACTGACTGGATCACTTCTGCTGATCTGCTATGTTTTGCCCTATTCTCAGTCATAGTCAGCTATCAGATCAAGAATGCGAATGTGAAACCATGCTACAAAGGATTCTCGATCACCACTCACTCGCATAAAATCACACCATATGCTAAAAAGATCATCTGCACCAAACTTATATACTGACAACCACAAAATAAGTCATTTACCATGTTGGCTTGCTAGTGTAACATGTAGTCTCATGTCGGCTTGACTGGATAACCAAAGATAAATGTGGATCACCAAAAAAATAATAAAATGATGTTTCTATGCCGACTCAATCATTCCAAACATGATTCAATGCACCGCAATCACCAGAAAGCTTTCGAACCAAAAATGCCCTGTTCATCCTGAAATACCGGTTAAAAAGCTACCGATTAACACTTGCTTTCGGATAAGAAAAATTATGACCACCAAATTGAATCTCTATGAATATTTTCCATCAACGACAACCCTAAACCAATAGTCAGCCATTGGAAACCACCAAAAACCACCGGATGAGTGTCAACTTCCAATAATCTTCCCCTTTGGCATTGATGGCAGCACTCGTGAAAAATGGCTAAGTATTGAATATTGTACACCGGATCAAAAGAATCAAAAGAATTTCTAAAGCCCCCCCTTAGACAAAGAATTCTACTCTCCAATACTATACATTTTTCATTGTTTCTCTCCCCCTTTAACAACAATGCCAAAGATGGGGTGTTGTCCAAAACTTATATACAGAGATAGTTATTAGAAAACTTTAAAAAATACTTGAAGATGTCAGTATAATTTGTCTTTAAAGATCCTAGGTGAGTATCCCATCCACTCTTCAAGTTATCCAAAACAGTGATGAATGCACTAAATATAGTGGCATGAATTTCTAATTCCATTAGATCAGATGGCACAGGCCGAACCATTTCCTTCATACTATCTACCTTATTACTCAACATGGTGTCCAATCGGGGGGCAATTAAGTTCCAGAGTTCACTAACTTTTCTCAAAATTTTGTCCTTTTTCGCTTGGAGTCTTAAGATATGATCATTTAGAGCTATAATCTTCCCTTCAACATTGTTGGTTAGAGCTACATTTTGATCTAAATACTTTGAAATACCAGCAAGCTTTCCCTGGAAAACACCTATCTGCTTGCCTATATCTACAGTGAATTTAGGCAAAATTACACAAGACTTGTACAATTTACCACCTTCTGATAATGCATCAGAAATAATATACATTCTCTTATTTAGTCTCACTCTATCATCCTCAATCATTTTCCAGAATGTCTGCATCCTAACATCTTTAAATCTATCTAAAAAATTTTGAGTAGCAGACTTCTCTAAAGAATCAAAACTAGTGTTTACACTGTTAATCAATTACAATAATTTACCAGAGGGGCTACTAGAATCTAATTGTACATTTGGAGCTACCTTCTGTAAAATGTCAACTGACATCAAAATAAGCTTCTCATCTTTAGATTCAAACTTCACCAGATCTTGGCTAGTCTAAGCTTGAACAACAGCTGCGAGTATGAGCTTCTATGTAGAAGAAATTCATCCAAGATTAACCAAACCATCTATATTAATAGAGATTTGAGGTGGGGTCCCTGTAACCGAAGGAGTGACAATTGTCGGATCAACTACTCCTTTGCCCTTGTCTACCTCTGCAACTTTTACTTTTTCACTCTCAACATCCTTTTCTCTTCTCCTTCCCCATTATTTTGTGCACCGATGTTGCCACTTGGTGAAGTATCATCCTTTTGGATCTCGAGGGTTGCTGAACTATCTACCACCAGAGGATTATCATCAGTCTCAGCATCAAGCGATTTGTTACCTTGATCTTCTATATGTTTCACAGTCTGAGCTTCATCCTTTTGACCACCGAAAACACCTTGATTTTCTTTTGGCTGAGAGGATTTAAGTGCATCTTTATACAGAGGGTCATTCAGAATGATTTTTCTCCATATATCCTCTATCTTTTTCCTTACTTCCTCTACTTTTCCAATAATTAATCTATTCACTTTGTTCTTGCTTCGGAATTCTTTCTTATTTGCTTCCTCAATAAGCCTCTTGGCTTCATCATGAGTGATACAGGTGCAAACATTTATTAGTTCTCTCTCTTTCATTTCTCTGTTAGTTTTGCTTGATCTCATTCTCCTTGCATCAATAATGTTGTACAAATCCTTGTGAATTCTCTTCTCCATCTCAATTGATGTTTTGCTAAAATAGTGCAAATACAAAACTACAACTTCTCCAGCCTTTCTCTGATCTCCTTCATCTAGATTCTCATAGTAAGCTCCAAGATTTTTTAAGTTCCCATCAACTATTATTTAATCTATTAACTAGTTTGTTGACAGTGGAGGGATAATTGTGTACTTACCTTGTAGGTCACAAGACTCAAGATCTTTGTGCAGTTGAGTCCTAACCTATCTACCTCTTTTGGGCCTTCTGGTAGGAGCATGATTAGATTTTGCTTTCTTTCTTTGTTGGGCTCTACTAGATTGTGGCTTCCTCACCACTCTTGCAAAATCACCTTTCTTCTTTGCCTTTCCTTCTTCTTCCTCAGATTCAGTTAAGAAGCCACTGGAGACACAACAACATAAATACTCTTGGACTTCTCCTTTTGCTTCAACATACCTTTCCCAGATGGGCTAGGTCTTACAGATTGTGCCACCGGAGCAGGAGCATACTTGGTTTCTTTAGGTTTAACATTTGAGGGAACCACATCAACCTTAGGCTTCTTGGTTTCCTCTTTGGCCTCTTTCTATGCATGTCTTTCTCTTGCTTTCTTCACATCCTCCTGGATGAATCCCATATGAGTTACCACCTCCTCAGCCATATTTGTAACTTTCCTTTTTCTGGTAGGTGCAATGAATTGCATGTGGAAAGTAAGATCCTTCTCCTTGAATATTCCAACTCTCCCTTCCTTAGGATCCACCGGTTGAATCAGAAGGTTTTGAGTGTAAGCCTCAAGAGTGACAGAGTCAAATTCATACCCCATGGACATGATCCATACTATTTTGGGCTCCACAACTTCCATCAGACTTTGTAAACCATGAAGCAAATGGTTTGTTCATACTTATCCATAATTTCCTTAGGGATTCTCTCTCTACTTTTCATTGTTGCTTGGAAAGATTTGAAGTATCCCTAGAGAGAAGATATTCTCATTATAACATCTTCAATTCCCCATAATCCCTCTTTAATATGCATCACCACCGGTCTATCATAGGACTATTGGACCTTTCCTTTCACACCGGGTATCTCATTCAAGAAGTATAAGGCCAAACAAATAAGGAGAGTACTATATTTGAAGATGTGCTTCTTATCTTGTTTAATTTTCTTCAAATTTATTAATAACTCATTCAGGAGGACTATGCATAGGTCATACCTTTTGTCTTTCCTCAACATCTGATATGAAGAGTAAATGACAGTACGAGAGACAAAATTGTACCTTCTTGATTTGTAAACCTTGTAACCAACCACCATCGATGTAAAATTCACATCATTTTCTAGAATATTGCTTATAGTCATTTCTCTGTTATCGAATTTGGAACCTGTGGTTGCTATCACCATGTCATTCGCCACTTTCCTTAGGCTGGGTACTTCACCGGTTTCATTTAGACATGTCACAACTCAAATTTCCTATTTAGTGATCTTGTGAGGCCTATCAAGCCATACAAACTCATCATGAACTTGAATGAGAATGTACTAGATCCACTCTACTTCATTAAACAACAGAAAATGGATGAACTGCAAAAAACCCTTGTCTTGAAGAATCTTGTACTCAGGTTTGATATTTCCCAAATTGTCGGCCAAGTGCTTGTTGTATAGGTCGAACATATCCACATTACCAAACTCATTGAGATCACAATGGATGTATGCTCTAATATCTTTATTATGAAATATGCCATCGGGTACTGAAGAAAATACACCTTCCGGATCATCCTCAACTAGCTTGAAAGGGTGTTTCTTGAATACAGGTCTTGACCTATCCTTAATCTCCACAACCAAAGGGGTAGAAACACCAGAAGCTGAAGCCATTTTGAATTTAGGGTTTGTGGAAACTGAAAGCCTGAATAGATAAACACCTTGATTCGCAACTAGGCACTGAAATTTGCTTTAGGATCACTCAAATCACTGTGTAAATCACCAAATCACTTTGCTCTACTTCTCTGCACTATTCACTTGATCTCATTGTGACAAAAGAAAATTTGGAATGCTTTTTTATCCTTTGAAAACCTAATTCTTCACTGTAATAAATGTTGCAACCAGTTACCATGGTTTTCACAGAGTCGCTTACTGGAGTACCAATTCTTCTAAAACTTACAGATAACATTTGCATACATTATTTAAGCCTTATGCAACCTTTCAGAATCAATTACATATCAGTGAAGAGGGGGTTCTCAGAATCTGCATGAAATGTTCCCCCTAAGGCATAAAGCCCTAGTTACTGGATGAAGATCCTGCACTGGATTCAGGTGCAAACCTATTGTCATTTTTGGATTCATCTTTTATAACCCAAATCTTCTCATTTTTGTCTCTGATCTCTTCTACCTTCACCTTTCCCTTCTCATCTGATTTGTTCTTGTCTATCGAAGCACTATTTTTTCTTCTGTAGTACTTTGCAATATGACCGTTTTATTGCATGCATGACAACCAACATTCCTCTGCATTGGTTTGATGTTCATCTGATTTGGTCTTGTCATGCATTGGTTAGAAATATATCCAAACATCCCACAAGAATAATACCTCTTGTTTTGGAAGTTATTCATTACTAGTCTACATATATTTGACTTGTGACAAAAATTATTGCATATGAAATGTTGATTGGTAAAGATAGGAACATTATTCATGTTGTTCATTACATTATTCATCCTACTTCTGCATTGATTCGCCATATGACCAAATTTATTTCAAGTAAAACATCTACCATTGAATTTATGAGAAAATGTTAGGTTGTCTTATCAGAGGATTCTTGCTCTTCTTCTAATTAGGTTTTATATTGCCTTGTCTAGATCTGGAGGATTCACCTTTATCAAATACAAGTCCTCGCATGTCCTTTCCATGTCTATGCCTCTCCAACATCTCATCAAGCCTTGTTGAGATAACTTTGAATTTGTCTTTGTAGTCATTAACAGTAGCAAGTTCATCTCTTAAGGTAGCAATCTATCTTTCAAGTTCTTGACCATTATTCCTTGACTGTGTCAATACAAGCTTCAACTGATCATTCTCATAGCCTAAAGAATTCATCATCTCTTTCCTTCAATGATTAAGCTAGATCCTCTTCATTCTTATTTTGGTCCTAAATCTCCTTAGTCAGCCTCATCACAAATGGATTGCATCTCATTCTTCAAGGCATCATTCTCTCTTTCAATCTTGTCACATTCATCAACTTTCTCCTGATTTTCCATGATCTGATCTTCTTTCTCCTTCAACTTGTCCATCAATTCTTTCCTCTTGTCTCTTGAATCCTTCAAGTCATTAATGAAATCATCAACATCATCCAGGTTTTTCTTCAAGGTACAAATCTCATTTCTAGTTGCATCAAGATTCTCAAGTGCCACACCGAGTTGTCTCTGAAAACCAGAATCCATTTATTCAATCTCCCAGACCTTCCTCAAGTGGTTAAGCTTCCTTAGAGGAACTAGGATTTGATACCAATTGTTGGAATCGGGGATCACTGAGAGGGGGGGTGAATCATTAATCTACCGGTTAGCAGATTTTCAAACTTAACTTTAAACTACCATAAGAAAATAGATGAAATTGAAATGAAGAAACATAGAGAAAACAACCACAAGATCATAACACCAAAATTTTGACCTGGAAACCCAAATGGGAAAAAATATGGTAGGATTTGAACCCACAATATTATTCCACTATGTCTAGTAGCAAAACAATATTACAAAATGGGAATGTGCAGGCATTCAAGCACATTGCCTAAAACTCACTACTCAATTACAATAACCTCGAAGGCTACAACCCTTAAGGAAGGCTCACTACCTTAAAAATTAGTTACAGTGATGAATTATAGTGAATGAACTCTGAAATAGCATCTATAATTCCTGGATGAGTTCCAATTAAGTGCTAAGTACACCGATTGGATAACCTTAGCTGATCTGCTCTGTTCTGCATTGTTCTCAGTCTCAGTCATAGTCACATACCAGATCAAGAATGCACACGTGAAACTATGCTACAAAGGATTCTCGATCACCACTCACTCACATACAATCGCACCATATTCCAAAAATATCATCCACACCAAACTTATATATCGACAACCACAAAATAGGTCATTTACCATGTCAACCTGCTAATGTAATGTGTAGTCTCATGTGGGCTTGACCAGATCACCAAAGATAAATGTGGATCACCAAAAAAATAATAAAACGACATGTCTATGTCAGATCAATCATTCCAAACACGATTCGATATACCACAATCACCAGAAAGCTTTCGGACCAAAAATGCTTTGTTCATCCTAAAATACCGGTTAACACTTGCTTCTGGATAAGAAGAATTATGACCACTAGATCAAATCTCTATGAAGAGTTTCCATCAATGACAACCCTAAACTAATAGTCAGCCACTGGAAACCACCAGAAACCACCAAATGAGTGTCAATTTCCAACAAAAATAAGATGATATTTCACATTGATTTATGGAGAGGAATAAGGAGCAAATGATTTAGGTGGATGCTTCAGATTTTGATGAACCTTTTCATGTACCACAATGGGTTTTTCAAAATGGTCAATGGGTTTCCAAATGTAAACGTTCCCCATCTTTCTTTATCCTCATAGGTAAAAAAGAGATCTCACAAAAATTCTAGGGCCAAAATGATTTAAATTGATCTTAGAAGGGTTTTCAAAAGGGTAAAAATATTTTTTATTTGAACCCAATCATTTTTCGAATTTCAAATACTCCCAACATCCATGATAATTTTATTTTCAAATTAACATTAATACAATTCACTTTACTTATCATAATATACAACTAAATAACCAAACCATATTGTATCAACTTAAGTTTCACCTCAGAGAAATTACTCGCAAACTCAATAGGCCATCATTCAAATATAACTCAAGCTTCAACCAGTGAAACAACATGAAATAAAAACAAAATGAAATATTATTCCTTCATGATTTATGTCTCATTGTGTCCTAACCCCATTGTTCTTGGTTGCAGATGATTTTTCTCTTAGACAAGCATTGGTAGCTTCCAAGATGGCAAGTGTGGAATGGACTGATAGATAATATGATATGACAAAAACTAGTGCTATGATGATGATTTTTGCTAAATTTCTCAAAAACCCTAAAAATGCTAAACAAATGAACTAACAGATGCAAAGATAAAGACTCCTGGTTGACTATGAAATTAGCTATTAGTTCCAAAAATGTCTTAGGAGACCTCTATTTATAGATTTTTGAGTGCATAAGCTTAGGTGACAAAGATCAACGGTCATGATTAAATCTTGCATTTTGGATGGCTATGAGCAAGAGGTTGAGATGTGAGAGATAAAGGTGGAAGGAGAAGCCTGTTAGGTCCCAGAGACAATTGAGAGGGGGGGGGGGTGAATTAGTTGTCAAATAAATTCAAACCAAAAACAACTTAACCAACTTAATGCTTAATACCAATAAACCAGTTAAGTATGCCGGTAGACAGTTTAAGAGTTAATTGCTATACCAGTAAAGATTAATGCATGAAACATAAACTCAAAGTCATCCACAACACATGCCACCAATATTTGTGCGTGGAAACCTTGTAAGGGGAAAAACCACGGTGGGAAATCTTACCCACAATCAAATGATACTACTGCATATAGTAAGTGTACATAAATGGGGTCTGCACATGCCGAAAGGCCAACAGCCTAGAGCTCACTGCTCAATCACAAAATGGGTCACATTGACTACAGTTGGATGGTTAAATCCACTAAGAATGTACTGTACAAAATAGCATCTTCATATGCTGGATTCAGTATCGGTGTAATGCTGTTATGCTTTCACAAAAACCTAGCTTCACCTTCAAATGATGTCTGCATGTATTGCACTGCTTAATCTCGCATATACCTTCACACAATTCTTTTTCGCATTCCACACTTGATCTTACAAATAAGATCTTACCTTTATACCATAACCTAAGACCAATTTTAGTAGGTCGGCTCTACAAGATATTACAATAAAAACATTTTACAAATAATATAATATCCGATGCAATAACCGATTGAACATGTTGGCTTAATGCATTTAGAACAATAATTAATCATTTCCATAGCGTGCCATGCTGATTTGGAAAAGATAAACCTGCCGGTGTAACCCTAGGTAACCCTGGACCTATTTGCCGGTAAAAGCAAATATGCAAATATGAACATACCAAGGATTAATTCATTAAGATAAGATGTCCACATGATGTCTTCAATATTACCAAGTGTCTTCCATATCATTTCAAGTGCTGGTGATCATTATATCATGCCAGTGAACCATGTACCAGTAACTGTGCAATAGTTACTTGCTTGCCGGTGAATGCTCCCGGTCTCCAAAGTGGTATTTTTTTAGTAGGTGTTGACATCAATGACAAAACCATACCAAAATACCAACAATCTCCCCCTTTGACATTGATGGCAACACAAGATGAAAAAACCATCAAAGTGCCAAAACAGAAATGCCAAAAACCAACAATCTCCAAAAAGATCATAACCAGAATACAAAGAGTAATAGTCTCTCCCAAACAACAATCTCTCCCCCTGGGAGCAACATGTGTTTTCCAAAGTTCCTCAAAAAATAATGTGTTTTTCCATAGATATCTCTCCCCCTTTGACATCAAATGCCAAAGTTATAATAAAACCAAGTTCATATACAAAATACCAATCAATTTAATATACCAACTACTCCCCCTGAGAAGTAGCTTCCTCATCAAAGACTGGAGTAAAAGATTTGTCTTTTAATTTTGCCGGTTGATGACAATCATCAACTGTCTAAGTCTCTACCAGTGATGGTATGACTCCAAGCAGATCTCTAAGATATTCAAAAGTCTCCTTAGGTAAAGGTTTTGTGAAAATATCTGCAAGCTGTTCTTTAGAATTCACATAAACCAATTTTATCTCCTTTTCTTCAACTTTTTCCCTTAGAAAATTCAATTTGATAGAAACATGTTTTGTTTTAGAATGTAGTACTGGATTCTTAGATATATCAATTGTTGTAGTGTTATCACAATATATGGTAATAGGTTCCTTGCATTTTAGCTTTATGTCTTTCAACATTTGCTTAAGCCATATTACCTGTGTATAGTTAGTTGCTGCTGCAACATATTCTGATTCTACTGTTGATAAAGATGTACAACCCTGTTTCTTACTCAACCAAGAAACTAGTCTGTTTCCAAGAAAGAATGCTCCGCCAGTGGTGTTTTTTCTATCATCCACATCTCCTGCCCAATTTGCATTTGTGTATGCACATTATTCAAAGTTTTCATCTCTAGGATACCACAATCCAAGATTTATAGTGCCTTGTAAGTACCAGAAAATCCTTTTTACTGTTGATTCATGATTTTCTCTAGAATTACTTTGAAATATAGAAAAAATACATACTGCATTATCATATCAGGTCTGGTTTGTGTCAAATACAGTAAACCTCCTATCATAGATTTGTATCTAGTTGGATTAATAGGTGTAGATTCATCCCTTTGAGATAATTTGTCATTTGTCGTCATAGGTGTGCTTACCGGTTTAGAGTTCTCCATCCCAAATTTCTTTAGTATCTCTTTCAAGTATTTGGATTGACTCAAGAATATAACTTTATCAGTCTATGAAATCTGTAATCCTAAATTTTTTTTAATTTCTCCAATCATAGACATTTCAAATTCTTGCTGCATTTTAGTAGAAAATTCCTTACATAAACCATCTTCTCCTCCAAAGATTATATCATCAAGAAATACTTCTATAATCAAGATGTCATCATTAGTTATTTTGTAATATAAATTGATGTCTGTATTTCCTTTAGTAAAACCAATCTTTAAAAGATACTTATCCAATCTTGCATACCAAGCTCTTGGACCTTGTTTTAATCCATACAGAGCTTTTCTTAACCTGCAAACCATATCATTGTCATCTATCAAAGAAAATCCATCAGGTTGTTCAATGTATACTTCCTCTTCAAGATCTCCATTAAAAAATGCACATTTAATATCCATTTGATAAACTTTGTAGTTCTTGAGTGCTGCAAAAGCCAAGAATAATCTGACTGCCAATTCTAGCTAACGGTGCAAAGGTTTCATTGTAATCAACTCCTTCTTTCTAAGAATATCCCTTACACACTAGTCTTGCTTTATTTCTGACAACCTTACCATCTTCATTAAGTTTGTTTCTGAATATCGATTTGGTTCCAATTACATTTTTATCTTTGGGCCGGGGAACTAATGTCCAAGTGTTATTTTTCTCAATTTGTTCTAATTCTTCTTCCATAGCTTTAATCCAAAATTTATCTTCACATGCCTCATTAATAGATGATGGTTCTGTTGTTCACTAAAAGTGATAACCCAAGACACCTACAAATCTATCTATGAGATAGCCGATCTCAATCAATGAAACACCTCAGGGCTTGGACAACATAACATAGGATCCTAATGATCCTCCCACACTTCAGGTTCTGGTAGACCTAGGGGGGGACACCCTTTTGATGCATTGAATACAACAATCACAAACATAAGACTGCATCAACAATGAGCAGACAAACCATTCCACAAGCTCACCAAATTAGGAACACACTACAAATTGGCTAGATCTGTATAAATCATAAATGAAAACAGAGCTTGGAATGAGAAGAACACACCCCTAAACATAAAGGGAAATAGATTTATCTTTTAAATTGTTTGATTTGAAAGACATCCCCAAACTTGTAAGATCAGTGCCTTATCCAAGGGCAATAGAGTCACACATCAAAATATAAATGAAACCTTATACTGCAAATCCATCTTCATTATTAAATATTCATGCATTTAATGCCTTGCATAAATGCATTACTCAGCTCACTCACAGAAAATATCAAATCTAGACACTATATTCCATTATTCATGACTTATTACAAAATTTAAATTCTTCCTTGAAGAATCCCTGCAAACAATCACAATTACCTCCATGAGATAACAAATCTCATCCTCCTTGAGGATCTGATCTGAATATAATGAAAATACAAATCCAGAGACAACTTCTGTGTGAATTTGTGCATGCCTTACATACACAAGAACCTACAGCTAAGAACACCTATAGCAAAGAATCGAACTCCATTACTGAAAGGATAACCCTTCTCTGTACAATCTGGAAGAATACTCAGAATTGGAAGCCATGAAAAAATGGAGCCATTCTCCAAATTTCTGGAACCCCTACAACTGAGAAGAAATGGGAATAAAAGGGAGAGGGAACCAAATCAAATTTGCAACTGAATTGCCAAGTGTCTCCTCTCTAAATGAATTTTGTTCCTATGGAAACTTCTTCCAAAATATCTCACATTTGTCAAAATTAACCTCATAATCGGATTCCTCACTCCAAGAGCTTTCTGACGATATATAACACTTTATATTTTGGCCAAAATTGAGACCTTGGGCGAATTAATTCCCATTTATGCTCAATCATTTAAATTTTTAAATTATTTGATATAGTTTAAACTATATCATTTACAATTTTAATTTTGATTTTTGCCTCCATATGTGCTCTGACACTTTGCTACGTGGTAGCCTCCGATTGGTCGATGGGGTTGACCGGACGCCACCTGGGATGACACCTCATCACTGCCACATCATCTGCTTTGTCACTGCCACTTGGCTGCCACGTGTACACCTCAGTGCCACATCATCACCACTGGACTGCCACCTATGTGCCATGTCACTGCCACCTCACCAGGACCCGCTTGCTGGACATCTGACTGTACCCGCCACCTGGATTTTGCAACTTTGCAGGGTGTAACTCGCGTTCATCTTCCTTTCGCGAAATAGCACGCACCATTGATCCATCTCGAACTTGTTTACTCGTTAAGCCGGCCTTCCTCTCCAAAATTTTGCCTATCTGCCTCGAGAAGCGTGTCTACATGGGGTCTACCTGGTCACCGCTCAGTCATCTCCTCTGTCACCTTGGGATCCATGCTCACACGTGGGCCCACCTTGGATGCCATCAAGCACCATTTGTCAAAAGCCTTTATGTCTTTGACATTATACTAGTGTAGGGCATTGCATTTAAATACCAAAAATGTCCCTTCCACAGTCAATGTGGGATATTGTGTTTTACCTGGCACTGTGTATGCTGGAGCTTTTTCTGAGACTTTCATGGTGGTTTTTTTGTTTGCATGGACTTCAATGGCCTTCTCAACCATGCACATGGAGGATGTTAGCAAAGTCGTGGAGTTTAGGATTTAAACCATGTCATTGTACACTTGCTGAAGATTTAATGGATGCTCCTCCTTCATTTACGCAGGGCTGCCACTATTGCATTTGCTTGTGAGTTTCAACAATTTTCATACACCCACACGAGGGAGGAATTGCTTATGAACCTGCCACATTATCATCAATTCCATGTTGCTTTCTTTAAAAACTTCTTCCAAAGCTTTATTCATGCCTTCCTCACCACGCACAGGGAGAAATGCTGGCAAAGTCATGGAATAAAGCTTTACACCTGCTGTTTGGAAACTTCAAATTTTTAATGTCTTTCTGCTAATTGCTATTTGATTTGGAGTTTTTATACTCTTCCTCACCAGCCATGTGCCTGAGAGGATTTAGTTTCAAATTTGCCAATGTGGAAGGAGGTTAGCACATGCCAATGTGCATTTTCTGTAGAAGATTTTAAATGTTGCTTCAACAACACCGTTGACCATACAGGCCATTTACCACATAGGGGAGGAGCTGAGTTTTAAACTTTCTAATTTCTATTTGCTGCAGATGTATGTCCTCTCCAAACACCACACATGCACATAGCAGGGAAGGAGGAGGTCACAGGAATTACACCTGCCAATTGGATTTGCTGAAATGAATTTATTACAAACATTTTCTTCAGCCACTTCCATGCCATATACAAGGGAGGATTTGGTAGTGGCTGCTAATTTCATTTGATTAAAAACATAATGCCTCCTTTACTTTTCACATGCCACCGTATTTGTTTGAAGTTTGAATGCCTTCTCACCATAGATGGCACTTGGAATTGCATTGTTTAAGAAGCTCAAACTTCCCACTCCATTTTCACATTTGCTGGAAGCTTCATTGCTTTGGTAATTTCTAATGCCCTTCCAAAAACTACAACAAGGAGGAGATTTGGGTAAAGTTGATTGGCGTTATGGCTGCCAATTGCATTTTGAAAGTTCTAAAACCTTCTTCCAAACCTCTACTTGCCAGGCACATTTTTTTTATGTCTCTTCTTTGTCGCTGAAGGAGGATTTAGCATTAAGATCACCAATATGAAATTGCCTGGAGGTCTACAGTCTTTTCAACTCTTATGACATGTCACATAATCACAATCCGCACTCAAATATTCTGAAAATCCTTTATTAAACAAAGTCACCAATAAAATAGTATGACACAGGCATGAGCCAGGTCGGGCCCCAAAGTGGGTTTGACTAATTTTTTTTTTCATTTTCATGCAACTGACATCTGAAATGCTTCATGGACCTCAAACACACCTCTGGAAATGATTGACATCATTTTCGGATCATCAGACTGAAATTTACAACTTCCAGGAAATTATGCCACAATTTTCGCATTTAATTGCGAAGACGTAATTGTCAAACTTGTCAAAACACCTTTCTGGAGCTTGCCATCTGATAGGCATGTACTTTGATACAAGAATGACTTCTACCAAATGGTTTCTCAAGACGAGTCTCGAGCAAAGAGCTATTAATTTCCAAAAATGCCCAACTGGCTTTGTCGACACTGCGGACCTGATGAAGTCAATGTCCTGGCAACACATGATGTCTTTCTCAAAAATATCAAACGACCTCTGTAGGCCCTCAAACTTGAAACACAGGTACCTTTAAGTAAATATTAAATCTTTGAATTCTTAGTTCGATCACCAGATTGACAGGATGCAAATGGTGTGCACACAAAAATGGCTACATTAACTGATATATCATTGAAAGTACGGATAAATGCATTTGATGGCAAAATGAGCTCTTTTAAAAACCGATCAAGCGGATTAGTAGAGGCTTGAAATTTGAAACGTAGCTCATCATTTATACCAACATTAGCTTGGAACAAACATTCTGACATGATGCTTACTGAGACAACTTTTACACTTATGCGAAACAGGGCTTCGACTAGCTGTCGAAACAGGGACTTGCCAAAACACACAAACTGCAAACGGATTCGGTTTTGAAGACTAAGCAAATGGATTTGTCAAGACTTGAAAGTTTGTAGGGTAACTCAATTTTATGCATATAATTGAATCCATTTTTAATTTCTCCATGACGATCAACAGGGCAAAAGATGTAATCGCTCAAGGAAGGCTACTCAATAAAATCTGCATTTGTCCCTAAAATGCACTTCCAGCTCACCCCTCAAAATGGGTACCTCATAAACTTATCCAAATTGAATTTTGAAAGTTGTACATCACTAAATAGGCCAAATGAAAGGTGTGGGACCTGAATCCCGAGCCTTACCCTTTGAAAATCAACTGGCTCCATTTTACCCCCCTTGCTAACTAGGCCATTCAAACTAACTTATTTTAATCATTTGGAAATGTAGGGCAAAATTTTGAAATGGGCCTATAAACTTGACTCAGATTTTAATGAGTCCCAATAGGTTCAATTTGAGAAATAAGACATACCTCTTCATTTGCCAATCTTCCTCTTGTCATAACTCCTTTAAATTTATTTCCAATTATCTAATCTTTAGAATGATTCAATCTTACATATTGGGGTGTCTTTGTTTGTTGTTGTTCTTCAATTATTGTGGAATCCTCAGATGGTACCGGGGCAACTGGATCTTTATTCTATACCGATGGATTTAGTGTAGGTTCATTTGTCACAATTTTTGTTGCCGGTTCAGAGTCTATATACCTTGAAGTTCCTCTGAATTGTTCATCAATTTTTACATTTGTACTCTCAACAATTTTTTGCAATCTCTTGTTAAAACATCTATATGCCTTGCTCTTAGATGAATAACCAAGAAATATTCCTTCATCACTTCTAGGATCAAATTTGCCAATATACTAATCTCTTCTAATATAACATTTACTTCTAAAAATTCTAAAATATTTAAGAGTAGGAGTATTACCAAACCATAGTTCATGAGGGGCCTTACCGGTTTCACCTTTGATGTGAACTTTGTTGAATGTATAGACCGCTATGTCGACTGCTTCTCTCCAATACACATGTGGTAAATTTTCTTCTGATAACATACTTCTTGCTGCATCCAAGATAGTTCTATTTTTCCTTTTAGCAACTCCATTCTGCTGTGGTGTCTGAGGTTCTGATAGCTGTCTTCTGATTCCATTCACTTCACAAATTGTATTAAAGTCCTTAGATGTGAATTCTCCTCCCTGATCTGATCTTAAGCATTTGATTTTCTTACCGGTTTCATTTTCAACCATTGCTTTGAATAGTTTGAACTTTCCAAGTGCTTCTGATTTTTCTTTGAGAAAAGTAACCCAACACATTCTAGAATAGTCATCAATGACTCGCATGAAATATCTATCACCTTGTAAGCTTTTAGTTTTAGTTGGACCACATAAATTAGTGTGAATCAAATCAAGAGCATTATTGGATTTTTCTTGAATACTTTTGAAACTAGCTCTAACTTGTTTTCCAAATTGACATTCCTTACATATTGTATTCCGAGGTTTGACAATTTTAGGTAGATCTCTAACTGCCTTAGTAGTACTGATCTTTACCATGCAATAAAAGTGTACATGACAGAGTCTCTTATGCCATAACCAACTTTCATCTATATGTGCAATCAAGCATGTCTTTTCACTGTTATTCAAATGAAAGATATTACCTCTAGTCTGATTACCGGTTGCAATTTCCAAACTAGTTCTATTCATGATTTTGCATTTTCCAATTTTAAATTGTAACTGAAATCCCTTCTCAACTAATTGACCAACATTTAAAATATTATGCTTTAATCCTTCAACATAGTAAACATTGTCAATTTTATGCTTACCATCAAGAGATATTGTACCCTTACCTTTGATTGAATAGGCTTTGTCATCTCCAAATCTTACTAAACCTCTATTCTTGAAAGTTCAAGAACTTACCTTTGTCTCCTATCATATGATGTGAGCATCCTGAATCAATGATCCATTCATCCTTTACTTCAACTTTAGCTGCTAGGGCTTGTTCTACCGATTGAGCAGTAGGTGCCGGTTGATCTTCTATTATAGCAACAAAAACCCATCCATTGTCTTCTGGATCCTCATCAGAATCATCAGTCACACCTTCATCAACAACGAAACAAGATTTGTCTTTGTTCTTCTTAAATCTGTATCTTTGGTATTTAGGATTAGGCTTGTAAGTTCTTCTAGCTTCTTCTCTTAGTCTAGCATGTCTATCAGGGCATCTCGAAGCCATATGACCAAACTTATTGCAATTAAAATATTTAAAGAGTGCTTTACCTTCATATTTACTTCCAATTGGACCTTTAGGCATTTTCCTTGCAAATAGTGCTTCAAGTTCTTCAAGTTCTCTTGCATAAAAGGCTTTCCAATTAGATTTGTCAAATGATGATGTTGATGCTTTAAAGGCTAAATCTGTCTTAATAGTAGCAATAGGACCAAATTCTTCAATTTCAAAAGTTGAAAGTTTCCTAATCAATGTATCCCTAGTTACTAATGTATTAGGCATTGTTCCTAACTCATTTATAGCAGTAACCTTCATCTTATATGCCGGTGGCAATCCTCTTAAAACTTTTGAAACAATTTCATCCTCACTTAAGGTTCCTCCACAACATTTAATACCCAAAACAATTTCATTTACTCTTTCCATAAAAGCAGAAATCCTTTCATCTTCTTCCATTTTTAGATGTTCATACTTGACCCAAAAGCTTTCAAGTTTTGCAATTTTGACTATGGAATCTCCTTCATTCAGTGTTTCCAAATGATTCCAAATAGCTTTAGCAGTACACCTATATGATAATCCCATGATTTGTTGATATGATAATGCGCTCAAAAGCACTTCTCTTGCTTTGCAATCATTTTCCTCATCTTTAGCCAAGTTAGTTGGACTGGGCTGACTAGGTACAACAACAGTGTAACCTTTCTTTGTAACTTCCCAGACATCTTTACCAATGCAATTTAGATGTGTCTCCATTCTGATCTTCCATATGCCATAGTTGGCTCCATCAAGTTTAGGACTGTCCTTCCTGAAATAATTAGTAGACATTGGATCTCCTCAAGCTATTAAACTTTTGCAAAAGAGGACTAAACTCTGATACCAATTGTTAGGTCCTGGAGACAACTGAGAGGGGGCGGGGGTGAATCAATTGTCAAATAAATTCAAACCAAAAACAACTTAACCAACTTAATGCTTAATACCGGTAAACCAGTTAAGTATGCCGGTAGACAGTTTAAGAGTTAATTGCTATACTGGTAAAGATTAATGCATGAAACATAAACTCAAAGTCATCCACAACACATGCCACCAATATTTGTACGTGGAAATCCTGTAAGGGAAAAAACCACAGTGGGAAACCTTACCCACAATCAGATGATACTACTGCAGATAGTAAGTGTACATAAATAGGGTCTGCACATGCAGAAAGGCCAACAACCTAGAGCTCACTGCTCAATCACAAAATGGGAGTCACACTGACTATAGTTGGATGGTTAAATCCAATAAGAATGTACTGCACAAAATAGCATCTTCATATGCTGGATTCAGTACCAGTGTAATGCTGTTATGCTTTCACAAAAACCTAGCTTCACCTTCAAATGATATCTACATGTATTGCACTGCTTAATCTCACATATACCTTCACACAATTCTTTTTCGCATTCCACACTTGATTTTACAAATAAGATCTTACCTTTATACCATAACCTAAGACCAATTTTAGTAGGTCGGCTCTACAAGATATTACAATAAAAACATTTTACAAATAATATAATATCCGATGCAATAACCGATTGAACATGTCAGCTTAATGCATTTAGAACAATAATTAATCATTTCCACAGCGTGCCATGCTGATCTGGAAAAGATAAACTTGTTGGTGTAACCCTAGGTAACCCTAGACCTATTTGCCGGTAAAAGCAAATATGCAAATATGAATATACCAATGATTAATTCATTAAGATAAGATGTCCACATGATGTCTTCAATATTACCAAGTGTCTTCCATATCATTTCAAGTGCCGGTGATCATTATATCATGCTGGTGAACCATGTACCAGTAACTGTGCAATAGTTACTTGCTTGCCAGTGAATGCTCCTGGATCTCCAAAGTGGTATTGTTTTAGTAGGTGTTGACTTCAATGACAAAACCATACCAAAATACCAACAAAGCCAAGATTCAGAAGGATCACCTTGACTAAGGAGAAGACTTGAGAGAATATAGGATCGTTGGAGAAGATTTAGGGATAAGAGGACAAGTGGAATCAACTCCCTCCAAAGATGTAGTAAGGTTGGAGAGAATATAGGGAGGTTGAGAAATTTATGTACGTACACATTATTTGAAGAATAACTTGAAAGTTTGAAGACAATGATGTATTAATATTTTAAAAATATCAATATCTTTAGCCACACGATTGATGAGTTGGAAAAGAAGAAGATGATGTGGATATGACATGATTTGGAAAAGGGAGATTAAATAATTAAGAAATTATTTAATTGATGAATCTATAGGACAGTGGATAGAAGTTAATTAAATATTAGATATTTAATTAATTGGGTTAGAAAAAAGGGATATAATGAATTAATTAATAAAATGTTTCAATTAAACTAATTAATAGAAGGATATGAAATGAATTAAATAAATTAATCTTTTCAAATTAACTATTTCATAGAAGAATAATTATTAAATAAATATAAAATATTTATTTAATTTCTCATAGCCAATTTTATGTGTATACATTTTGCACCTCTTTGAAATGATGTTGAGACAACATTGTTTCAAAGATTAAATCAAGTCTCAATAAAGCTTATGACGAAAATGAAAATCCTAATTGTGTGCCCCCTCAGGAGATTGATCATGAAATTGTTGGAAAATTTGATTGAGTGATTAATCTAGCGATAAGATGATTTAAATTTCTGCAACTTTGGTTGATGAAAATGTATGCTCTTTGATTACTTTGATATTCTTCTTGATTTGATAATTGATAGAGTTTGATTGACCTCATGATCGATGAGGGTCAATGATATAAAATTGAAGCTTTGATGATCTGATAGGATAGAGTTTGATTGACTTCATGATTGATGAATTCCAATGATGTAAACTCAAGATTGGATAGACTAGATGTGTAACCTCATGATGAATGAGCATCACTAATATGTGGTCAAAGAGATTGATGGAAATCTCAAGTGAGTGGATATGATAGCAGATTGATTGAACAAAATGATTGATTGGATCAAGAAATGACATTTTGTTGATATCATGTTGCAGGAGGATCTAGATGTATTGATTCATCCAAGGGGGAGCAGGAGGATCAGAGAGGCCTACAACATCTGGATAGAGTGCTGCTCTTTGTCCTAGTTGACATATTGATATGAGACATTGATTTTTGATGCATACACCCTTGTGATGAGACAGGTTTGACAAGATTGATTGGATTGGATTTGATAAAATTTTGGATTGAGATCAAGCCTAGTTTTAGGAAACATACATCTCGTATAATACATGATAGATGATAGTTGGATGAATGATGAAGATATTAAAGTGAAGAATGATACCATGATGATTCGATAGATATGCATGTGATGGATGCAATGATGAATGTGACTAAGTGATGATGATAATGAATGTACTGATAATTATATGCAACGAAATGTAATGATTAAATGATATGTTTATAATGCAAATGACAATGAATTCTTATAATGTAACTAATCTAAAATGATCTAAGTTAAATGATACCACCATTCCTCACATGCTTTCTTGTAACAGTGCTTGATTTCATCATTGAGCTTTTAAATGTTGTAAGAAAATACAAGCAACTTGACATAATGATTCAAGATGACTTGAGTACTTCTTACATGGGTTTTGATATAGCAAGTTAATACAAACAACTTGATATAATGAATCAAGTTGACCTAAGTATTTATTGCAGAATAGACAAGGATTATCCCTTTTCATGCATGAATCAGAACATCCTCCTTGATCATATCCTTAGACGAGTACATACCTTACTAAGAGATAAATCATAGAAAACAAATAGAGAAAATAATCATGCCCCATCATAGCTCCTATAGTTATGAACACCATTGAGTTTCATAGGGTACATGATTAGCAAAAAGCAAGATATAAACATTGAATCATGTGTATCATACATATGTTCTCATGGTCATGAACTAATCTAACCATCTTGATGAATGATCATTGATAATCCTTCGTTACTTTTTAGTTGAATCTTTATATTCCGAGTTTCATGATCCAGTTGTTACAAATGTCTTGATCTTCATTGCCTTTTTGTTTGTTGTCTGTTTCAAAACCCTAGGTGTTATTGTTTTTTTCTAAGTTTTTGAATGTGTTTGGATTTTTTGAAGCTTTTAAAGATGCCCTTAGCAAAAAGATTTAGGATGTCACCCCCAGTGGAAACAAACTTTATGATGGATGTACAAAGGATGATCCAAACCATGGTGGGATACAAAGCATATATGATTGATTCTGATAAAATCCAAGACAATAACTACGATAAGTATGTCAAAGATTGGTAACTACTGATAAGCTGCATATTTCCTGCTAAATGGTTCAAAGCAGTGGATGTGAAAGATGAAATGAATATGTGAGGATAGATGGGCTAGGATGGATAGATGCACAAAGCAATCTCATAGATGGAGGAACCCACTTTCAGATAGTGTTTGTTTACCAGGTTTTCACTATCTAAATTTATTGCTTTCTTTTTTCTGTAACTATTTTCGTTGTTTTACACTTTTTTGTATTTTTCTCTTTATGCTTTTTTAGGGATTTTTGTTGCTTTTATGATTTTTAGGCTTTTTTTGCTTTTTCACTTTTTTTTTTTTTTTGGTATTTTCTGCTAATACTTTTAAGCATAACATTTCTTCAGATGCATAATATTGATAGGATCATCAAACCAGTTAGCTTCTGGTGTAGATAATCTATATTCTCCTGAACCATATGTTGCTACCACAACAAAGGGACCCAACCAGTTTGGCTCAAATTTATCTTTATTTTCTCAATCTAGTTGATTTCGTGGATTTTCTCTTAGAACTAGATCTCCAATTTGAAAAATTTGTGGCTTAAATTCATGATTGTAACTTCTTGCCATTCTCTATTTGTATGCTATCAAATGATCTAAAACATTTTGGCGACATTCCTAAATTAGCTCAAGTTCTTGAAGTATAGAGACTCGTTGTTCTTCCTCTAAGATAAGACCTTTCAAGGACACTCGTAGAGAAGGTATCTATACTTCCACTAGTAATATGGCTTACGATCCATAGACTAGACAATATGGAGTTGCCCCCATTGGTGTGTGAATATTGGTTCGGTATGCCCATAGATCAGGATTTAGCTAAATATGCCAGTCTTTACTAGCTTCATTGACTATCTTCTTCAAGATTTTTAGGATTGTCTTGTTTGATGCCTCAAATTGACCATTTCCTTGTGGGTAATATGGTGTAGAAAACCTATGCTAGACATGGAATCACTCACATAGTTTCTTCACATCTTGATACTTAAATGACCTCCCATTATCAGTGATGATGGTAATAGGGACTCCATAACAATAGATTATGTAGTTCAAGATGTATGATGATATTTGCTTTCCTATCACCTTTGTCAAAAGTATTGCTTCAATCCATTTAGTGAAATACTCAGTAGCTATCAAAATGAATTTATGTCCATTAGAAGATGAAGGATTTATCTTACCCACTAGATCAAGACCCCACTGATAAAATGGCCATGATCCTGCCATATGATGTAGTTATTGTGCTAGTACATGGATGAGGTTCCCATGGATCCAACATTGTTTGCATTTTTTAGCACATGTGAATGAATATCTCTCCATTGTAGGCCAATAATAGCCCAATTGAATAAGTTTCTTAGATAATGGTAAATCACTTGAGTGTGTGCCACAAATACCTGCGTGAACTTCGTTAAGAGCTTTCTCAGATTCCTCCTATTCGAGACATCTCAGTAGAGTGCTATCTAGACCTCGTCTATATAAAGTATCAACAATGATATTATAACAAGATGATTGACAAATAAAATTTCTTTTCTGATTGCGGGATAGGTCAGGAGGAAGGATATTCTCTTTTAGATATTGATAAGCTTGGCTATATAAGGATTGATCAGTTTTGGATATATGACAAATCATGTGGATATTCTGGGATTCAACAGTAGGATGCAAGATATATTCCACTAGGAATTCGTAACTTTGTTGATTATCTCAATTCTATAGAAGAGATGCTATTGTAGCCATTACATATGCTACTTTGTTCTCATTTCTTGGGATCCAAGTGAATGATATTTATTCAAAGTACTCTTTAGAATCTTCAACCAACTATTTATAGGGCATCAGCTTGTCATCCTTGGTTTGATAATCATCATTTATCTGGTTAATTATGAGCTGCGAATCTCCATAAACATGTAGTTCTTTGATGTTCCATTCAATGGCCATTTTGATCCCAATGACCAATGTCTCATACTCTATAGTGTTGTCTGTACATGGAAATCACAATCTCTATGATTTTGGAATTGTGTGATCTTGAGGTGTGATGAACAATATTCTAGCACCTGATCCATGATGTGTATATGAGCCATCAAAGTATAAATCCCAAAAATTTGTGCTAACTGTAAAAATATCCGCATTTGAAAATTTGATGTGCAAAGGTGTACCATCTTGTAGGGGTACTTCAAAAAATTGATCAACAATGACCTATCCTTTGATAGCTTTCCGATCAACATACTGATGCTGAGCCCTTCACACACCTAAGGACTTAGTTTTTGACCCTTCAAATGACAATAAGGATCCTACCAAGAAGGACTCCACACCTTAGGCTAGAACTATTCACAATCCTCTAGACTAGCTCCTACTCAAGATGAGTAAAAGGCCTCAACACCTTCAATACACCTCACCACGACTCTTGTTCTTGGAGGCTTTGGAATTACATTCATCCCCAAAATGGTTTGGCAAGATCTGTACTCTAAAGGTCCGAACCCCTTAGAAGCCTAGAGACCTAGTTAGGGCGATTAGGCCTAATTTACAAAGAAACACCCATTTCTAGATTCCCAACTGCAAAAAAAACTTTATTAGAATGTGGGGGATGGTAAATAATCTCTAATTCTAGGGTTTCACTCTTGGAATCCACCGCTACAAGATTTTAGGGTGACTGTCCTAATTTTGCTTAAGGTAGTCACATAGGGATGCCTACCTAGTTTTGCATGTTTCTCTTCACAACCGAGCCTTCCATACAAAAAACCATGAAAATCCTAGAATAAATTGGCCAATCCTACACTCCACCAAAAGAAAGAACTTCTAGAGGAAGGAGATGCAAGATATGGCCATTTTTGGCTAAAACCCTAGCTAAACCCTTACTTTCCGAGTTAGTATTAGAAAATTGAAGGGTTCTCCCTACTCACAAAAGATAAAATCCTCAAAAAACCACCAAAAAAATGGTGATTCAACCCTTCATCTATTAAATGAGTGATTTTTTTAGTTTCAATCTATACAAGGATGTACAACCTCTACAAACTCAGAATTTTTGGGAATAACTTAGTTTTCAGTATTTTATTGCCTTCAAACTTCTCTCCACAATAAATATAACCTTGGGAGTCATGTACACAAGGATTATAGCCTTCTCCAATGGTTTCTAATGTAATTTTGAAGAGGTTGGAGCCATTGAGAGGCTTACAATAACCAAAAGTGGAAAAGTTGCACTTTTGCTTGCAAAAGTTGCACTTTTTACAAAGTTGTCAATTCACACCAATTTGGGATCCACACAAATTGGATCAACCAAATATCAAATACACACCCTAAAATCCTATCAAACATCAAAACAAGCATCAATCTACCCCTTATACACAAAATTGTCCAAATTGGCTTATCAAGTTGCCTAACTTGTGACAATGATTTACATGGTGGGGTCCTTATTGAATACATGAAAAGTTCATACACAAAAGACATACAATGAATCAAGGATCCAAATCTTCATCATCAAATCCATTATTTTCTTGTTGAAGAGGTTCCCCTACACCATACTCCCCAGAAGAAGAGATCTCAAGCCCACTTGAGATTAGAGTAGGTCTGCACCATGGTTATAAATTTGTTTGTCTGTCATCCAAACTACTTCAGAGTCTAGTTTTCCCTACCAAGCCACCAAATACTCTATGTACTCCCTGTTCCTTGTCCTCTTTATCACTCTAGTGTCTATAACCTTTCTCAATTTTGGTGAATCATGCTTTGGAATATCATTATCTGCTGCAATCTGCATTGGTTCCTCTAATTCATTACCATTGGCTTTGTAAAGAGTAATATCACACACATTGAAAATGGGTGGCAATCCAAGATCAGGAGGAAGTTGGATTTCATAAGCATTTTGCCCACATTTCTTCAGAATTTGATATGGTCCAATCTTCCTCTGCATGAGCTTGGTGTGTTTACCTTTTGGGAGACTCTCCTTCTTAAATGTACCCATACTAAGTCCCCAACACTAAACTGCACATCCCTCTTTTTCTTGTTAGCATAAGCCTTGTACTTCTCTCCAAATTATTGGAGACGAGACTTCACTTGATCATGTACCTCCTTGATAGATGATGCAAAAGCTTCACCATCTGCACTAATAGGCCTTTCCTTGGGCAAATCCCTCAACTCTAATACACCCCTTGGGTGGATGCCATACACAATATTATGGTGTTATTATATGAGAACTCTTCCTATGACAATATATTGTCCCATTTTTCTCCATGTTGTCTTGTCAAACATCTTAATAGGTTCCCCAAGGACCTATTAACAAATTCAGTCTATCCATCCATTTGGGGATGGTAGGCTGATGAGAAAGCTAGGTTGGTGCCCAACTTCTTCCAAAGGGTCCTCCAAAAATGACCTATGAACTTCACATTCCTGTTTGAAACTATGTTTAGAGGCAACCCATGTATCCAGACTATCTCTTTGAAAAACAAGTCTGCAACATATGAGGCATCACAAGAGGTTTTACATGGAAAGAAATGAGCCATTTTGCTAAATCTGTCCACCACTACAAAAACACTGTCAAACCCCTTCCTTGTCCTAGGCAGACTCAAAACAAAATCCACGCATATGCTTTCCCATGGCCTAGAAGGAATCGGTAAAGGCTGGTACAAACCTGCATTGGTGGATTTCCCTTTGTCTTATTGACATATCACACATGTTTCTACAAACCTCCTAACATCTGCCTACAACTTAGGCTAGTAGTGACCTGCCATTTCTCCACAATGCTTCTCCCTAATAATATTCAGTCTCATAGAATACTTAGGAATGCATAACTGTCCACCCTTGAATAGCAATCCATCTTGTATCAAAAATTCAAAAAATTCAACATGATACCTCTCAACAAAAGACTCACATACCTTGTAGATCTCTCCAAAATCTTCTTCAGCATCATACATGTTCTTCAAGGAGTCAATTCCAACACTTTCCATATTGATTTGGTTGATGGTTAAGACCCTCCTTCTTAAGGCATCTACAAGTTTGTTCTTGACCCCCTTTTTGTGCTTGAGGGCGAAGGTGAAGGCTTGTAGGTTCTCTACCCACTTCATGTGCCTGTAGTTTAACTTCTCTTGACTGTTTATGAAATTGAGTGCCTGATTATCATTGAACACTATGAACTCCTTTGGCAATAAATAGTGCCTCCACTTCTTCAATGACCGAACCAAAGCATACATCTCCAAATCATAGGATGAGTATCTCCTCTTGGCATAATTTAGCTTTTCACTAAAAAAGGCAATTGGCCTTCCTTCCTGACTGAGTATTGCCACAATAGCCATGTGGCTTGTGTCACATTCCACCTGAAATATCTTATTGAAGTCTAGTAGGGCAAGGATTGGTTGTTCTGCAACTTTCTTCTTTAAATTTTTAAATGAGTCATCTGCCTCCTTGGTCCAACTGAACCTGCACTTTTGTCCTCCTTTTATGGTGTCAAGCATTGGTGCACAAACATGACTAAATCCCCTTATAAACTTCCTATAAAAATTTTCTAAGCCATGGAAACTCCGAACATCATTCATGGTTTTAGGTGTTGGACAAGATAGTATAGCACTTACCTTCTCTTGGTCCATTTTCAACTCACCTTGTGAGATTACAAAGCCCAAGTAGATGATCTCCTCCTGCATGAACAAACACTTATCCAAATTTATCATTAGCTGCTCTTCATGTAACCTTTTGAGGACCATATCTACATGTTTGAGGTGCTCTTCCCTTGTATAGATAAAGATCAAGATATCATCTAGGTATACTATTACAAACTTGCCTATGAACTCCACCAAGACCTCATTCATCAACCTCATAAAGGTACTGGGGGCATTGGACAACCCAAATGGCATGAATTTCCACTCATATAATTCCTCATTGGCTTTAAAAGCTATTTCCAATTCATTCCCTGGCCTTATTGTAATCTGATGGTATCCACTTTTTAGATCCATTTTGGTGAAATATTTAGCACTCCCCAAGCAATCAAGCAAATCCTCTATCCTAGGGATTGGGAACCTATACCTTATAGTTATGTTGTTGATGGCCCTTGAATCTATACATAGCCTCCAAGTGCCTTCTTTATTGGGTACAAGGACAATAGGTACTGCACATGGGATTAAAATTTTTTCAATTAGCTCTGATTCTAGCAACTCCTCAATTTGTCTTGCCATCTCTGCATTTTAGTCTAAAGTAAGCTTGTATGTTGCTTTATTTGGTAGGGTAGATCCAGGGATTAGATCTATGCAATGAATTATGTCTCTTACCAATGGGAGGCATTTTGGTATTCCATTTGAGATGATGCCTTTTTACTTGTCAAGTAATTGTTTGACTGCAGGGTCTAGGTGCCTTTATCCTTCTTCTTTCCTCTGTACAAACTGCTCCTTCTTTTTCACCTTGGACTTGGGGATGAGGGCATAGAAAACTGCATCCTTCTCTATAATTTCCTTCATGAAATGCTTTCCTTCTACCAACAATACTTTGGCATCCTTCCCTTTTGGTTCCATCTCATTCTCCATCAGAGGTAAAATCTCTATCACCTTACTATCCTTGGTGATTGAATAGGTGTTTCTAACCCCATCATGATAAGCATTCAAATCAAACTACCATCGTCTTCCAAATAAGAGATGACATGCATCCATCTTGGCTACATCAAATAGCAATCTGTCCTTGTATGATCCAATCTAAAACTCTACCCAAGCCTTCTCTTCTACTATTTCTTGCTGACCTTGGGTGAGCCATGAGACCTTGTAGGGGTAAGGATGTGGCAACCTTCTCAACTTAAGCTTCTCTACACTTTCAAGTGACACAAAATTTTTAGCAGACCCAAAGTCTATCAAGACCTTGCATACCTTTCCTTCTGCCTTGCAGGTAGTCTTGAAAAGAGACATTCTTTGTGGGGACTCCTTATCAGGTACCTTCATGGTGGTCATTACTCTCCTCATCATTAGAGCCTCTCCTCTTTTAGGGTAGCCATAGCTATCAGGAGCATTAACACTTTGGTAGGTGTTTGCACTTGCCACACTTTGGCAACTAGATTCCTGCACCAAGTTTCTCCTCCTTTCTCCCATGGAGCTTGTAGCCTTCTCCGGACACCTATTGGCCATGTGCCCCTCTTGGTTGTAGTTGTAACATCTATGAGGTCCTCTACCTTGGGATCTTCTTCTAGAGGATGGTCTTCTACCCCTAAAGTTCCCTCTTGGATTGTAGCCTCCTTCTTGGTTGTAACTACTCTCTCCTCTGGTGCCTTCTTGGCTAGACTCACCTTGGTATCCAAAACCATTTCCTATACCTCTAAAAGGGATTCTTCCCCCTCTTTATTGTCTCCCTTTGCCTCTACTATTTTGTTCCTTCTTTCTCTTGAGCTTCTCCTCCACCTTGAGTGCCAACCAAAAGCATTTTTGGACTGTCTCCGAGGTGTGGAGATTCAAATCTTCACTCCTTTCATGGAAAATCTCAGTTCATTGAGATATTTCACCACTTTTTCATCCTCACTCTCCTTTACCTTGGTCCTCAGACACAACTTCATGAAATCCTCTATGTAGGAACTCACATACATCTCCTTCTTCTTTAAGTTCTATCTCCTCTTGTGCAATTGGGCATTATAGTCCATTGGAACATAGGCTTCCTTCACCAAAGCCATCATCTTCTTCCAATTAGCAAATTTTCTCTTTCCCTCTTTCACCCTCTCATCTTGGATGAAATTCCACCAAGTCAGTGCATCCCCTTTCATTTTTCATTGGGCCATCTTCACCCTTTGGTGTTCTAGTATATCTTCACTCTCAAATAAATTGTCTAAGGAGTCTATCCACTCCATCAGCGTATTAGGCTCCATCTTGCCTGCAAACACTGGTAGATCCAACTTCACATCCATTGTTCTTCTTTCCATAGACTTAAGGAAATTCATTAGGGGTCTCTGGTCTGCAGGAACCTCTAGTTCTTCCTGCCTAGGGATCTCCTCTTCATCCCTTTCTTCAACTCCTCTAGAGTCTCTCTCTCCCCTCTCCACTTTGTCCTTCAACTGGTCCATTTCATCTCTCAAGGCCTGATTCTTAGCCCTGACTACTATGCTCTCTACCATTTGCTTCTTCACCAGGACATTCAACTCAACATTGGTCATCCTTGATGGGATATCTTGGGATCCCTCTTCCTTTGACATCTCATCTTCTTCTATCCAAAGGAAATTCGTAAGCTATGACACCACTTGATGCAGAGCCCTTCACACACCTAATGAAAAATCCAAAGGACTTAGTTTTTGACCCTTCAAATGACAATAAGGATCCTACCAAGGACTCCACACCTTAGGTTAGAACTACTCACAATCCTCTAGACTAGCTCCTATTCAAGATGAATAAAAGGCCTCAACACCTTCAATACACCTCTCCTTGAATCTTGTTCTTGGGGGCTTTGGAATTGGTCAATACATGACTCATAAGGACTATTCTGAGCATTAGTTTTAGGTTTTGTCTTCAATGCCTTATACTTCCTTTGGAAACCTACCCCTCTTGCTAGTAGCCCTATTTAGCAAGTACTTTGACCTTAACTCCAAAATATTACACACACCCTAACAAACTATTTATCATTCCAGATACCCTTTTAGGAGTTACATTCATCCCCAAGATGGTTTGGCAAGATCTGTACTCTAAAGGTCTGAACCCCTTAGAAGCCTAGAGACCTAATTAGGGCGATTAGGCCTAATTTACAAAGAAACACCAATTTCTAGTTTCCCAACTAAAAAAAAACTTGATGAGAATGTGGGGGATGGTAAATAATCTCTAATTACAAGGTTGCATGCCTGGAATCCACCACCACAATATTTTAGGGTGACTGTCCTAATTTTGCTTAAGGTAGTCACATAGGGATGCCTACCTAGTTTTGCATCTTTCTCTTCACAACCAAGAATTCCCTGTAGAAACCCATGAAAAATACTAGAATAAATTGGCCCATCCTACACTTGACCAAAGGAAAGAACTTCTAGAGGAAGGAGATGCAAGATATGGCCATTTTTGGCTAAAACCCTAGCCAAACCCTTACTTTCTGGGTTATAGTCAAAAAATTGAAGGGTTCTCCCTACTAACAAAAGATCAAATCCTAAAACCACCACCAAAATAATGATGATTCAACCCTCCATCTATTCCATGAGTTATTTTGTTAGTTTCAATTTGTACATGGACACACAACCTCTGCAAACTCTAAATTTTTGGGAAAAACTCAGTTTTCAGTATTTTATTCCCTTCAAACTTCTCCCCACAATCAATCAAACCTTGGGAGTCATTTCCAAAAGGCTTATAGCCTTCTCAAATGGTTTCCAACCAAATTTTGAAGAGTTTGGAGCCATTGAGAGGCTTACAACAACCAAAAGTGGAAAAATTGCACTTTTGCTTGCAAAAGTAGCATTTTCAAAAGTTGCACTTTTTGACAAAGTTGTCAATTCACACCAATTTGGGATCCACACAACTTGGATCAACCCAATATTAAATACACACCCTAAAATCCTATCAAATATCAAAACATACATCAATCTACCCCTTATACACCAAATTGTCCAAATTGGCTTATCAAGTTGCCTAACTTGTGACAATGGTTTACATGGTGGGGTCCTTATTGAATACATGAAAATTTCATACACAAAAGACATTCACAATGACTCAAGGATCAACATACTCTATATAAAAATCACTTAGTATCATGACCCATTTAGCCAATCTTCTTGTCAAAGTAATCTTTCTTAGCAAATACTTTAGTGGATCTTTTTTTGCTATCAATTTCACAAAATGAGTCAACATATAGTGTTGCAATTTCTGAGTTGCAAATACAACTGCTACGCATGTCTTCTCAACTGATGTGTAGTTTAATTCATGGCCTACAAGTGTCCTGTTGATGTAATATATTGCTCTTTCTTTTGCTTATTCATCATGCTGTGCTAAGAGAGCTCCTAGTGATACATTTGTTGTTGAGATGTAAAGAAACAATGGTTTTCCTTTGATCAGTGATACCAATACTGGAGGATTCGCCAGATATTCCTTGATTTGCATAAAAACTTCCTCACATTTTTTATCCCATTTGAATGGAAAATTCTTATGTAATAGGTGAGTGAAGGGATGACATCTATCTACTAATTGGGAGATGAACCTTCTGATTTATTGCAATATCCCTTGTAGAGAATGCAATTGGCTTATGTTCTTAGATGACTCCATCTCCATGATAGCTTTAACTGTTTAAGGGTCTACTTCAATTCCAAGAGCTGATATAATGTACCCAAGAATTTTTCCAGAGGTAACTCCAAATGCACATTTCTTTGGGTTCAATCTTAACTGATATTGTTCAAGAATGTCAAAGATCTTGCCCAATATGTTCAATTGTTCTTTCCTTGTATGAGATTTTGTAAGTATGTCATCTACATAATCTTCCATTATTGTATGCATCATGTTATGGAAAATTGTTGTCATGGCCCTCTGATAAGTTGCTCCTACATTTTTAAGCCCAAATGGCATGATATTCCAACAGTAAGTACCCCATGCATAAGTGAATGCTATCTTTTCTTGATCTTTAGGGGTGATTCTTATTTGATTGTGCCTCGAGAATCCATCCATTAAGGAAAACATCTCATGTCCTACTGATAAGTCTACAATTATATCAATGTTGGGCAGTGGGAAATCATCTTTGGGACATGCTTTGTTCAAATCTCTGAAGTCGGTGCCAACTCTTATTCTTTTATCCAACTTTGACACTGGCATAATGCTTGAGACCCACTCTGGATAAGCAATAGGTCTTATGAAACCCACATCTAATAGTTTCTTTAGCTATGTTTTGACAAGGAGAGAGATATGTGGATGCATTTTCCTTTGCTTTTGCTTAACTGGTTTTTATTTTGGATCTACATTGAGATGGTGCATGATAAGATCTGGATCAAGTCTTGGCATGTTTGCATAGGACAAGGAAAAATTTATCTGCCTTTTTTTGAAGAATTCTATGTATTCTTTCCTTTCTTCATCTGATAATGATGCAACAGGATGAAGAACCTTGGGATCCTTTAGTGTGCCAATGTTTATTACTTATGTTGGCTCTATCAATATAGCAGATCTCTCCTGAAAATATGCAGGGAGGGTGTCAAAATTTCTATCTTCCGGCACCTCAAGGAGGTTTTCACCATCAGATACGTCCTTTATTTTTCTTCTTGATTGATCTACTATTTCCATGAAATAGTTTGCAACATTAGGTCTTTTTCCTTATTTTATTTCAATTTTGTGACTAGAAAGTTTGGCATTCTCCTGACTAAAAGAAGCATTACTCGATTCATTGGTGGAAGATATTTTAGGTGCGATTGGTTCAACTATATCAAGATATACAACTAAGTAATGATCATTAGAAAATACATCCAATTCAGGGTTATCTAGGTTATCCCAATCAATCAGTTCTGGATGAAGCAGGGGTAGGTCATAGTCATCATCATCATTGGGTATTACAAGTTTCATGTCATAATAGTCATAGTTTGATGTAGAGTAGGTTGTCATAGATATAACTCTCTTGAGGATAATCTCTCCCAAGCACTCTCCAATTATTTCTAACAAAATCAGGATGGTTATTTTTTGATTTGCTCTCAAGTGACTCATCATCTGATATTCATCCCTCAAATGTATGAATTATATCAAAACATACAAATTTAGTACTACAAGTTCCCTCTGGGTCAATTTCATTAGATTCATTTGTGGCTTGAAGTCGGCATACTTGTGCACATGGAATAGATGATTATTTCATTTTTTTCTTTGCTAGCTTCTTCCTTCTCTTGAACTCAGCTTCTTTTGGACTAATAGTCATTCCTGCTTGAATTTCTATTAGTTCTTCTATAATTCTTCCATACCTTAGTATCTCTTGTTCAATGTTTGATATATATTTGATATTATGTTGATCTTCTGATGATTAATTAGTGACTTCTTATGTTTCCTATGGTGTCACTTCTTGATCTTTCTCATTCTCTTTTCTTTGTTGTCTTGCATATACCTCTTTTCTCTAAATCCTAATTTTTCTTGCCTTCTTTCCAACTCTATTCTCTGTTTTGTGAAAAGTGTATTTTTACTTGTAATAGAAGCTTGTTCCTCATTATTTTCTTCACTTGATACATTGGATAATGGATCTGGACCCCATTCATATTCACTCGAATCTGTTTCTGAATCAGTCTAGAATCACACCACTATATCTGATAGGAATGTTATATGATGAAAATAGTTCTCTGATTTTTGTCATTTGTTCTTTCACTGTTTATGGAATATCTTGATCAAGTTCCATGATTGCTTGTATTCCTTGGACTTGTTTGCAAGATTCTTCTTCCCTTTTAATAGCAAGATCTTCCTGTTGCATCTCATGTTCTTCTTGTTTTTGTTTGCTGGCTATTGTTTCTGCTGCTTGATGTAGCCTTTCTTGCCATGGTTCTTCTTTAGGGATTGCTTTATTTATCCACTTTGGATGATAATTGTTCTGCTTTTGTTTTGATTTAGATTACCCAAGTCTTGATTTATTTTCCTTAGATTGTGTGTGAGGACAAATGGGTTCTGAAATACCTTCTTGCCACTTGCCAATTAGTCATTTTCCTTCATATCCCATCTTTTGCATGATTTTATAACCATTGACATATTGCTCTATGGGAATACCGACTTCTGCAGCTGTTTCTATAGTATCATTTTCATCTTTGTACAGCCAACTAAAAATATCCTTGTCTTAAGTTTCCTCTGAAAGTGTTCCAACTCTAACAAATGCTCCATCAAACATTTTAGCTGATTTTTGTGAGATCTGTGGTTGAGTATTTGTACGTTTTTCATAGGAATTAAGTGAAAGTGGGAAAGACTACTTCCCCATTTCTTCATTTAATTTGATCTTTTTCTCAAAGTTTTCCCATAATTTTTCTTGAGTTTCCTTGGTGGGATAGACTATTTCTCTGTTATGTGGAACTCTTGCATCTTGTGTTGGTTTTAGATTATTGCAATATTGGTTGCAATCTGTTGATATGGTGATTTATTGTCCATTATGAGGAAACTGAACACATTGATTGTATGTAGAAGGAACTTCTTGCATGTCATGAATCCATGGTCTTCCCAAAAGAATTTTATAAGATAGATTTAAATCTAGAACCTTGCACAATGCATCTCTTTCCACTGGTCCTATTTTTATTGGCAACACCATGACCCCTTTAGAAGAATGCTCTTCCTCATCATAGGCCTTGATAGTTATTTTTTCTTTGGATCTACTACATTCTCTGAATATCCCAAAGCTTTTATTAAACTTAATGTACAAATGTTCAAGCATGCTCCACCATCTGAGTATGCATTTGACATAGGTTGTATGAATGGTGACTTCAATATGTAGGGGAGCATTATGAGGGTGTTGTAAGGATGCACCATCATTTTCAGAAAAAGGATAAGTGATGAGGGGCTATGAGGTGTCCCACCATGTTTTGGAATTGATCCACATCCAGGTCTTTTGAGACCATTGTTTTTGCTAAAGCTTTCTCCAATATCTCCTTATGCATAGGTGAAACTTTTAGGAGCTCCAAAATTGATATTTGAGATGGTATCTTTTGTAATTGTTCCACTAAGTTGTATTGTTGTGAAGTGGATGTTGATTCATTTGTTATACTCGTAAATGTAACCTTCATTTTGCTTCTTGTAATGATGTTGATTGGTTCTGAAGGTGTTTTATCTTTGACAATGATGATATTGATCACATCATCATAGGTGTAAGTATAGTTTGCCTTGGATTTTCCCTTATCATCCTTTGAGTTTGATTCTTCACCTTTTTCATAATTTGGGAGTGGAGTTTTGAGTGCTAGTTGCAATTCATTCGTTTTATGACCATCCACTGTGATATTTCCATTATCAATTAAGTCTTGAATAAGGTGTTTTAATCCTTGACAATCATTGGTTTGGTGTCCTTTGTTTCAATGATAGTTGCAAAAATGATTGCCATTCCACCAACTCGGTTTTACTTGAGGCTCATAATTTCTTGTTTCTGGTAAGGTAATCAATTTATTCACAAGAAGAGTCTTCAAAGATGATTCTAATGGTTCCCCAATGTTTGTGAATTTACTGTGGGGATTGGAGAAGAAAGCCTTAGGTTTACTATTGTCTTGATTGTTGTCATTTGGCACTTGATTTGATAAGTTGAAGATTGGTTTTTGTTTGGTAGCATTGTTATCATCATTTCCTCCATTGGTAATGTTCCTATTCTTTGACCAAAATTTAGGTTTGTCATTGTTATTCTTACCATTGTTGTTGTTGTTGTGATTGTTGTTATTGTTGTTGTAGCAGATGTTGTAGAGTTTTAAGTCTCTTTATTTTCTATTGCATCCTCTATCTTTAAACCATTTTCAATCATTTTAGAAAAAAATAGAGGACAATGCAATTTGAGACGATGATTCATTTCATTGGTAAGGTTGTCAATGAATATGTCCATTTTCTCTTGATCTAGTACATCTCTTGGATATCTATTGAACAGTCATCTCCATCGTTGTAAAAAGACCATGAAAGGTTCACCATTCTTTATTGTATGTTGTAGGAGTATTGTGAGAAATCTATTCACAAGCTCTTCAAAAGATTTAATTCCAGACAGTAATCTTGAGAACCATTCCATTGATTGTTCGTTTAAGCTTCTAGGAAATAGACACATTAGGTAAGTTTCATCAGGTCCAAACTCCATACTCATGGTGCAAAATTCCCTAATGTGATCTTGAGGATCAGTTTTCCCATCATATTTATCGTATTTAGGGATTTCACAATGTTGTGGGAATGGTATCATATTTTTTTGTCTAAAGGATATGGACAGATATTTTCCAATGAATATTTCTTGGAACTTGTTCCATTATGCATATCCTATATTTGTTGTTGCAAGGTTTGCATTTGGTGAGTAAGAGTTAACAAAGGATTATCAACACGGGTTCTCCTTGCATCTTCATAAGTTCTTTTGTCACCGTGCTCTCTTCTTGTTTTATCTTGGTTCCTTGCATCATCAAGGTCTCTTCTTGTTCTATCTCCTCTTGTTTCCTCATGATTTACCTAATTTAAATCATTGTCATTGGGATCATTAGTGTTCTGATTATTACTTGTTCCCACATCTTGTTTCAAACTTTCCAAGTTAAAATCTTGTGGCAATTTAGCTCCTAAATTTGCCAACATTAGAATGTACTTTTGATTTTGTTTTTCCAATAGTTTTTCCATTAGTTTGTCAAATCTAGAATCTTGTTCAAGGCCTCTAATGGTGTTATTGACTCCTTCTTCATCAACATCTATGTATCCAAATATTTGAAATATTGAATCATCATATTCAATTTGTTTTTGTCTTCTAAATTGCTAATGTTGAGATCTAGTCCAAACTAGCATGTGATTAATTTGAAAGCTTCCAAAGTTTTGGTTTTCTAAATGCAACTCAATAGGTGATCACTGGTTTAGGAAGATAAGCTAAGTTGATTTTACCATCCCTATTAGTGCATTCTGATAAGGTGTATTTTTGTTGAAAGGCACGTCTTTGTAAAGTTTATTCCGCATGTCTTTGTAAAGTTTATTCATCATACTCTGTTCTGTAACAATGTAAATAGTGAAAATGATGTAGGAATGTTCTATGTTTCGACAAAATTTTGTGATTGATATATAAGAATTTCCTCTTCTTCACGATAGCCTTCCAACTTGGTTCTCTTTTCTTAAGGCGATATATAAAAGTCATATAAGCATCTAATGATTTACAAGTTGTTTGATGCCAAAGTGAGTGCAATCTTGGTTTTGATATAACCTAGGTCCAAGTAGGAATGATATATCCAAGATAATGAACAAAGGCTAATATGATCAAGTTTCGTGATAAATGATTTGATGTATCCTGATAAGAAACTAATAGTGATGATGATTTGCACTTGTCTTAACTTGTTGGATGTTTATTCTTATGAAAACCTTTGGAAAATATCCTATTTGATTGATAACCTAATTGTTTGATCAGTTTGAAGATCTGTGACAATTGAAGATGAACCTCCTCGAAAAAGGGTATTTGAAAGTGATGTTAAAATTTTGATCTGATATGTGGAAATGCTCATTGTTGCAGATGGGAGAAAATAAATGCGCTAACCTATTAATCAGAAGTGCTAACTTGCACAACAAATGCGTTTCTCTATTGAATGAAATTGTTTTTATGTGCCATTAAAACGTGAACCTAATGTGAAAAAACATTGTTTCATTTGTAAAAATGCCATCTTGTTGAGAAAATGCGTGATCCTAAAGGTCAAAAATGTTGTATTGTTGAACAAAAGTGTTGTTCTGCATTACAAAATCGTGATTTATACTGCATTAAATGAATTTCTTAGTTTTACAGTAAGTTGTCGGATTTTTTACTCATTTCAAAATGATTTTTAAAATTTTTGACCATTTGAGAATATTTTGCAGACACAAAAGACACAATGTTTGAAAATCAAAGTGCACAAGCAAACACAAGTCTTATGGTAGGCCGAGACAATAATTATTGAATCTTATATGGGGTTTCCGTTGAGGCTACGCTATTCAAGGCGGATATTTAGGTGCTTGACTCCACTGGCTCCACCCTCGACACTCACTTCTCCGGGGCAGTCAAGCACCGGTTTCCATGAAAACTCCCCATGTAAAACTGCATATCTGTACTAAGAGCCATATGTGTGTGGGCCACTTTAGAGGTCTGACCTCCTGCACCAACAATTAGAAGGATTTTTGGAAAATATACAAAGGGTTTTTAGTAAGGGCTTTTGGTCATGTGGCCATACATGAGATACTCTACACTCTATAAATACAAAATGTTCCCACCTTATAGAGGTTGTTCTCTATAAGGTTTACGAGGAAACATAGTGTCGGTATGAACTAATCTACAAATGTTGTCCATGAATTTCATCATAGACACAATTTATTTATAGTAGATTGGAAGGACTCGATATTAGCTCATTTCCACTTGGGTCGTTCCCCTCTCACTGACTCCCTCAAGGCAGCTCGGGAAGGCAGACCCTCTAAAAGTAAAACATGAAATAAAAGTAGGTCTATCTTTCTGATCATCATATTAGGGTGAGAGCATACTCACCTACCACTTTTAAATAAGCATGGTAGACAATAATTATTTTACCCTTTAGATTACCTATATGTAACTACCTTACTCAAAAACACATGATGCAAGTTGTATGTTGTTCATTAACTCCTTATTTAAGCTACGTAAAATATATATGATGTTTTAATTCCCAAAAGGCTCCTAGTTAAACTAAGTGATAAAATGCATTAAGGTTGCTCAAAATAAAACCTGCATGCACACAAGTCAGTAGTTTACAAAAATCAGTCTTGGACGATTGAACCTGCAAATATTTGATAGCAGACAAATTATTAAATTTCATTTTTTTGTAGACAGAAGGTATGAAAATGCTAAAATGACAAAAGCACTATCTTGTGAATAAAAAATGCTAACCTGTGGGATAAAAGCGTTAACCTGTGCAATGAAAGTGCTAAACTACATAATAAAAGCACTATTTCTCAAACAAAAGTGCTAACCTATAAGACAAAAGCGCTAACCTGAATGATGAAATGCTAACCTATAAAGCAAAAGCGCTAAACTGAGAGTCAAAAGCGCTAACCTGGGTTGTTAAAGCACTACCTTATTTCACACAAGCATGAAACAGGTTTACAAAAGAGTTAGTTCATTCTGTTATAGCGAGAATTAGACAGGATATAAGAAAATGTGATGTACGAGGCTCGAGCCCCACGGTGGCCGCCAAAAAATATATCAACTTAAGTTTCACCTTAGAGAAATTACCTGCAAACTCATTAGTCCATCATGTAAATATAACTCAAGCTTCAACCAATGAAACAACATGAAATAAAAATAAAATAAAAGATTATACCTTCATAATTTATGTCTCATTGTGCCCTAACCTCATTAGTCTGGATGGTCTCATCCTCCAGGTCAAGATCCACGACCGGTTTAGGGGTGTAGGTATGATCAAAGACCTTGGCGATGTCCTCCAGGTTTTTAGTGTCAACAGAGAGGATACTTGGGATAACTCCCATCAAATTTTTCATCGCTTCTTTTCCCTCTTCTAGTGATTTTACCTTATTCTCCATTTCCTGCTTCCGATTAATCTGCTCTCTGTTTTCATCCTCCCTCTTTTCATTCGTATTTATCCCTTTCTTGTCCAGGTTTTTTAGGGTCTCGTAGGTCCATCTATCGAAATCCATTCTAGCCTCAGAGAGCTTCTTGAGGCTATCCATGATAAGCCCTTTACCAGCACTTTCCTTGTCCTCGCTATCTCTATCCTCAGTAAAGTCCTTCTCAGAGTTTTTGTTCATTTCCTTCTCAGAATTCACTCTGGTTTCCTTGTTATCCTTGGGATCCGCTTCTTCCATTAGATGGTTGTTGCCCTTACCAGGGCATTCACTGAGGATAGGGTTTTCTCAACCAGGCTCATTATCGCCACTTTCTTCCTCGTTACCCAACTCCTCATCTTTCTAGCTGTCTTCACCGTTGGAGTCATTCGTCTCTATTCTGCTGCTTTCCTTAACAATGTCCTTTGTTTCCAACCCATGGACACTTTTCCTTTTTTTGCTGGAGGACACCTTCTCCTTGCTAGTTTCTCCCTCTTCCATCTTTCTCTTTCCTGGAGAGGTGGAAATCCTCTTATTTTCCAATAGGGCGAGGGTTTTGCAATGCTCATAGATGAGTAGTATAAGCTCGTAGTGGAGAATCAGGCTGGAAGAGTTAGTCCTATGTTTGTTGAGGGACCTAGAGAGGGACTGAAAAAGGTAGTAGGGTAGGGATACCTTTTTGTCATGTCTGAAATGGTTTAAGAGCACGAAGTGGTAGGTGTGGGCCCTAGAGAAACAACTTTCAACCGTGATGTACTCCATAATTGCGTTCAGAACCCAGCCCCACAACTTCTTGATGTTTGCAGCTTCGTAGTAGCCCCCATTAGCCTTGCCAATTTTAGCCTTCTCTTTCTCTTTCTGTGGGAACATGTTAACTGCATTGTTGGAGACTTTAAGGTCTCAAAAGAAATTAAGCCCAGTGTGAGGCATTCCAGTCACAGTGGAAATGAGCCCAGCGTCCAGCTTAAAATTAACTCCATAAAGTTTAAAAGAGCCATTAGACCAATTTTTGGAAATCTTGGAAATGGCTAAGTTAACCCTACCTTTGTCATAGTCCTCAAGCTTCTTCATGAAGCTGGTAAGAGAGCCCTTCTCCAATTTCGCCCAGACTTTTGGCATCACTTTCCAGGTCGATGTGTTATCTGGTGTTGGCATTATGTGAACCGGTATAAGGACATAATGACATTGTATGTTGTCATTGATGTCAATATGCTGAAGAGGTGAGAACCGGCATATGAGAGAATTGGCATAACACTATGAACCGACATTTGTGCCAAAGTGAAGCGGTGTGCTTGTTCAAGGTGAACCGGTATATGGTTATGGGAATCGACACATGGAAGCATTGTATGACTACCGGTTGGTAGCCTCAACTTTAGGGTTTCTGGTTGAAGTGCTTCAAGCCTGTATGGCTCAACCGGTGACATTGTGTGATGAGTTAGCATTGTAATGAAGAATAGATCATGTTACCACGTTAGCCTTGTGCGTGTGAAGGATCTTGCATAAAGGAGATTGTTCCTATCTACCTCGAGAATGTGCGAAGTCTGTAAAACAGTGATAACGTGTGATGGGTTATCAGCCGCCATGAAATTGATGAAAATGGATGATGGAGAAAGTCTTGAGATTGGATCAAGATTGTTGCAATTAATGGAATGTTCTCAATGGTCAAGATTGAACTGTTTGAATTCCTTAACCTAATAGGTTTAGGGTTTAGGGTTTATGCTACCGACCTATTTGTTTTCGTATAAGGTCGATGTTGTGTTTCTTTCTAAAGTTGTTGGCAAAAGTTGTGTGTGTGTATCCAAAAGAAGGGATACATTATTCTTGCTAGACTAAAAGGAGAGAAGTGATACCTGTAGAGTGAAAGTAAAGAAGGTGAAGAGGAGCTTAAGAAGATCTGCATTGGCATTGAGTGCTGTTACCAGATCATTTGTAATACCTGTTGATCTCTAACCACCTCAACAGTTGGAAAATCCCTTAATAGGGTAGCCTTAACCAGCTTGCTGAAAATCCTTTAACAGGGAAATTCAAAGCTACTGAGTTTAGAATCCTTTAGCTATTGAGTTCTTGAAATCCTCTAACAAGGTAACCTTTAATAGGGTTTAACCCTTAACCAGGTGATCTCTAACAGGATTGGTTCCTAGCAGAACCTTTTGTAATGTCTCTAATCGGACAAGGCTCCTAACAAAGCGGACTTCTAAAGAGTTCAAAAACAGCTTGTGGGTATTCATCCCCACCGTGTTTTTTCCTAGTTGGGTTTCCAAATGAAAAATATGTGTGTCATGTGTGATACTTTTATCTTGTGATGCTTTTCTATTGTCTGTCATGCATATGATGGTTCTGTGTTTTATGCCTGTCTATAAAACATCTTGAACTAGCTGTTATTATGTTCTGATGATAGATTATCTATGTATGCATAAGGGTGAAATGGTAGTGTAGTCTCAAGTTGAGTGAAAAGCTAAGTGAGTAGCCAATTAATGCCCATCTTAGACATTCTTAGCTTTACCGGTTGCTCTCTATTTCAAACCAGTGTCACTATCTGTCAGTCATTTGAAGTGTCTGTTGTCAAACTAGTTTTGGATTGTATTTTTGTCTGTACTGATTCACCCCCCCCTCTCAGTCCCGATTTGGTACTATTCGTTTATCATTAAGTTATCAATTGGTATCAGAGCATCCTCCAGGTCCTCTATGTTATAAGCTTAATAGCTTGAGGCAAAGATCCTAGTCAAATGATGAAGAGGGAAGGTCCAAAGTTTAATAGAAAAAATTTCAATATATGGAAAGATAGAATGAAGATATTCATCAGAAGCATGGGTGCTCAACACTGGAGCTATGTTGAGACTGTCTATGTTGCTCCTACCAGTACCCTTACCGATGACCAAAAGAGAGAGATGCAGGAGAATGGGCAAGTCATGGAAGCCCTAATCAGTAGTTATCTGACATTGAGTTTATTGATGTTCCAGATAAGGTAAATCCCAAAGAGGTATGGGATACTCTTGAAAATATCTATGGCGGTGCTGAGCATTTAAAACAGGCTAAGGAAGAAAGCCTTAGAGGGAAGTTTGAAGATATGCGGATGGTTGAAGGTGAGACCATTCAACAGTATGGAATAAGGATCAAAACCATTGCTGGAGATATCAAGAGTCCAGGTGGTAAAATAGAAGATGCCACTATGGTAAGCAAAGTCCTAAGATCCCTATTGCTGGCCTATGCAATAAGGGTTGCTGCTATTCAGGAGCTGAGGTCAATAGATAAGACTAAGGTATCTTTAGACTCTATCATAGCAAAGTTGACAGCCTATGAGCTAAATAGTTTTGATGGCAGTGTTCAAAAGACTGAATCAGCTTTTAAAGCTTCTGCTATACCATCCAGTAAAGGAAAAGAAGCTAGCACTAGTGGTGAACCAAGACAGAGTAGAGAAATGGATGATGAAGAGATTTTGATGGCATTTGAAGCTCTCCTTGCCAAGAAACTTCCTAAAGGAACTGAAAAATACAAAGGTAAGCTACCTTTGAAATGCTTTTCTTGCAACCGGATAGGACATATTGCTGTAAATTGTCCTAATGGTGACAACAAGGACAAACCGGAAAGGTTCAAGAAATTCAAAGGAGGAAACCGGAGAAACTGTTTTGTGGCAGTTGATGAAGGTGTCACAGATGAAGAATTAGAGGATGAATAAAATGAAGATATTGTGTTTGTTGCTGTCAAGGAAGATGTGTCAGACAAGAAGGCTCTTGTTTCCCAGTTTGATAATTCCAATGAGTGGATCATTGATAGTGGCTATTCTCACCATATGACTGGTGATCGGAGCAAGTTTCTATCCTTGGAGGAGTATGATGGTGGTGTGGTTCACTTTGGCAATGATGCACCATGCATGGTCAAAGACAGAGGGTCTATCTCTCTGAATGGAAGTAGTGTTGACAATGTGTATTGGGTTGATGGTCTCAGACACAACCTTCTGAGTGTTGCCCAGCTGAATGAGAGTGGCCTCACTCTGAAATTCAAGAATGGAATTTGCAGAATCAAAGGAAAGAATGGTGAATTGGTGGCCACCGGCATGCAGACCAAAGGTAACCTATTTCATCTGAATGCAAATATAAGTACATGTCTTATGGCAAAATTTGATGATAGCTGGATATGGCTTAGGAGACTCTGCCATGTAAACTTTGATAACATTGTGAAAGCTAGTAAGATCAAGGCAGTTAGAGGATTGTCAGTGCTAAGAAAACCGGATAATACCTTGTGTAGAGAATGTCAATTGGGGAAAATGTCTTCCTCAACCTTTAAAGGTAAATCTTTCACTACTGACAACTTGCTTGATCTTGTGCATACTGATTTGTGTGGTCCCATGAAAACTAGAAGTGTGCAGGGTGATAGGTACTTCATGATTCTCACTGATGACTGCTCAAGAATGATGTGGGTCACATTCTTGAAAGACAAGTCTAAAGCCTTTGTAAAGTTCAAAGCTTTGAGAGCTTTAGTGGAGAAGGAAAGCGGTAAAAGGATCAAGTGCCCGAGAACTGATCAAGGAGGGGAATTCACTTCCGGTGAATTCAACAAGTACTGTGAAGAACATGGCATCAAGAGGCAATTGTCTACCCCTCGGACTTTACAGCAGAATGGCCTAGCAGAAAGGAATAACCAAACTGTGGTTGAAGCAGCTAAAACCATGTAGATTCAAGGAAAGGTATCTCACACCTTTTGGAGAGAAGCGGTGAGCACTGCTATCTACACAATGAACCAGGTACTCATCAAAAAAGGTAGGAAGAAAACTCCTTATGAGTATTGGACTGGTAAGACACCTGTGGTTAGCTACTTTAGAGTGTTTGGTAGAAAATGTTACATCAAGAGGAGTGAACACCAGAGCAAATTTGATACGAAATGTGATGAGGGAATATTCCTTGGATATTCCACCAAGAGCAAAGCTCTCAAGTGTTTCAATAATAGGACTTAGAGAATTATGGAAAGAATCAATGTAAGAGTTGATGAAACCTTTGAGAAAATTGAGGAAACTGACAGTGAGCAAGTGGTAAATGAACTGGTTGCAACCTTCTAGGAACCGGTTGTCAGTCAACCAAGTACCAGTAACAGTGTTCCTACACTAGTAAGTGTAAATGCTAATACTGATGGAGATGAGGATGAAGAAGAAAAGCAAGAGGAATCCATCAAGACCATTCCTCGGTATGTCAAGCTGAATCATGATCCTAATCAGATCATAGGAGATAAGGATGCAGGAATCCTTACAAGAAGAAAGGTCAGAGAAAATTCATGTATGATCTTTGAATTTGAGCCTAAATCATTTAAAGAGGCACATAAAGATGAAGACTGGATCAAGGCAATGGAAGAGGAACTTGACCATATAGAGAAAAATGGTTCATGGTCTTTGATACCCAGACCAGAGCATAAAAATGTCATTGGTACCAAATGGGTCTTCAGAAATAAGCTGAATGAGGATGGCACAGTGATTAGAAACAAAGCCAGATTGGTATGCAAAGGATATGCTCAAGAAGAAGGAGAAGACTATGGAGAAACCTTTGCTCCTGTAGCCAGATTGGAAGGAGTTCGTATGCTTCTTGCATATGCAGCTTTTAAATGCTTCAAAGTATATCAAATGGATGTAAAATCTGCATTCCTAAATGGTGTACTTGAAGAAGAGGTGCATATAGAGAAACTGGATGGGTTTGCCCTATCTGAAGATAGTGACATGGTATGTAGGCTACATAAAGCCTTATATGGGCTAAAGCAGGCACCTAGAGCATGGTATGAATGCCTGCATTCCCATCTTGTGAAGATTGGATTTGAGACAACAAGTGAAGATAGCAATATCTACTTGAAGTCTGAAGGAGATTAGATCCTGATCTGTGAGGTATTTTGTTGATGACATTATCTTTGGTGGAAATGACAAGATGAGTCATGAATTTGCTGATGAGATGAAGAAAGAGTTTGAGATGTCACTCATAGGGGAGATTAAGTTCTTCATTGGACTCTAGATCTGGAAGATGAAGGATGAAATCTTTATCACTCAGTCCAAGTATGTCAAAGAAGTGTTGAAGACCTTTGGCATGGAAGATAGCAAACTAGTTGGTACACCGATGGTGACCGATTGTAAACTATCCAAAGAGGATGACTCTACATTGGTTGATGAGAAGGAATACCGATCAATGATTGGTAAGTTGCATTATGTAGTGCATAGTAGGCCGAATATTGCACATGCAGTTGGCATTACTGCAAGGTTCTGAAAAAGTCCAAGAGAATCCCACTTGGTTGCAGTCAAGCAGATTCTTAGGTATCTGAAAGGAACTATTGACTATGGGTTATGGTATCCATACAACAATGATTTTAACCTGAAAGTGTTCACAGATGCCGACTTATCATAACCACAGGTTGTCTCATATGCACATACCGACTGACACAAAGTACCAGTTAGGGATAACCACTAAGAATATCGGTTGATAGTGTAAACACTTGAAGTTACACTGGTAGTCAATATACTCATATGTGTCTATGAGAGTGTTTCATCAATGACAATATATGGTGAATACATTACAATCATCATTATGCCAACAATCTTCCCCTTTGGCATTGATGGCAACATAGAGAAAATTTTATAGTAATACCGCTAAGTGTGCATACACAACAAACAACAAAATTTACACATATACTTATGCTCCCCCTTAATGCATACATTATACAAGATTTTCAAAAACACATACATATTTCCACTCCCCCTTTAACAACAATGCCAAATTGAAAAAGCAATATATATATATATATATATATAGAAAATGTGTATCAAAGTGTTTAGTATGTACACAAAAACTTAAATCAAAGTTCAGGCATAAGCAATTCGCATAAAAATAACATTGTAGCTCTTCTTCATCTGTGACAAGGAATTTTCCCATGACTCCAACATGTTCTTAGTAAACTTGAATGTAGACATCAGTTGTGAATGAAATTCTTCCATTGAGCCCAGTGTGCAGGTTTCTGGAGTTGCTAGGATAACTTCTGCATTGGAGTAGGCTCTCTGAAGTATGTCTACTTGTGATGTGAGTAGACTTTTGAGTTCCTTGACAGACCGGAGTCTCTTTCCCTTCTCATTATCATAGATGTCCATCCTGTTATGTAAGTCATTTACTGATTTTCTAAAAGCAAAAATAGAAAACCTGAAGTGGGACATAAGCTTTGCATATCCTTTCCAGCTTTTGCTCTGTTTCTATTTGACTTTTTGAAATGTAAGAATAAAAGAATGAAACATTAGAGGTGGAAGCAAGAAATTTTCCTCCTGTTTCAATAGCTTTACTCAACAAATATTTATTTTGGGATAGAGCCATCTTTCCATTATCAATATCCTTTGCCAATTTTTCTCCATTTTTCTTCTTGTGACTCTTTTCAGCATACAGTTGAGCAACATCTTCTAGTGACTTGACTTGATCAGTTTCATCTGTAACTAACTAACCAAGCTTGCTAATAGGTGTAGGTAGATGTGCTATAGATGTTTCCAGTAGCAGACCGGATAAAATATCAACTACAGTCTAAATTGTTTCAACTTCAACCTTCTTCTCTTTTAGTCTCTTCTTATGTGCTCTGGATTGCATAACATTAGCAATCTTCATAATTTTTGATGTGCTCATATTGTCTACATCAATAGTTCCTGAAATATTTAATGAATCATCATCATCCTCATCAATTTGCTTTTGCTTCGCCTGTTCAAAGGATATAACTTCAATGATTTCTTTCTCAGTATTATCCTTCATTTCCTTTTCAGGGGACTTTGTGGCAACTTTTTCAGTAGGCACTGACTGAGTAATTTGAATGACCGATGAAGATTGGGGTTTCTCCAGTTGTTCATTGACCAGTGGATTGATCACTTTTAGTTGAGTTGTCGGTTGCTCAACTAACTTGCCCTGTAAATCTGTAACTTTAGGAGGCTCAATATCCGGTGTAGTAACATTTCTAGATATATCATCATCAGTCACATGAATAATAGTGTCATCCTTGATAGGATAGACCAAATGTGCTTGAATAATTTCTTCTTCATCTATTTCCGGTCTGTTAACAATAACATTTTTTGCATTCTTGGATGATTGTACAAGTTCTTCCATCCTTTTGATATTGAAAGCTATATGATGGGTCTCAGTTTCAACAATTGACTTCTTTCCACTACAAAGCTTCAATCTTCTTGCTTTAAACATAAATTGAGCTTTGTACTTTTCTACAAGAGTGCTAATTGCATCTTTAGAAAGTTCAGGAAAATTTTGTACAAATACTTCATCAATAATTTATTTCTCAATCTTTACAACTTCTTCCCATTTATTTAAAAGAATTATATACAAAGAATTTGAAATATCCTTTTCAATATCATGAGGCAATCTAATTTAGTGACACAATTGAGTGATTACTTATTGAACAACTTCTTCTTTCTCATCTACAGTGAAGGAATCAAAATGTTCTTCAACATTTTGAAATCTGTTCTCCCTAATGTCTTCATTGTCCTTTCAAAATGACTCTCAGGTTTGTACTTGGATATATCAAGAGGTATAGTTGCCTTTGGCACTTCCTTAACCTTCTTAGATACTCTATCGGTTGTCTTTACCTTCTTTGGTTCTTCATCAGAATCCATTCCCTCAGACTCTGGTTGCAAAATTAATTTTTTGCCTCTCTTCTTTGTCTCCTTTTTAATATATACTTTAAGTTCCGATTCCTTTTTGGTTAGGATACTCCAGGTAACCCTAGTACTCTTTATTGCTAGAGGTGCTTCATCAGATTTCTTATTCTTTCCTTTTACACTTTTAATAGGAGCAGTATTGGTTTGCGCTGGTGCATCTTGGACTGCCATAATGTCCAATTTTGTCTTCTTTTTGTCTTTAGGAGATGCCAACATGTTATTAGCATATCCGACCAGTAAGTCATAATTCACCTCATAACTCATGTCTTCCATCTCTTCTTCTCTTGGTTCAATTGCTTGCATCAGGAAAAAGTTAGTGGTAACAATAAAGATTATATCTTATTTAAAATGTTTTACCACTTCTTCTTGTAATCTCATCCTCAGGCTCATTTTCTTTTGGAACTAATTAAAATACTTATTCATGGTAGTAGGGAAAGTATTCTTTACAACCTTAATGTTGTTCTTAATTTGTGCCGAGACCGTTGAGTCCTTTGACCATTCAATATTTCCAATTCCCAGTAGAAAGTTCTAAAAATAAAAGAATAGTCCAACTAATAGCTAACCAAACTTGAATTTTAGACTGCTATCCTTTTTGATAGATTGCAAATTCAGAAACAGTTGTCTCCTGATAGCTTCACAGAGATCATAATTTGCATTATCAATAATCATTTTGTGAGCAGTATGAATTGCTGATGAAGGAACACTATTGTCTACTAGAGTAAAATACTCGGTAGCCTATCACCATTGCTGCAAGTTTCACTGTAGGGTCTTTAATGTTGTTAATAGAAAAAGCATGCCTATTAGATGTAGAACTGGTTAAGTTGAAAACACTATCCTTCGAAATTCTCCTTAACTCAAGTACTTCACCAGTTGAGAAATAACCAGTTACAGCATGAATGGATTCCTTGGTAATTGTGTGAGTTCTTTCTAAATACATGTTCTCTCCATGAACTCGACTCAAATTGATTCTGATATGTGCTTCCTCAAAATCTTCAAGAAAGTAGGCAGCATTATGAAAACCCTTTTCGAAAACCCTAGCATATTTTGTTTCAATCTTTCTGTTTTCATCACAAAGTGATTTTAATTGAGTATAAATGTATAGAGATCCTAAATATTCTATTTTGCAGTCAATATATCTAGACAAATCAGCTTTGACCATAACTCCACTTGGAACTTGTGATAATGCACTGTATGACATAATTCGTTCTCCCTCTACAATTTCCATAGGCTTTAAAGTAATCATTAACCTCTCTACGGGTTTTGAAGATGATGCCATTTCAGATGAACAAGATTTCGAAGCAAGATTTTTAGAAAAATACCTTTTCCTATACACATTGCTTCGTTTCACCGATAGTATGCCCAAGTGAACACCAACTCAATCTTTCTGCAACCTTAACAACTTGATTACACAAATCACAAAGCAATTTGAAAAATGATAGAAAATAATCTTCCTCAGCTTAGTAAACGCTCCAAATTTATCTCTCGATTGCGCTAGGGTAAAAATAACAAAGTAAAAACTTCCTTTTATCCTTTTTACCTACTGCATTAAATGATCGCTTGTTAGGGTTGCAAACCCTAATTTCACCACTCAAGAAGTAAACCAGTTGATAACATATCAAGGAAAAGTTATCAAAATTTCAAATTCAAAAATTTCATACCACTCATGCATCTCAGGGGGTCCAGAGGTGGAATTACCGTTTAAGTTCCCCTTAGGCATATGACAAGGCTTAGTTCACCGGTGCAAGTTTCTCTTCACTGGGTGAAGGAATAGTTTCCTCTGTTGGTGAGTCATCATTATTTTTCTTCCAAGTGCGGTTAATTTCCTCTCTTGTTTCTTCAACAATTACTTTCTGTTTACTTTTTAGATCTTTTGCAGATTTATCCGGTTTTCTATTTTTGTATTTGTAGAATTTTGCTAAATGCCTTGGTTTGTTGCAGTGATAGCAAGCCATACCGGATGATCTCCAGGGTCCATCATTTCCTCTTCTTGTTCTTCTTCTACAATTCATAGCCACATGACCAAAGTTATTACAAATGGTGCAAACAACATTTGTTACCTTTTCCATCTCAAATGGACTAAACCGGTTGTTGTAGGGTCTTTGCCAGTTCATGTTTACCCGGTTGTCAAAATTCCTCATCCTGTTTCCATTAGGTCTTGGATGCATATACGGTACAAAATTATTAGCTCCATACATTCCACAAGTGAAGCAATGACCTTCAAACTTCTTAGATATGAATCTAGCATTAAAATTTTTATTCCTATTAGGTTTGTCTTTACAAACATTAGCAGTATGACCAGGCTTATGGAAAACAAAACAAATAGATTTATAGACCTTCTTACCGGTAGGCATTCTGACCTTATGAGAAGAGTTGTTCTTAGGAATGTTGCCCTTGGTACATGTGGATTCACCTTTTTTAGATGTATGGAAACCAAGTCCAGAGACATCACCTTTCATCCTTTGAGACTGAATCTGCTCTTCTAGCAAGATTGAACTTTTGAAAAATTTGTCCAACTTCTCATTTGTTTCAGTTAGATGTTTGGTGAGATCTTCATTATGCTTAGACAGGTTCTCTCTCAGAGATGAGGCTAAGTCACGATCTAACTACAAATTTTCCTTCTCTTCTCTTTCAGAATTCAAATGCTCATGCAAGGTAGCATTTTCATGCTTTATCTTGGTAATGTCATGATCTTTATCCTTGATAAGATCCTCAACTGCTCTTCTGGATTCTAGTTCCTAACTCATGTAGATAGTAAGACTTTCCATTTCTCTTCTTAGGTTCAACTTCTCACCATTGAGTTTTTCAACCTCCTCAACCAAAGAATCAATATTGGCTTCATCTGAAGAACTATTATCAGATATCTCCAATAGTTGTTCAGTAAGCTCTCTTCTTTTATTTTGGGAAGCTTTCAATTTAACCCTTAGGGTTTCTATCTCATTTCTACTAGCTTCTAGCTCTCTATCCATCTCAAGGTAGCTCATATCCCCCATGGTGGTTTCAAGACTTTCTTCTAAGCGGTTAGGCTTCATAGAAGTTAATCTCTAATACCAATTGATGGACTTGAAAAACACTGAGAGGGGGGGGGGGGTGAATCAGTGACACCAAAAATGAAACTACTTCATACACTAATCGATAGATGAAATTAACAAATATTTTAAACGCAATGCATGCAATCCAAAATGATATAATAGCATTCACAATAAGTAAAACATCCACCATAACACAAATATTATACGTGGAAAACCCAAATAGGTAAAAAAAATGGTGAGATGGAACTCACAAGTTAACTATCTATAGTAATAGATAACTGACCGGTTAAGGTCTACAAAATGCTCTGCTAGGAGTGAAACTTGTTAGAGATCCCAAAGCTTGATTAGAAGCTCATACCTTGTTAGGAGTAACCTTGTTGGAGGATTTAAGAATCCAAGTTAATTGATCACCCTATCAAAGGATTTATACATTTAAGCTTGTTAGAGATTACCCGGTTATGGGATTTGATTCTGCTGTAATTGTTAGAAAACAATAGGATTGGTTTGATCTGTTCTGAGCAACACAATAATTGCTTGAGCAGATCCTTCTAAACAATCTCAACACTGCTATATAACATACTCTTCATCTTAACACTTATATCTCTTTGACATGAAAATCTTTTGCACTACATGCATACCAACATCATAGCATCTATATGAAATGATTCACTAAGATGTCATTAAATAGACATTCAAATTTCATGTCGGCCTAAGGAAATCATAGCACAATTTCCTAGGTGCAGTGTATCTAGTCAAGTGATCATAACTATCACAAAAATTACTGCCAAGCAGTCGGTGCAGGTAACTCAACACAAAATCAACAAATACCGATTGGAAAAATTAATACAGGTTCAACTTAAATATAAAACCATTATCCTCTGATCTTTTGTTATGATCTCCGCTTGATCTCCATCTTGATCTTCATCTTGATGCCGACTTATCATAACCATAGGTTGTCTTATATGCACATACCGGTTGACACAAAGTACCGATTAGGGATAACCACTAAGAATACCGGTTGACAGTGTAAACAATTGAAGTTACACTGGTAGTCAATATAATCATGTGTGTGAGAGAGTGTTTCATCAATGACAATGTATGGTGAATACATTACAATCATCATTATTCCAACATCCTCATATAGGTATAAGAAACCAAAACATTAAATTCATTGGAAGGGGATTTTAATCTCACATGCATTCTCATATAACATCCTTAGAAATGTATCCATGCTACCTTCCAATAATTAACTATATTAGTAGAAACATTATCATCATAATTACCACTAGATATAACAAATATCTCTATCTACTTTGATCAACACTTAATACTTACATAATTTGTATTTAAGTGTAGGTTTAGTATTATAATACCAACTTATTGTGTGAGGGCTAGAGAGGTATTACAAATGAAGCTATTTAAGAGATATTACAACTAAGTTTTGAAAATTAAGCCTTTCACTACTACTATAAGAACTCAAATAAAACTTGGGAAAATGAGACTCATTAGCTTAGTTTTTTAAACAAAGGGATTAACGTGGACAAAGGGAACATTGAACTTCCAACACATCTGATTTTCCTACTAAATTTATCTAAGTACAAGGGATGCTTGATCCATGATGACCTTCTATTTGGTCTTCATGAAAATAAGAGAGTACAAAATTTCTAGCTAGGGGCTCTACATGAAATGAAGACAATCATCCAAATCAAGTTTTTAAATTTGATTTTACTAGGATGATTGTAGACACAATTAATTTCTAGCTAAAACATTTTAGCTATCAACAAATTTTAAGTATTATTCTTTTCTTCTTCATTTGATGTTGCATCAAAATGCTCGTTTCTCCTAATTAGATACACACCTCTCACTTATGGATGAATAATCCAATACTCAAAAAATCATACTTCCATCTACTTGGACACAGGTGGTATTCAAACATCTGTATTATTATGAGTTTGTAGAGAACAACTTTTCTTTTTCCTTGTATACATAAGTTTTGGTGAGCACATTTCTAGGCTCAATGAGAAACATAATGGATTGATGATTAATAATAAGATCCCATGATGTGATTAGTTCTTTAAGGAACACTACATAATGGCACAACTCCATGAATTCAAAGATGATCCCTTTAGACTCCCCAAAGTTCTAATATATTGAGTCATAGCTATAAAATTTTGTCAACAACTCGATGTTATAGATTTTGATTTAGAACAAAAAGAAAGAAAATTTCTTATGCAAAATCCCCTTCAAATTTGCAAAGGTAACAATCAACAAGAGAGTTGTTGAATACCTCATGAGGATGAAGTTTGTATAGGATACAATTAGAGGTAATTAAAGATTGCTAGTCATATGATTTGTATAGATTCATGCAAATTTGGGTTGATAGATTGAAAACTAAGGTGGTGTTTGTGCACCAAATTCAGCCAACCATTAAAACAAAGTGGTCTCCTACCAATTGTTCTCAAGAATTTTATATTGAAATACATGAACTCCTTCCAAAAAAACTCTATCCTTGGGAGGATTTTAAGCCCATTGTGCATGTGTAGGGTTTATTTATGATCCATCAAATATCATGATGATTAGCCACTACAAGACTCAAGAAGAGAGAATGAAATGAAGATAAGATAAAAGCAATTCAGAAGTATAGACAAGAAATTGTAAAATAAAAAAGAACATATGAGCATCTTCCAATCGATAACACTTGGGAGACACTTTCAGGTAAGGAACATTCCTCACCCAATTTGGGGTTTAAGAGTTTGAGAAGAAGACTATACATATATTAAAGGTTCATCCATAGCTAATGATAGTGGAGATTAAGTGATAGAAGTTCCCATGTAGATTTGGTCATATCCCCTACATGAAATGGAAGCAAAAATTCCAAAAACCTCCACTCATTTGGATCAAATAGTTTCAACATCTAGGAGCCTTAGAGTAGAATTATAATTATCCCGTCGAGCCACTCAAGAAACACTATAGTAAGAGTTGGAGAAATTTTATAAAAGTATAGAGTAGGATCATCCTTTCATACATCGATAAAAATCATAGGTAGTGGTCACAATTAGAACATAGGTAAAATCACCTCTAACTTTATCCTCTACAATTGGAACATTGTGGAATCACCTATATAACAGCTAGTAGAGACTACTTATGTGGGAAAACATGAAACAAAGAAGTGAAATTTAATAATGAATTTTGGATCAAAAGGAGAACACGAGGTCAAGATAATACTACCAACAAGACTTGTCATGATGGTTGTGATCTTAATATTTGCGTAGGCAAGTACTGCTACTCCTCTTATCTCTTCTCATTTTGTTTTAATTTTATGCACATACTCACTCCCACATTGCAATTTACATCTACGACCTCTCCCATGTCTACACTTTTTGCAGAAAATCCAACATATTTAGTGCAATGTTTCCCTTTGGCATCATCTCCTTTGTTGCTTGCACCAATATTTTTTAATTTTACACGAACCTATTCAACACCTAGCACAACTTTTTTGCTTGGAACAAACACCCATATCACTCCTAATCATACTAAAATCCTTCCATCTTTCTCCCTACTAACATTCATGGTATGTTCCCCTTTTCTTCCCAAAGTTGTATTAACTCCTATCTAGTAGAGAGTCACCTTTTTGTTTGGTGTCTCATAAGGTACTTCTTTCGTATTTTTTCATTGAATCACCTATATACTTGCATCAAAAAATAATCACTATGTGACAATCCTATTGACACAAAATTTTGCACCTTTGTTGAGCTATCAACTCAACAACCTTGAAGTGTGAGACCTTACTCAATAGGGTTGAATCTTCAGAGAAGGCCAACTTCCTTTTAAATTTAGGTGCAAGTGTTGAACCAACCCAACACTTCCAAATCCTACTTATAAACTTATCCTAATAGCTTGTAGAGAAAATAGGAGAGAAAATGCAAAAATGAAAGGAGATGATGCACCAAAATAGAATTTTGTTTCTCCCTTCCTATGTCTACACATGGCATCAATAAAAGACACCAAAAAATATACAAATCTCTATCATAATTAGTCTCCTAAGACACATATAAAGGTTAGGACATATACGATGTTGGATGAAAAGAGAAACATTTACAAAACAACATCCATGAGCATATTTAACACAACATACAATCTGGAAATAGAGAAAAGAATGCTTTCAAACAAAAGGTAAGATAATTCACACAATTTGTCTGAACTAGAGAAGAGGTAAGACAATGAATTTTATTGATGCAAAGGCAAGACAACATTTGCAATTACAAAACATGAATCTCTATCAAAGAAAAATAGTACTCCTAAAATATGCTACACAGTTGCCTTTATAGGCTAGAAATAATTGAGATATTACAATTTTTTCATAAACCCTAACCTAGTTGGGGTTGCTATAGGGATAGTCCAAAAATAGATCAGATCAATAATCTGATCTTGGCATGCAAATCTTGGACTTTAGGAAGTGAATGATAGCTCAATGATTTCCTTTGCAATTGAGAAGAATGAATCCATGTAGGCTAATTGACTTTGGAGGTCTACAATGGCACATTTGACAAGGATCGAGGCCCCTTGCAATGATGAAGAAGCAAGGTGCACTTATGTTGGTTTTGTAGGGTAGAACAATGAGTAACGGTGTCATCCTACATGTCGAGTCTGGAGAGGAGGTAGTTGGAGTAGCTATGCGTTCAATTCTCCTTTTCTACATAGAGTCCACTTGGTAGCTATTGGAATATAAACACAATTCGTCTAATAAAGATGCCTAGACATGGTCATTGATCATCTAGATCATTGGCCTCTTGCTGTCATGTAAGGAAGAATGAGACCTAAACCTTGAAGATAACTTCAATAGGGGGTTAATGGGGTCATAAAATGACAACAAATCCTACATGGCCAAGATGAAAACTAGAGCTCCTATGTGTATATGCATAAGGTCATTATATGACCCATCCAATAGGTGTTGATAATAGCCCATAGATAGTGGTTTTTGATGACTTATGCCCCCTAAAGGTTATACATTTTTCATATATTAGGATTGAATCTAGATAAGGACAACCTAGAGACCAAGTTTATACTCATTGAAGAAATATATAACTCTATGACCATAGAATAATCAAAGTTAAGAATAAAAATTGAAAAGAGAGAACTAAATCTAAGGACAACAAAAAGAATAATGATGTGATAGTTGCATGCTAAAGTCAAATCATGAGACCTTGAGCTATAAAGAGTGAGCACAAAAATCAAAACTATTGTCTTGTTAGATGATGATTGACAAGTAAAACAAGCCAAACTAGTTGCCCAATACTCCAAGCTAGAAAATTTTAATTTGGTTATTAAGGGGTATAGACACATCCTCCAAAAAGTAGAAGAGAGAAAAAATAATAAAGTAATAGAAGCTATTCAATGTAATTCTTAGCTTAAAAAACCCAATGGACTCAATAGAGTCAACAAATTTTGACTTCTTAGCAAAAGATCAATTATTCCAATAACTACAAATAGAGTTAAATGCTTCTATCTATGCACTTAGGATAATATTGATTGTTAAATATATTTATGTTTCTTCATGGGTAATAATAGTATTGAACAAAATTGAGCTCAAATATTCTTTTAAATTTACAAGTAAAAACTAAGATACATCAAACTCTACTATAACTCTCCTAAATTATCATTGGCTTAAGCCTTGGTTGAGAAATTAAATATAGACTAATAGATGAGATTCTCCTTTCTATAGGAGTTGAAAACTGAAGAGCTCTAGTATGAAAGTTAATGAGCTACTAAGTTGTAACAAACCCACTCTAAAGTGTAAAATCCAATTAACTACTTTAGAGTAGGTTATAAGAGAAGTGAGAGGAAATATTGTCTCTTTGGTCCAATAAGGGATCCCCTCTTTACTCCAGGATGATAATAGTGTTTTAGAAGAATACGAATTCAAAGGAATTTTTTTAGGGAAACAAACATATTAGGAACCTTTTCAAGGTTAGGTATACACATTGTGCATTGTTAAGATAGAATCAATTCTCTGTTGGCAACGATGTAACAAACTGAGAGGGGGGGCGTGAATTAGTTTGCCCACAAACTTTTCCAACTTAAACCAAAACAAATTTGATAATGAACAGTTAAAGCATGAAACAAAACTACATCAATAACACATAGCACCGAGAGATTTTTGACGTGAAAAACCAGATTAAAGGAAAAACCATGGTGGGGACACACCCATAATGAGATAATACCTTGTTAGGAGTAAGTGAAATATTACAATGGGGAATGCACATGTATTCATGCACACAACCTAGAGCTCACTACTCAAATTACAAAACCCAAAGGGCTACAACCCTTAGGGAAATCTCAACGACTTACAAGAAGTCTCACTGACTTACAAAAGTATTTGGATTACATCTGGAGAATCATAAACTGATGAAATAACATCTCCACATGCTTGAGTACAATTTGGGTTAAGCTCATTGTCTGACCTTCTCTGCAACACACTTCACACAACTTCACTGCTATTTAATGATTAATACATTATTTGCTCATAGCATGATCTGTTTCAATGATTATTATATGTATTTATACAAGACATCAACCTCTATTTCAAGGTCGGCTCACCACACGCTACATATAACAAAAATATAATCACACACTACAATTATGCATGCAGACCAAAACCATGTCAGCTAAGATATAGTCTGGACCTAAACAACCACCATACACACGAAACACCTCAAAGAATTATGCCTCGATCATCTACAACATGCTTCACCAACATGAATGTCATATAACATGAAGAACATCACCGAACACGAAAAATATTCAATAACATGCACAACGATCAATGCAAACCACCAATACATATAGCACACAATCTAGAAGTATCCATACTCAACTTGAATTGCACCGCAACAACTCGCATTACTAGAATCATCAACAACATTATACCGAACCTCAAGAACACTCACAAAACTGACTGTCAACCTGAAAGATTTTCTTGTGCATTTCTAAATCATGAGCCACCCAAATTAAAGATACACATCAACATCCAAAACACATCCCACACATCCGCAACCAAAGGTTTTACAATTCCAGAACAACACACACAGATTTATCAAACTCTACCAATACTAAACAACTAAAATACCAATTACAAATTTGGATCTCATAACTCGATCAAATATCCATGCGGGTCTCTGAAACTTCTACTAAATCAACTAGAGATACTTATCACAAAACCCATTAATCTACATTAGCTCATCTGCAACATACATGTTAAACCAACTCATTGAATCTAATTGCAACACTAAAACACATAGAGAACAAATCATCCAACAATATCCCCATATATGTTGATATAAATGTTGACATCAATGACAACATATTAGCCAATATATAACAATTTCCCCCTTTGGAATTGATGGCAATATATGAATGTGAAAAACAATCAATGCAAAAGATCAACTCCCCCTTTGATAAACAACTTAAATCACAAACCTTTGAATCTCTACCCAATATGCTTTAGGGTTTTTCACATGCTTCTCTCCCCCTTTGACATCAATGAAAAAGATGCAATCACGAATCTCTCCCCCTTTGAACTAGCTTACAAATCTGAACATCTAAACCACAACATTGACAATCATTTCCTCCAAATATAATATCACCATCAAAAAATTTAACAATCAAAATGTTATCCCGATCAATCTTGAAATAGAAATTACTATCAACGGTACCTTTATTGAATCCAAGCTTCATCAATTACTTATCCAATCCGGCATACCAGACTCTAGGGGCTTGCTTCAATCCATACATTACTTTCTTCAACTGGGAAACCATATCATTTTCATTTGTCAACCGAAATTCATCAGGTTGCTCTATGTAGACTTCTTCCATCTCACCATTAAAAAAGGTTGACTTGACATCCATTTGATAAACCTTGAAATATTTATGAGTAACATAAACAAGAAATAGTCTAACAGCTTCAACTCTAGCTACTAGAGCAAAAGTCTCCTCATAATCAATACCTTCCATCTGTGAAACACCTTTACAAACAAGTATAGCTTTATTACTAACAACTTCACCCTATTCATTCAACTTATTCTGAATACCCATTTGGTTCCAATCACATTTTTATCCTTAGGTCTAGGAACAAGAATCCATGTATTATTCTTTTCAATATGATTTAGTTTTTCTTCCATTGCTTTAACTCAATTTTCATCTTTACAGGCTTAATCAACATTTTTAGGTTCAATCTCAAGAACACTCACAAAAATGACTGTCAACCTGAAATATTTGCTTGTGGATTTCCAAAACACATGCCACACATCCACAACCAAAGGTATTACAATTCTGGAGCAACACATAGATTTATCAAACTCTACTAATACTGAACAACTGAAATACCAATCATAATTCTGGAACTCATAACTTGATAAAATCTCCATGCAGACCTCTGAAACTTTTGTTGAATCAACTAGAGATATTTATCACAAAACCCATTAATCTGCATCAGCTCATCTACAACATACAGGCTAAGGGGGAGTTGATCTTTTGTTTTTTTGGCTTGCTATTCATAATAGGATTCTAACTATTGATAACTTGGCCCAAAAAGGTTTTATGTTTCCTAATAGGTGTGAGCTTTGTCAGAAAGAGGAAGAATTAGTAGATCATATGTTCATCCATTTCTCCTTCACTTGGAAAATCTGGAGTAAGTTTTGGGTGAAATGGAAAGTTGATTGGGTTATGCACAATAGTCTCAAGGAAACTATTTGGCAATGGACCTTTCCCACCAAATTTCCTCTTATCAAGAACCTTTGGTCCTTGATCCTTCCTATGACTTGTTGGTATATTTGGAAAGAGAGAAATAACATAATCTTTAGGGAAGCTAAGTGCACATCTCAAGTGGTCTTTGAAAATTTTTGCAGGGCTATAAAAGAAAACATAAATATTTCTCATAGAAACAACAAGCAATGGTTTTTTGCTGACATGAATGATATTGAGAAAGGCATCCTTACTGAATGGAATCTGATTCACAAAGTTTGCAAATCTAACAATAAAACTAGGAGAGAAAATGTTGTCTAGAGATTTCCCGATTATGACTAGGCAAAGGTGAATTTTGATGGGGTTGTTAAAGGCAACCTTGGGAAGGTCGGAGGGGGAGGTGTCATCAAAAATTATCAAGGTGTTTGCATTGCTGCTATTGCTTCTCCCTTAGGAGTTCAAAATAATCATGTTGCTGAAGCTCAGGCTATGCTGAAATGCCTCCAACTTGCTTAGGGTTTCAAATTAAAAAAAATATGGTTGGAAGGTGACTCCCTAAATATCATTCAGGCTCTTAAAGGTACTAGTTCTTCATCTTGGAATATAACTAATACTATTGAAAGTGCTAAAAAGTTATTAAATAACTATGATAGTATTCTCATAACCCATACTCTAAGGGAAGGCAACAAGGTTGCAGACCTTTTAGCTAATGAAGGGGTCTATTTAGAGGTGGATTCTAAATATATTGGAGAAGCCCAATGTAAAAGGGATGTTCAGGAGCAATTATCTTTTGATCGTATTAATGGTTCAAGTTAAAATCATGATTACCTCTTGGGGTCCAGAAATCAAAGACAGAGATTGGGGGTATGTGAAATGTTAGTTAATGATTTTTTTAGGTATCATTTTTATGATCATTGGTGTGACGGGACTTATAATAATAAGTGCTGGATCTCTACGGCCATTATTATTTGCTTTTTTAAAACCATGAAAGGTACTCTATTTTGTGAATCCAATATTTTGCTCAAGAGCCCGTGTTTAAGTCTTGGTCTGCAATTTGTGAGATATACTATTGAAGACTTTGACCTGCTTTTCAACATGGGAGGTAACCTAAACTAGAATGAGTCATCTGATTGTGAGAATTGGAAAAGTGAGCAGTGTGGAGGAGGATCCATAGACATGGATTCACAAACTACATGGAAAAGCTGCATGGAAGCAAAAAATCGGTGTCTCAAGGCTTTTCTAAGGGTTGGAACAACAACAAAGTTACTTTGTTTGGGGAGACCTGGAAGATTGATGAGGATTTGGTTGTGGAGGTCACGGGATTGCAGAAGGAGGGCACACAGTTCTACAGAGACCAAAAGTTTGCCGCTGAAGCAATTAAATTTTTTTTGAAAACTGATGATGAGAAGGCTCGACTTGCCAAGAAAGACAATGTTTCTTACTACCTCCCTCATCAGGTAAAGTCTTTTTGGCAGAAGATGCTAAGGGTTTTGATGGAATTCCTAACTGTTGATGGTAGATTTACTAAAGTTTACAACTATCATTTTGCTATACTTAATCATTTCCGCCATGGGGTTAAGATTTCTCTGCCCTTTTATTTAGCATCCTCCTTGAATGAGAGCTTAGCTAACCATGCCAAAAATCCCAAATCTTACCCCATAGCCCATTAGGGGCTTATTCTGCTCATTTATGAATACTTGAAGAAAAAAGATAGGGTTAGCAAGGATGATAATCTGGTGACAAATGCTCATATTTTAGAGAGTCATAATGACTCTGAGTTTGAAGATGATTTGTCTAATATTCCTATCCATAAAAAAGGAGGGCTAACATTAACAAAGTGGACACGGATGTGGTTGATGGTATGGAGGAGGAACATGGGAAGGAGATAGATATTGATCTGGAAAGTGAGAAGAAAGAAGATGCTGGAGAAGAGGAGTAAGGGAAAAGAGATGCTTATACTGAAAACCCTGATTCTAACCCTATGGTTTCAGATAGCAGGAATGTTGCCCAGAATTCCATGGAGGAAGCTAACCCTAATTTTGTGAGCTCTAAGCAGGGAAGGGACATGGCGAACACCATTTTGAATGTCGCTCAAAATTGCACGTTGGATTCTTTCAATTTTCAAAAGTGGGTTATTAAAAATATTACCAACATACAGTGTAAACAGAGAGATCCGGAGTATAAGATTCACAATCTGATCAAGGATACTAATTCAAGGAAAAAGAGTGCGGAGGTGGAAACCAACAAAGCAGAGGATGAAATTGAAATGCAGGATTGGTTGGAGAAAGATCTTATAAAAGGTGACTTGAAACATCTGGAAGATGTGATTATAATTGTCAAAGATAAGACCGAGGTTGATAACGAAATTATCATCAATCGGGTTGCTAAAACTAAGAAGGCATTGAAGAATTTTATGAATCACAATCTTGAGGTCTTGAGGATCTCATCTCAAAATATGAATGCCTTGATGGATCACTTGGAGAGGAGACACTAGAATAAGGATATGGTAATCATTGATGATTTGCTAACCTCTAGCTCTACTCCACAAATCTCTAGGCAAAGGACCATGCAGACGACCAGTGATTTGGAGACAAAGACAAAAGACATTCAACTGAAGCAGGAGAATAAAGATCTGAGAGAAGCCGCTAAGGTGATGATGTTGTTGGTTAAGAATGCAGAGGAGTCCATTAAAGTTTTTATTTGATATGTAATGCTAGTTTTTGGCTGCTAGTTTCTCGCTGGCTCTGTGTTGTCCTTTTTTCCTAGCTGCTGGTTTTTCTGCTGGTTTTTTTGCAGCTTTTTTGTCTAGGTCTCGTCTTCTCTAGTTTCTTTCATGCTTTTCCTTCGTTTTGTAAGCGGGTTTTGGGTCCCTTAAAACCTGATTTTCCTTAATAAAAAATATACAGGCTAAAACAACTCACTTAATCTAACTGCAACACTGAAACACACAGATAACAAATCCTCCAAAAATCTCCCCATATATGTTGATAACAATGACAACATATCAGCCAATATCTAACATTCTCTACCCCTTTCTCAATTGAAATTCCAAATCAAGGTTTTGGTACAAAATTGGAATAACATATCCGATAAAGAGATAATCAATTTAGACAAATATTTTGAACCCTTGAAAACAAAGGGGTATTCTACAAATGTCAAGTGGGCACTATTGTAGGTTACCCTTGAGTTGCTATAAGTTTTCTTCTCATTTTTTATTAAAATTTTTGAGTTTAGAATTGACTCCAAAACCTAGATGGTTATCTAGATTCTTCTTTGTGAAAAATATCTTCTCTAAGATTGTTAGAATTGTAGAGAATTTCACTACATTCACTCTTTAAGTAGGATTATGTTTTTAAAGTATCTCCGTAATTACCATGTTTTCTAATATTATTCAACAATTTTAGATATTTGGTATTTTCACGTTCTGGTATAGTGTTTTCAAAAGTATGGGTTTCTTGAATCCTACATTCTCAAATTTTTATTTCAGCCATTTCAAAGCCAATCATTTTTATAATTGTCAATAGAAGATATAGATCAATAAAAAACACATTTTAAATCTTATTATTCTAACAACATTGAAACATTACATAGTTGGTTGTTTTAAAATAAATAGATAAGAGGTAGGTCTCATTGATTTAAATTGTTTAGAATAATGCACTTAAAAAATATCCTCAACTACTCGTTCATGGGTTCCTTAGGGTTAATCCTGTGAATATCCATATGGATGGGGAGACAATGAAATGGTCAAAACCAGAGAAAGGGTGGGATTTCAGGTGTGGGATGTGTGGCTTGTGATGATGAAGGGAAGATCTTTTGTACGGGTGCAAGAAGGCTACGAGATGGCACTAATAATGAGGCAGAGGGTCAAGCGGCCTTACTAGTAGTTGAACTGACAACAAATATGAAGGTGACAAAGGTACACTTGGAGGGTGATTCCTAAATTGTAGTCCAGGCCTTGATTAAAGGCAATACACAGTGTCAGAAATTGAATAAATATGTACATAATATAAGTAAAAAGTTGAAATCTTTCCAAAATTATTGCATCTCGCATGTGAAAAGAGAAGGAAATGTTATTGTGGATGGGTTGTCGAATGATGCGTGTGAGCTCATGCTAGGGGAAGTGAGGTGGCATGACTGCAAAAAAGAAATAGTTAGTTGGAGTTGTAATGCTCCGCTAGGAACCCCAAAGGAAAAACCACACAACTAGCAACTAAGGGTGAAATAATATTTTTTCAAAGTATAAATCACATTAAGTGCTTTAATTACTACATTGCACATTAATTACGCAAACAAAAGACTAACACAAGAATTTCTAAAGGGTTACCAATGAAGAATTATACAAAAGGTTAAATTTCAAATTAAAGATTAATCCAATTAACCATCAATTACTTGTAGAACAAAATAAACCATATTCACATAACAGATTTCATCATTCAAAGATTTAAAGTATTACAATATAAATTACTCTTCAAGAAAGCATTTGCACAAAGCATACGGATAACTGAGATAATAACATCCATTAACTTAAGATTACATTATTCATCAAATACATGGCTTCCAATAATACATATAAAATTTACATCATTACCAATTACGAGGTTATATAAATCCATTGATAGAAATGACCACATAGGTCTCAAAAGTACAATAATCTCCAACATGAGATGATACACGAATCACAAACCACAAGAATATCTGCTAAGTCGATCCTTGCATGAAGAAACGACCATAAACATCTAATGGGAAGTGGCACTACCACCCGACCATGTGATCCCAAAATGAAATCACCCCACCGTGCTAGGAGATAGCAGAAGACCCTCAAGCAAGCATAAGAAAAACATGGACGACAATACAAGTGTGACTCCACAATACTCCAAGTGAACTCAACATCACAATACACTAGTGACCTTAAAAAGAGAGTGTCATCGCATAGCTTATGATGGTTACCCTAGGTAGGCCTCTATAGGTCCCGACCCCGAACCTGGGTTATCTTAGTAACCTTTCTCGAACCCCTAGTTCCATCTAAGTCTCATGCAGACCCTACCGACCCTTCGTGAAGACAAGGTGGTTGGTTTTCCATTCCAGGCCTTCCCACTACATCTTGAGCCTATTCGAGCACTCAACTATGCACGAGGTACAATATCTTATTTAATGTTAAGAACTATCCACCCCCTAATCAATTATTAGGTTATCACTTATTATCCCACTTTCGAGGGGTTATCTAGCCAACCACTTCAGGTGCGACCCCCACTTGAAAGCCACTCTGCCATAGGACACCATACGAACATGTTCACTCTATAAGGACCCTATGGCGAAATAGACAACCATAGCACCAATACAAAAAATACAGGTGACCAAAAACATAGTCTTACTAACCCTTGGTTAACAATAAGGAATAAGCATAATATGGTTAAAACAACAAGGTCATAAATATAACACTTGATCAAGAGGTACAATGAACACCACAACATGATGACTAAACATTGACAAGAATTTGCAACAAAATAAGCCACTTGCAAGAAATGTCAAATTGACTAAGACTGTACTCAAACAATATTTTAAAATTAATAACATCATATACATTTGCAATTCGACATTAAAATTTAATAAAACACAACCGTATTGATTAAGAGAAAATCAAGTCATCATTAATCTAATAAGACTAGAAATCTAACTAATCACAAATAATCAATTTAACACCCCACATTAAATAATACATCTTTCCAAAGACACCATTCAATTTTTATATTCCAATAAAATAATCCTAATAAAATAATAAAAATAAATATTATATATATATATATATATATATATATATATATATATATATATATATATATATATATATATATATATATATATATATATATATGAATCATATTAAAATATTTAACCCACTTCAAAAATAAATCTAATTTACCAGAATTGACTGCATAAAAATAATGCCTTGATAAAAAAATAATTATTTTATTTATAACAACGAACACATTTTATTTTTCAAAGAGAACTCTTTAACATCGTTGGGTTATGGTTTGTGCTGGTGGTGGCGGATGCTACCATTGGTAGCACTGCTACCAAAGGGTAGCAGTCACTACCTTTTGGTATCGCTGCTACCCTATGGTAGCAGCCGCTACCAAATGGTAGCGCTACTACCCTATGGTAGCAAGTGCTACCAAACCATGTGGTGGGGTATAGTTTGCCATGTGGGGTTTAAATAACTTTAAAAAAAAATAAAAAAATTAATAACCAAAAGAAATTCCATTTCCTGCATAATATCACTGCTAAAAAAAATAACAGAAAACATAAATTTTTCCTTTGAATTAAAATCTTCAATAAAGATTTTTGTATACCAAATAATGCATAAAAGACCCAAATCTAAAGATCTTGGGCAAAAATTCAAAATAATTTTAAGCAAATAGAGGGGATTTAATCAATCTCTTCATTTCTTCCACACACAGGGAATGTCATGGATTTACAAAAAGAGGGCAAATTGACAAAATTTTGCTAGCATAACCCCTTGATTTCAACAAATAAAAACTTACAAACATACAGAAAACAAAACCTATTTCTTGCCACTCAAATAGAGAGAATTAACAAAACTGAATTTTGTACAAAATTGAAAGCACACATGCAACTAGATTTTCCAAACCAAACTTTCAATCTAGAGTTTCCAATAAGATTTAACAATTTCCAAGCACACACACAGGAAAAATCTCGAAACACTTAATTTTTTTTTTGCAACAAAAGAAAGAGTAAAATCTACCCAACCTGATAGAAGAGCTTCAATCCTGCACACCAAATCCACAATCCAGATTTCTACTCCCAAATGGTTTCCAATTTTGGCTTTCAAAAATTCCTCTTTCACTTCGTGTGAACTCACAAGTAATATAGGAAAATATTTTTAACCTAAACTTTTAGGTTAAAAGTTTTCCTCAACCAATAGGAATATAATATTTAAAAAGTAAAAAATCTAATTTTCCCCCTTTTTATGACACAATTCTTTTAATCAATAATAAAAATATAAAAGCTAACAACAAAGTCAATGGGGATTACTTTTTATTTATTTTCTTTTCCCCATATGAATTTAAATCAATATTTACACTAAAATTCTAATAGCATAGCATTTAACTTATTTCTTTTTTAAATAAATTAATACAACTATTTTTACAATATAACATACAATTTAACAACTCCATTTATTTATTTAAATCAATAAACTCAAGGGAATATTAATTAAATTAAATACACCAACACAAAATAACACAATTCACTCAAATCAAATCTTCCAAATAACTGGAAGCACACAAAATGGGAAAAAACCCACGATGACACACAAAACAAAAATTTTGAAGGACCAAGACTCGCATATCGGTCAAACAGGAAAAATGACGACCAACTGACGACATTCACTTGAGTGTAATTGCGGGTCAATAATAGGGTCTACCAACTATCTCCACCACTCCCATCGGACAAATAAGGCATGCTCAGACTTGTGAAACCAAGTGGGGATGATACCTCATACCTGCAATGTCCTGTATCAACGAACCACACATGCAAAGAGGCATATATATAAAAGAAGACACAACATGCACACTGATGAAGGAGAATCATGAGGTTCCCCGTCTCATCGAAGTGAGTGATGAAAAATCATCCCCTCGCACCCCATACACTTGCAAACACGAAACATGAATATAACACATCACACATATAAAATAAATATGTTAGTCCATGACAATAATCCATAAAATCACATTTATCATTAATAAGAAAATACTGCATGAAAGCATACACTACGAATCAAATTAAAGCATGCAATAACATCGCATAAAGTCTGAATAAAATATAACAATAATGTATCCACTGAACAGTCAATCGAAATCAAACATGAGTCTAAAAATTTTGATCCAGAAGGGGTACTACATTCTCCCCCCCAGAACTAGGCTTACTCCTAGAAGCCTAAAACATATAAGAATAAAGCTCTCATCTTCGTTGCATCCTCCCATGTCGCCGAGGTCTCATTATTTGGGTCCCATAGGACCCTTACTTGGTTGATGGTACAATCCCTCAGGATCAAATCACAACGTTGAAAAATGCACACAAGCTCCATGGAAAGTCCATCCTTGACCCACAAAGCGTTCCAATCAAGAACATGAGTCACGTCAGGATGATAAGGTCGAAGAACAAAAACATGAAAGACATCGTGGATGCCGGATAGACTTGATGGCAAGGCAAGATAGTAGGCAACATGTCCTATCCTTTCAAGGATCTCAAAAGGACCAACAAAATGAGGCACCAACTTAGAACCCTTTCCATAATGGATCAGACTCTTCCACGGACGCACTCTCACACTACGAATCAAATTAAAGCATATAATAACATCGCATAAAGTGTGAATAAAATATAACAATAATGTATCTACTAAATAGTCAACTGAAGTCAAACATGAGTCTAAAAAGTTTGATCGAGAAGGGGTACTACATTCTCCCCCCAAAACTAGGCTTACTCTTAGAAGCCTAAAACAAATAAGAATAAAGCTCTCTCATCTTCGTTGCATCCTCCCATGTTGCCGATGTCTCATCATTTGGGTCCCGTAGGACCCTTGCCTGGTCGATGGTATGACCCCTGAGGGTCAATTCCATGTAAAGTTATTTCAATTTTAATTAAAGAACAAGTTATGAACTATGAATGCTATATATGGATATGAGGAATTATGTCAATGTCTAATAATTCTGATTTTTATCTGCAGGTCTGAAGGAGAAAGATCATTTAATATTTTCTATGTCTTCTCCAAATGAATTCAATTGGCATATATATCATTTAGGCAACCGGTCAATTGGTGTATTGACCGGTCATGCCTTTTAGGCATGACCGATCAATGCACCCATTGATCGGTGCCTTTACAATTATACCATTAACACAATGCTGATTATCAGTTCAAAAACCCCCGATAGCATATTGTAATATCATAATATAATGACTGATCAATTTAATGAATCTGTTCATATAAACACCAATGATTCAAAGTGTACGATGAATATAATCCAACCGGTGCATTTGTTAACCAATGTTAATGCCAAATGAAGCGGTGTATTCATTAAACCCGATAACAAATATGCTCGATATAATTAAGCCCGATAACAGATGTGAATTGGTGCCAATGTTTATGCATCCGATAGCAAGTATGTATCAGCGAATTTAACCCAATAACTTATAGCATTTAATATGCTATTGGGTTAATACCCCAATAGCATATTAATGCCAATTAACAATTGACATTAATATGCTATCGGGTTGTTAGCCCGATAGCATAATGATAAGCAATGTTTGTACAATCCGATAATCATATGCAATATAAATCAGACATGAAGCATGTAGATAAATAACAGAACAAGGAAGGTTAGGAAGATCTTATCTTGCATAAGCTACCATGCATTAACACTCCCTCTTAGCTTTGGAAGATAGATAAGGCAACCTGCATCACATTTCCTTTTCATAACTAAGATAATGTCAGTCAGCAAAAATCATTTATACATGAGAAGTACCATCAAGACATATGATACAAAATAGAAGAACATCACTTGAGCATGTGACATAAAGTATTATTTTAACATGTGATAAAAGTAAGAGAATCATCACCCAATCATGTGAGAAATCACCAAAACATGTGATCTGTAAGATTCATCAAGATATCACCTAACACATGATATCAGTATTGCCTAACATGCAATACTTAAGGATAAGTCTATGAGAAAGGTTAGTTTCTCATCATATCCAAGTTGTGATAAGTGCAATAACATTTATAAATGTTTATCACAACATAGTCATGGCACATCCATGACTTACCAGAGATCCAACATGATCAATGGTTGAGATATCACCTACACGTGATATCAGTATTGCCTAACACGCAATACAAGGATAACCATATGAGAAGTGCTTAAGTTCTCATCATATCCAAGTTGTGATAATGCAATAACATTTGTACAAATGTTGTATCACAACATAGTCATGGCACATCCATGACTTACCAGTGATCCAACATGATTACTGGTTTGACTATCATAAGATTGTCACCTTATGATGTCTACATACAAGTGTTCAGTATCTGAGAGATCGTCACCTCTTAGATATGAACACAGGTGGCAAGAAGCCAAGAGATAGTCCAAACATGACAAAGAAGTTTACACCTTAAACATCTTAAATATATGTAAGTATAGATTACAAAGCAGATTACCTTTCTATCATACCTAAACCCTTTCTAAAGTGATCAACCTTCACTCTGGAAAGAGGTTTGGTCAGAATATTTGCAGTTTGATCTCCTATACACACATATTCTAACTTTATCACATTCCTGTCAACCATATCTCGTACATAGTGATATGGAATCTCAATATGTTTGGACCTATCATGAAATACTGGATTTACAGAGAGTTTTATACAGCTTTGATTATCACACTGAATGATTGTAGGTTTCATAGGTTCTCCAAATAATCCCACGAGCAATTTCCTTAGCCATACTGCTTCTCGGGCAGCCATTGAAGCTGCAATATATTCAGCCTCTATGGAACTCTGAGCTATTGAAGATTGTTTTCTGCTGATCCAGGATATCATGGCTGACCCTAAACTGAAGCAACACCCTGAAGTGCTCTTTCTGTCAGTCACACTGCCAGCCCAATCTGAATCTATAAATCTATGTAGATCTATGTCAACCTTTTCATATTTAAGACCAAGCTTTAGGGTACCTTGTAGATATCTCATTATATGCTTTACTGCAACTAGGTGTATCTCCTTAGGTTCACACATGAACGGACTTAAGGCATTAATAGCATAGCAGATATCTGGCCTTGTATTTACTAGATACATCAGGGACCCAATCATCTACCTGTATTGAGTGGGGTCAGTAGGTCTTGATTCTGCTGCTGCTTCTTTAAGTTTATGGAAGTTGGCTTCCATACGAGAGGTCATGGGTCTGTAGTTTATCATTCCAAATCTTGTCAATATGTCCAAGGTGTACTTCCCTTGGTTCAGTACAATATTATCAGAATTCTGCCATACTTCCAATCCTAGGAAGTAATGAAGAAGCCCCAAGTTTTTCATATCAAATTCTGTGGATAGATCTTTCTTGCATTGATCTATTAGGTGATCATCTCCTGTAATTAATAAGTCATCAACATATAAAATTAATATTAACATATCACCTTTATTTCTTTTGAGGTAGAGATTAGGATCTGCATCATTCTTAGAGAAACCCAGCTTTGAGAGATAGGTGTCAATTCTTTCATACCAAATTCTGGGAGCCTGTTTGAGCCCATAAAGAGCTTTCTTGAGTCTACACACATGAGACTTTGCATCATGAATTTCAAACCCTTCAGGTTTCTCTAAGTAGACTTCTTCCACGATCTCACCATTTAGGAATGTTGTCTTAACATCCATTTGATGTACCTTCCACCCCTTTGCTGCTGCAATGGCTAGGACAACTCTTACTGATGTGTACCTGGCAATAGGTGCAAATGTTTCTTCGTAATCTATTCCTTCCTTCTATGAGAACCCTTTAGCTACAAATCTGGCCTTGTGTTTTTCAATACTGCCATCTGCAGCATGCTTGATTTTAAACAACCATTTAGAAGACACGACAGACTTCTTGTTTGGCCTAGGAACAATCTCCCAAACATCATTCTTCATAACGGACTGATATTCTTCAGTCATGGCATCTATCCATACTTGATGTTTGAGTGCATCTGAAACATTGTTAGGTTCAGCTTTAGAGAGATCATTCATAAGTGCAACATAGTTGATGAATTTATTAGGCCTCTTGCTTTCCCTGAAGGTTCCTAAAGGAGCAGCGAACTTCTGAGCTTCTGCTATAGTTTTGGTGGCCCATAGTGGTCTTTTCTTGCGATTATCTATAGGTGGGTCTTGTGTTTCACTTATAGTTTCCTCAAGATACTCCCTCTGAAGCTCAGGAGTAGGTTCTTCTTCTAGGTTAGGAGTAGGATTATGAATTTCAGGTTCTATTGTATTTTGGGCCCTTTTGAAGGCTAAATCTTTTTCGAAGATTACATCCCTACTGAGTTCAATATTTCTCTACCCTTGTACATAGATTCTGTAGGCTTTAGAAGTTTCACTGTATCCTACAAGTATTCCCCTTTTTCCAGAGGGTTCTAGTTTTAGTCTTTTCTCTTTAGGTACATGAATATAGACCGGACACCCAAATATCCTAAGATGGCTGATATCTGGTTTTGTCTTGGTAAAGACTTCCTCAAGAGTTTTATCTTCAAGGTGTGAATGAGGACATCTATTTTGTGTGAACACAGTAGTGTTAGTTGCTTCTGCCCAAAGGTTCAAGTTTAGATTTTGATCTAGTATCATGGCTTTGGCAACTTCTACTATGGTCCTATTTTTCCTTTCAGCTACTCCATTTTGTTGTGGATTATAAGGTATTGTCAACTCCCTCTTAATCCCAAAATTTTTACAAAAGTCTTTAAATAGTCCTGATGTGTATTCCCCCCCATTGTCAGTTCTTAAGGTTTTAATTTTGTTTTCAGAGATATTTTTTGTTAATGTTTTAAACTCTTTAAACCTACTTAGGATCTCTTCTGATTCTTTACATTTCAGAAAGTAGATCCACGTCTTCCTAGAGTAGTCATCAACAAAAATTACATAGTACAAAAATCCCCCTAGCGAGGGTACAGACATAGGTCCACATATATCAAAATGAATTAACTCCAAAACTTTGCTAGTTTTCCTAGTACTATTCTGAAATGCATTTTTGGTATTTTTACCTAAGGCACACCCTTTGCATGCCTCTAAATGATATTGCTTCAACTTAGGTAGACCTATGACAAGGTTTCCCATGGTTGACAAAGCTCTATAATTCAGATAGCCTAATCTCCTGTGCCATACTTCATTTGCATTAGTTGCTTCATGGATCAATGCTAGATTGGGCTCTGTACATAGCTCATACAAATAGCCTTGTCTTCGACCAATGACCTTAGCGTCTTTGATGGAGGATCTCTTTGGCCAAGCCAACACCTTGTTTTCCATGAAGGTCACTCTGTATTCTTGATCTTCTAGTGCTGATATGGAGATTAGATTTCTTTTGATGCCTGGAACATATAGTACTTCTTCAAGTCGTAGTGACATGCCTGTCTTCAGTTTGATGGTGCAGGTTCCAATTCCTCTGACTGGATGTGAAGAATCGTCTCCGATGGTTACTTCCCCATCATCTTTCTCTATCATGGAGTCTAGTATTTCTCTAAAGCCGGTGATGTGTCTGGATGAACCACTGTCGATCACCCATGAGTTAGATTTGTTTGAAGCATGGCTTGTAAGTGCTGAGTAGAGGACATAGTTCTCGGAGTCATTTTCTCTTCTAGATTTCCTCACTTTTGCAAATGTGGCTTGCTTCCCTTTCTCTGGATAGTTTGCAACATAGTGTCCGAATTTGTCACACCTATAACATTGAACATGTGATAGGTCTTTCTTAGAAGTGTTCTTGCCTTGTTTAGCTCTTCTTTTCCCGAATTGCTTCTTTTTGTACTTCTTATTGATGTTTGTATTTAGGACTTGCAAGTCTTCATCTATATTCTTCTATTTTATTCCTACCTTGTTCAATCTAGATTCTTCTTGTAGACAGTCATCTCTTAGTCTTTCAAACTTAGGATATTTAGACCTAGCACTGATGCCTTGGACGAATGTGTTCCATCCACTAGGCAATCCATCTAGAGCAATGAGTGTTAACTCTTTGCTTTGGATGTCATATCCAAGGGAAGCTGGGTCATCTCTTAGGCTTGATATCCTCATGAAGTAGGAGTTAATTGTCTCCCCTTTGTTCATACTGATATGGTTGATCTCTCATTTTAATGCCAGAGTACGACTTGCATTTGATATCTCAAATGTCCTTTCAAGTGCCTTGAACATTTTATAAGCCGTCTCCTGCTTTCTAATGATGGACATTATATTATTTCTTACCCCATCCACTATTATTTTAATAGCCTTATCATTTCCCTCGATCCATGTGGATTTCTCGGTTTCATCTTCTGGTTGTGCACTTTCAGTTTGGACATATGAATCAACTTTGTTTTCTCTTAAAATCATTTTGATTCTAAACTTCCAAGCTGAAAAATCTTCGCTACCTCCGAGTCTATCTTCGAATCTGATAGCGTTGGCCATTATGGAAATGTGATGTAGTTTGTAACTTAGTCCTTGAATTTTATCAAAATTGAATAGCCTTAGGTTTGATTACCTTGGCTCTGATACCATGTAAAGTTATTTCAATTTTAATTAAAGAACAAGTTATGAACTATGAATGCTATATATGGATATGAGGAATTATGTCAATGTCTAATAATTCTGATTTTTATCTGCAAGTCTGAAGGAGAAAGATCATTTAATATTTTCTATGTCTTCTCCAAATGAATTCAGTTGGCATATATATCATTTAGGAAACTGGTCAATTGGTGTATTGACCGGTCATGCCTTTTAGGCATGACCGATCAATGCACCCATTGATCGGTGCCTTTACAATTATACCATTAACACAATGCTGATTATCGGTTCAAAAACCCCCGATAGCATATTGTAATATCATAATATAATGACTGATCAATTTAATGAATCGGTTCATATAAACACCAATGATTCAAAGTGCACAATGAATATAATCCAACTGGTGCATTTGTTAACCAATGTTAATGCCGAATGAAGCGGTGTATTCATTAAACCCGATAACAAATATGCTCGATATAATTAAGCCCGATAACAGATGTAAATCGGTGCCAATGTTTATGCATCCGATAGCAAGTATGTATCAGCGAATTTAACCCGATAACTTATAGCATTTAATATGCTATTGGGTTAATACCCCGATAGCATATTAATGCCAATTAACAATTGACATTAATATGCTATTGGGTTGTTAGCCCGATAGCTTAATGATAAGCAATGTTTGTACAATCCGATAATCATATGCAATATAAATCAGACATGAAGCATGTAGATAAATAACAGAACAAGGAAGGTTAGGAAGATCTTATCTTGCATAAGCTACCATGCATTAACATTCCCGACGCTGAAGAATGTGCACGAGCTCCATAGAAAGTTGCTCGTCCTTGACCTACAAAGCATTCCAATCAAGAACATGATGATAAGGTCGAAGAACAGAAATATGAAAGACATCGTGAATGCAGGATAGGCTCAGCGGCAAGGCAAGACAGTAGGCAATAGTAACTATCCTCTAAGGATCTTAAAAAGACCAACAAAATGAGGCGCCAACTTAGAAACCTTTCCATAACGGATCAGACTCTTCCGTAGACGCTCTCTCACACAACAAATCAAATCAAAGCATGTAATAACATCGCATAAAGTCTGAATAAAATATAACAATAATGCATCCACTAAACAGCCAACCGAAGTCAAACAAGAGTCTAAAAAGTCTGATCGAGAAGGGGTGTACTACATTTAAGAAGTTTCTTGCCAAGTTTGTACGTCAAACAATTCAAATTTATTGTCAGACAGTCGGCTTTTCTTCTGTGTAAGGTAGAGTTAATGAGTATTTATTGTGAAATGCTCTCTGAAATGGTGACCATGGTGGAGTGCTTTGCATTGAATACTAATTTTGAAATACCTACACATTTAATGAAAAGAGTTGGTAAGTTGGTGAAGCCAAATTTTGGAGAGATTTCATTGGAATTCTTTGCAACTATTCAACGAGTATAGAAATGGAAGCCAATTTCACTCTGGAGTCTTCCAAGCTTATGCCATCTTTTCAAGGACTCGTCCCCCTCGAGAAGCTTGAGAAGATGTTCCTTGCAAAAGATCCAATGTTCTTGAAGGGAATTCAACTAGTTTTGGGAGAAGAGGTGGCGGTTATCGGCCACTGATACAGGTGTAGAGCTGATATTTACTCGCTTATCATGGCGTGGGGACTGAAGATGGAATACACTTGTGAAGAGGTGAGAAAAGTGTTGAAGAGAATCATTCCAAAAGAGTACTTGTTAAATTTGGAGTCCCTGATGGAATGGGTTGTGCTAGGATGGGGTTTCAATCTTGTTGAAGGCATCCCTGAGGAGAATAGGGAGTTGCGGGCGAGGCATTCGTGAATCCAATTCCTTCACCACCGTGAGGAAGCCAGAGCCTACTTTATAGATGATGCAAAGTGAGGATGGGAAGAGTTGACAATTTTTTTCCAGATTATGGATATTGAAGATGAAATTTGGCAGGAGGGTGGGGAGAGAATAGCGGAGGAGTTGAGATACAACAGGCTGATCAAGCAAAAATTATTTGTAGAATTGGCAAAACAGGGTATAGTGGGTGTTGCAGAGGGTGGAAGAGGTGGTGAGTCAGAAAAATCAGCTTCGCGAGGGGTAGTGAACGAGGATGCAGAAGGAAGAACTAGAGATTCACACATCGCTGAAACAGGGTACCTCTCGGCACATTTTTATTTAGATGTTTTATTTTTCAATCAAAAAACTTAAATCTTTAATTTTGTTAAGTGATGAACTTATCGGCCAGCTTTTGGCAAGATGTAATTTTGATTTCTGATAATGTGGGGGTGGGTAATGTCTGAATAGTAAACATTTTGTAATACCATGGTATTAGACAGTAGGTCTGGATAATGGTTTGGGGTGGTTTGAGTGAATGGTTTCTCTTTTTTTGGAAGTTTGATGCATATGTATGTTTTAGTTTAAATAAATAAAATATAACTATTACCGATCAAAAAAAAAAATCCACAAGCATCAATTTCATAACAAGAGTTTAGAATGTGAAAATATCTCACAACAAAGAATCGTCAATTTGATAGTTTTTACTATGCACCATTGGATTACATTGGCAATATGTCTCACTTCCCTTCCAAACAATTGCAAGGAGAAAAAATAAACGATATCATTTTTTTATGAAAAGCAATGGGGTCACTAAATTTATATTAATATATTAAGAAAGATACATCTGAACCACCACCCACATATACAAAATCCCCACTGAAAAAGAGAGCAAAAGAAGAGCGGGGTGGCAGAAGATACAAAAGGTCAACAAAATTTGCAACAGAAAAAAAGGTCTTCGAGAAACAGAATATCAAATACTACCAAAAACAGGAATCTGCAATGAGAAAAACATCAACAACTGCCACTGGAACTATGGAAATCTAGAGGAGGAGAGACAGTAATCACCGAATTCATAGAGATACTAAAGAGGCGGTGAAGAGTAGAGAACTGATAAACATTTGAGAATGGAGTCTGTCAACAATGAGGAGTGTATCATCAAATGCATCACATAGAAGCCCCAAACCAACGGTGAAAAGAAGATCAACGCAATTGGCATTGGAAATGAATTCCATTTTTTCCATACAGCCATGACCAGTCGGATGAGAGCCCACATTCAAGCAGTATGAATTCAACAGCGGTTCCAAAACAAAAAGAGAGAAAATGAAAGGCTTAACATAAGAGTTATCCAATGCACTAACCATCTTATAGTCCAGTAAGAGATCCATGCAATTTGATAAGAATAGAGACACCGCCTGCGAGAAGAGGGCCCTTGGATTAGAGAGCAACCAGTCTTGTCCAATGATCATTCAACTGGAAATTTTAACATGAGCACAAGGGAAAATAAATGCTTTAGTTTCTCATGATTATACTCCACAGGGTCATTGCGCTCCTAGAAGCACCTGGGAAGGAGAATCTACCGTTGATGCACCATGAAATCACCACCATGTGTCGCATTAAGGAAATCTAGGAGGCATGTGTAATAATGAGAATATGCCAGAGAGAACACGAAAGAGGAGAGTTGACTACTCAAGGGTTAGAGATAATTTTGTAGAAGACACGAAAGATCTTTAAAATTTCATCGAGTATTAATGGAGATCGGGCAGAATAAATCCAAAAGGATTCCTTGCACACTTCAGCAAGTGCAATCATCATGAAAGAGAAATCAGGTATACTCCCAAGAAATAACCTCCCAAATAAAAGATGTCACACAACTAAGATAAGACAATTCATTTCAACTTCGCACAAATGAACGCAAGAGGATCCAACATTCAACAACACATCGAACATAGTCATACCACTCTGGATAAGAGAAGCTCAGGACAATCTGATCCAAAACAATCAATTTGTCAACCGAATAATTTTGGAGGGAACGAGCTATCCCAATAGAAACACATAGGTGAGGAGTTGTTGCAAAGAAAACATGACATCAATAAGGGCAAAGACCTCCAGAAGCTGAGACATGACAATATGAGGTTAGGAATTAATGATGCCATAATATAAAAAGAGTTGCCAAACAAGAATATGAAGCCTCGATCAAACAATCCAACTCAACAATTGAAAACAGAGTCTTGAAAAAGGAGATACTTAAGCAGATTGTGGAGCTAAGGTACAGGAATCAGAAAGAATCTCTAGATAGTTATTAATGACCAAGCTAAGAGATGGTACAACTAACTTTTGAAAATGAAGCATTTCATTGCAACTATAAGAACTTAAATAAAACTTGGGGAAATAGAACTCATTAGTGTAGTTTCTTACACTGAACTTCCACCACTTCCAATTTACCTAGTGAAATTCTCATTGAGTACAAGGATACTTGAATAAGAGTACAATATTTCTAGGTAGGTGCTCTACAAAAAAAAAGAAAATCACTCTAAATTAAGTTTTAAATTTGATTTTATTAAGATGATTGTAGACACAATTAATTTCTAGCTAAAATATTTTAACTATCAACAAATTTAAAGTATTATTCTTGTGTTCTTCAATTATGCTATATCAAAGAGCTCATTTCTTCTACTTGGATACACACCTCTCATTTATGAATGAATGATCCAATACTCAAAAAATAATACCAGTATTTACATGAACACATTTGCTACTCCAAAATTTGGATTACTATGAGCTTGTGGACAACTTTTCTTTGATCCTTACCGACATAAATTTTGATGAGCACATTTATAGACTCAATGGGAAACAAATTGGGTTGATGAATAGTGATAATATCCCATGTGATTGATTCTTTAGAGCACTACATAATGTCAACTCCATGAATTCAAAGAAGATCCCTTTAAACTCCTCAAATTTCTAATATATTGAGTCTTAGCTATAAAAATAAATTTGTTATGACATCCCCTTCACATTTGCAAATGTAACAACCAACAAGAGAGGTGTTGTATACCTCCCGAGGATGAATTTTATGGAGGATGAAGTTAGAGGTTATTAAAGATTGCTAGTCATGTGATCTGTATAGATTTATGGAAATTTGGGCTGATAGATTCAAAACTAGGTGGTGTTTATGCACCAAATTTGGTCAACAATCAAAACAAAATGGTCTCCTACCAATGATTCTCAAGAATTTCATATTCAAATATATTAAATCCTTACAAAGATACTATCCTTGGGAGAATTTCAAGACCCCTGCGCATATTTATGACCCATCAAATATCATGATGATTAGTCTCTACAAGAACCTCAAGGAGAGAGAATGAAATGAAGATAAGATAAAAGACTATTACAAGTATAGGCAAGAAATTGCAAAATAAAAAAGAGCATACGGGCATGTTCCAATCAATGACAATTGTGAGACACTTTGGGCTGAGGATCATCCCTCACTCACTTTGGATTATGATGTTAGCAATAGTCAAATGGATGGGGTTTAGTAGTTCGAGAAGAAGAAGAAAAATATATTGCAGGTGCATCCATAGCCAATGATAGTGGAGAATAAGTGATAGAAGTTCCTATGGAGGTGTGGCCATCTCCCCTACATCAAATGGAAGCAAAAACCCCATAAGCCCCTCACTCATTTGGCTCAAACAGTTTTAGCATCTCGTAGCTTTAGAATTGAATTAAAATTAAGTCCCATTAGGCTTCTCAAGAAACACTCTAGTAAGAGTTGGAGAAAATTCATAAAAGAATAGAGTGGGCTCATCCTTTCACGCATCAAGAAAAATCATAGGTAGTGGTTACAATTGGAACATAGGTAACTGTTGTGCAATCAATAGACCAAGCAGTATTGAAAGAAGAATAAGAGGTCAAGATAATACTACCAACAAGACTTGTCATGATGGTTGTTACCTTAGCATTTTTACTCCTCTTATCTCTTCTCATTTTGCTTTTGATTTTATGGACGTACTCACTCCCACATTGCAATCTATATCTATGACCTCTCTTATGTGGATAACCAACATAACTACTACAATATTTCTCTTTGGCATCACCTTCTTAGTTCATTGCACCAATGTACCACTCATTTTCCTCTGAAGCATACTAAAATCCTTCCAGCTTTCTCCCCACTAACATTTGTGGTATGTTCCCCTTTACTCTCAATGTTGCATTACCTCCTATCTAGTAGAGAGTTGCCTTTTGTATGGTGTCCCATAAGATACTTCTTTCATAGGGTTATTCATTGAATCACCTATAGTCTTGAATAAAAAGAAATCACTATATGACAATCCTACAAGGAAAGGACCTTGAGACCTTGAGCTATGAAGGGTGAGCACAAAAATCCAAACTAATGTCTTATTACACAATTTACAAGTAAAACAAATGAAACTAGTTGGCTAGTACTCCAAAAAGTAGAAGAGAGAGAAAATAATAAAGTAATAGAACCTATTAAAATTAATTATTAGCTTAAATTTTTTTTTTCCAATGGACTCAATAGACTCAATAAAATTTGAGTTCTTAGATAAATATCGATTATTCCAATAACTACAAATTGAGCTGAATACTACTAGCCATGCACCTAGGATCATCTTGATTGCTAAATAGCTTTATGTTTCCTCATGGGAAAATATAGTAGTAAACAAAATCGAGCTCAAATTTTCATTAAAATTAATTTCCTCTACTTAGGTTTTAAATTCACAAATAAAAACAAAGATAAATCAGACTCTACTATACCTCTATCCTAAAGTATCCTAGACTTTGAGTCTTGGTTGAGTAATTACTAATTGGGTTCTCCTCTCTGTAGCAGTTGGAAACTGAAAAGATACAGTTTGTTTTAGAAGAAAAAGAATTCAAAGAAATGCTTTGATCAGAAGAAAATTTGAATTATATTATTTTTTTTACTTTAGTTTGTCTATATGTTAGTAATTTGCATTTTTGAAGGTCTTAAGGGAATTTTTAGCCCATACAACTAGCGCTCTTTCAAATTCATGTCTACAACTCTTGGAGACCTTTCCAACGAGATCAACGGCTCCTAATTTCGAGTCCCGAGTAGAAAGTTATGTCTAGTTGAAGTTAGGATAAAATTTGATATAGTTTTTTTGAAAATTTCGTAGTTTTTAGATTTTATTATGTAATGAACAAATGTGACTGTTGGACTTCGATTCTCAAGAGGTTTTTTGTGACTCTTGGAATCTCATGAACTTCTATATGTTGGGTTTTCGAATGAAATAGACTACTTTTTGGATTGCTTCAATTCTATGATTTCTGGTTCTTGTAATAGAATTTACAATACCACAGGTTCTCACTCAGGTGTTGTCATTTGAATCCATAATTCGGATAAGTGGTATCAGAGCAAGTTCACTCCTGTATGTCATATTACATCTGATCAACATATCAAAGATTGGGCTTGGAAACAAGGAATCCTTCAGACTACCTTCCTTTGATATGCACACGATCGCAGATGGCTAAGTTGTAGACAGGCGATGACATTAAAACATTAGTTGAAGATGCACTAGCAAAACAACGTGAAGAAATGATGGAGCAGTTCAAGCAAATGTTGGAAAGTCGTGCGTCACAAGCAAACCCACCATTCACAGGGCATATGCGTTTCAAGGTGCAAGTGAATTTCGATATACCCACATTCCAAGGAAAGATCGATGCAGATGCTGTTGATGATTGGGTTTCAAAACTGGAAAGATATTTCTTTGTCAATCAGTTCCCAGATGAAGAGAAGATAACTTTCACTCTCCTCAAAGCTAAAAACCATGTGAAAGATTCGTGGGAAGCAAAATTAGCATCCAGGGTAGCACTTTTATTTTTGATCAAAAACCCACATGGGGAGAATTCATGGAGCACATAAAGGAAGAATATTTTCCTATTGATACATATGAAGAAAAATATATGCAGTGGCAATTGCTTCGACAGAAGGACAAAACTCTTCAGGAATATACTAATATGTTTCATACCTTAAAAGCAAAGCTTGGCATCAAAGATTCTGAGAAGCATCGAGTTTTGAAATATCAGAGTGGACTCCATAGGTACATCCAAACCAAAATGGAATTCTTGAACATAGAGACTTTACCTAGTGCATATAAATTTGCTACCAAAATTGAGGAGAAATTCAAACAGAAAGGAAGGAGAGATAATTTCACAAACAATAGATGGAAGAGTGAAGGTGGCAAAACTACATGGAAATAAACCTCCAAGGAACCCTCTCCCAGTTCACCCACAAAAAAGACATGGAGTATGAAGAAGACACAAGAAAACGGTATGTGGTGTGAATTCCATAAGAGTCCCTCGCATAATACAAAAGATTGCAGAACCATCAAAAGCTTAATGATGGAGATGCATGAAGACAAGACAAAATTTAAGGTGGTAGAAACATGCACAGAAGGGAATCATGAACAGGTCATTGAGCTTGATCCATATGCCGTGGTAGCTACTACAAGGATATTGCCTTGGGAGAATGAGGAGAGATTGTTCCATTCACAAATGTGGGTCGGAGGAAAAGCCTTGCACTTTATTGTTGATAGCAGAAGTCAAAAGAACCTAATATAATCAAAGACTGTGAGGAGACTGAATCTAAAAACAACAACCCACTTGCAACCCTATTCAATGGGATGGGTTAGTCAAGGAAGAGATATCCAGGTGCACCAGTAGTGTCGCCTTTCATACTCCATAAAGCCTTTCAAAGATGAGGTAATTTTTGATGTGGCTCCCTTAGATGTTTGTGATGTTCTATTGGGACAAGCATATATGTACTAGTGACATGGTGTTTATGAGTCCAGGCCTTGCAGTGTGACCATCAGATTACGTGAGTAGAAATACCGAATACCAGAGGTAAGCCCTGCATACACTACCTCTTTGATTAGTGCCAAGCAATGCAAGAGGTTAGTTGCCAGAACGGGAATGTTCATTTTATTGATGATTCATTCTAAAGAAGAAAAGAAATCTGTTTATAATTCCCACACCATCACAAATACCACAACATTGCAGAAAAAATCAATGGATCAATTTTTGATGAAATATGACAATCTGTTTAAGCTACCAACTAGGGTACCTACACACTGCCAAGTGAGACATACTATTGATTTGATACCAGGAACTCCATTACCTAATGAACCAATCTACCGTAGGTTAGTATTAGAGAATAATGAGATTAAGAGGCAAATACAAGAATTGATTGAGAAGGGACATATTCGTCCAAGTGCATCACCCTGTGGCAGCCCCATTGTTCTAGCAAACAAAAAGGATGGAATGTAATGCCCCGCCAGGAAACCCCGAAGGGATAAGCTAAAATAACAAGAATAGAGAGCAATAATTTTTTTTTTTTAAAGTTACAACACATAAGATGCAACGAGATATCAAAGATTCAGATTACATAGCGGAAGACATTAACAACAATCTCCTAAAGAGTTTCCCAACGAGATTACTTAAATTTCACGATTCACTAACTCACACAATTAATCCAATAGCTGAATATCTTAATGACGAAATAATTCATAAGCAGGATAATTCCTTTCAAGAGAGGGAAATGTAATTCACAAGCGAAGATTCATCATTTAAGATCCATTCATAAACTTCATTCAATCTTTTCATTTAGAATTACAAACCATACATTTAACATTCTAATACACTAGGATTTCATCATAACATAAGAGATCTTTCCAAGCATCTTAAATTCCTTAACAACAACTGAGTATAATTCATTACTCTAAGTTACATTCATTCATAATCCAATTCATTGCATTTAAAAGGACGATTTCACACATGCATTACGATAAACCGCATCTCAACCAATTATGCATTCGATCCACATGGCATTCAAGATAGACTGAAAATAAGCATTAATAGTTAATTCCAATTATCCACTTAACCATTCTAACATAAATTAATCATACATGACAAAGCTGAATAAAGGAAACATAAGAGAATACACCACATAACACCATAATGATCTCGGAGTTCACCCCTAAAGGGCTACATCTCCGGGTCTGCTCAACTGCAAGACCCCCTCGGATAAATAATAAGGTTAAGAGTACAAGAGGTTACACCATAACAATCCAGCCATCAAGGCGATACATAAACATTATACAAGCGACCACATCGGTCAATAATACATAAACGATCCTTAAAAAGAACAGGATCCAGCCGAACATAATCCAAGCTAATACAAGAGGTCCATGAGAGCATCCATAAAACTGAGCCATCACCACCCAAGGTCTAACATGACACCGACACTCACAAGGGCAGAGACAAAAAGGACGACTCTCAAAGGTACTCAAGCAGGACAAAACGACAACACACTAGCGAACGTAGGGACAAGTGTCATCACACAACCTGGTATGGATACCATGGCAAGTCTTCATAGGTCCCGGCCCATACACTGGTAACCCTGGCAACCTAATCCGAACTTCCGGCCCATCCAAGCCTCATGTGGACCCACACATCCTCTCGTGAAGACAAGGAAGATGGTTTGCCATTTCAGGCCTTCTCACAGCATGCCGAATCTATGATAGCATTCGTCCCATGTGTGAGGCACATTATCTTATTTAGAGATTATTTTCTAATCTACTTAGGTTATCACTTATTAGACTCACTTTCGACGGGTTATCCAGCAGCCACTTTGGGCGCGGCCCCCAATCGAAAGCCACTTTCCCATACGACACTAGACTAACTCAGACGAACTCAAACCATGGAATACACATGGTAAGACGAACGGAGTTCAAGAAGAAGAGCAATCATCTGGTCAAACACGACTCAAGGGTAATCACTTACTGACGGTACTCTAACTAGAGACCTGACAACTAAGGTTAACCACGAATCATTATTCGACTCACACAACGAGGATATGACCAACTATGACAACATCACATTTCAACAATCAACTCGGAATTCGAGGACTGATACAGGAACACCAAATCATCCATACGACAGGGTCCTACTTACAAAGCAAAACATGCCATTTCATAATTAAAGCGAATACAAAAATTAAACTCGCAAGCAATAATCAGAAAAGACAATATATTTCCTCAAATTAATTAATAATTAATGACGATCAAGTTTTCTACAAGATCTAAAACAACTTACAGTTATCTACCTTATCAAGGGATAAGTCGATCTTGGTTTTCTAACTCCTAAGGTTCAAGCATCGAACAGGCAAATTAAGCCATAAATAGTTTTAACCAATTCATATTAATCAAATTCAGACAACCATTAAACAATTAAAATAAGATATTTAATCTCCCAATCAAAACGTCATTACATACTGGTCTAAAATCAGTCTCTACAGATTCATAATTTCAATTCCAGTTACGTAATACGGATTACGGAAATAAAGATAAAAGAAATTCAGTTGTAGATACTCATTTCCAACGCACATGATATAAACTTATTAATCTAAGATTGGACCCAAGCATAGCCAAATAACATTTGATGAAGAAATTATCAATATTAGGACTCAATTAGACGAGGTGCACAAATCATGAAATAAACTTGAATGACTAATTCACCTATAAATTCCATTATATACTCCATCAAAATCAAGTTATCATTTATCGTGATATGCCCTCCCATCATAATTAAGCGTCTAATTAAACTAAACATTTAAACACAACTCTCTCTAAAATGATATAAAAATCATTTTTATAAACTAATTTAAAACATCAAAACGCATTTAAAATAGCGTTTAAAAACAACTACGTTTTTTTTTGTTTTTTTTAAAAACTATGATTAAAAACGAAAAAAAAGAAATTCTTTTAACCCTTAGCGGCGAGGGCGGGCTATGCCCTAACCCTAGCCGCAGGCATTACCAGGCGGCGGCGCCGCCGCGGTGCCCGCAGGCCCGCGGCGCCCTGCGGCCACCGCGGCCCTGCGGCCACCGCGGCCCTGCGGCCACCGCAGTGAGCCGCGGCCGGAGGCCCTAACACCAACAGCAGGCGGGGGGGGAAAGCATGAGACTAAGGGAAGGAGAAGGGCGAGCGGGAGAGAGGGGAGGGGGCGGGCGGAGCTCCGCTCACCGCCTCCAAACCCCAAACGCAGTCCGCTTCAATAAAAACACACGCGTGTCCCGATACAAAGGCAACGCCCGACTCAAAAATAAGTAAATAAATCTTTCTTAAAACATAGTTCGAAATGAACTAATGAAATTTCTTTAAAACACAGTCCGGTATTATTAATCCAAGATTTCATTTCCCTTAAAAAAACACAGTTCGATATATAAAACAAAATGCACGGGTTTAAGCACGACGACAACGCCCAGCACAAAGAGAAAGTATAAATTTATTTATATTAATCAAAGAGAGAACCAGACATGGCAAGATAACCCATTTTTAACATAATGCTACAGCCATGCAATTTCTTGAAGAACACAGCTAAAACATGGATTTAAACTCCCAAATCCAATATGAAACTGAAAACAATCAAAGATTGAATTTGGCAACAAGCAATCCTTTTTACAACCACAAGGAAGAACGATTTGGATAAACCCTACCTTCATACGCAATCCTGGCATGGCTGAAGGAGAGCCCACCTGTCAGATTCCCCAAAATCTTCTCCAAAATTGTCAATCCTCTCCAAAATTCCCAAATTGGGTTATATGGAAGAGTTGACTCCAAATTTCTATTTTTGGAATAAAATCTTTTTATTTACAAATAATACTCAAAATTTAATACTTTTCTAACTATTTCAGAAAATTAACTTGCTTTTCAATTTACAATCGATTTCTCATATCAGATCCATTTAACCTTTCAAATTAATAATCTAACGAAATACAATTAACTCTATGGCGATAACATATAAAACTTCCTTTTCAACAGCATATATATATATATAATGCATTTAATAATCGAAATCAACCATTAAATTCAAATTTACTTCCAATCTAAAACGAGCAATTCATTAACAACGAAAAACGCATAACGAATTCTCAATCAATTTAATCCATTAATCTTCACTGCACAAACGCATAAATACTCAACAAATTACTAAAGGCTAATTAATCAATTAACCAAACACACCAGGCATGCAAACCGAGAAGGTCAACCAAACAGACGACTCGCAAACCCAAACAACAGGGATTACCGACGACGACTGGCGATGCTCACTAGAGCACACCTAAGGCCGACTAAGGTCTCACGACCACCTAATCCGACTCTAAGGATTAAAAAGTATGCTCAAACCTGCAAAACCAGGTGACGACGAACCTCGCACTCATGCGACTTCGTACCTGAAATCTCCTGCAACAAAAGATCATACATGCATACATTTATAAAATTTACTGAAAGCGTTAGCTCGATGTTAATACCACGAAGTAGGAACACCGAACAACTAGCATAAAACTAGTGAGAAAACCACATCAATAGCTATGCGTAAAATCAACATCTGATTATAACCATAATATCACGATAAACTGATCAAGATTAAACCAAGGTTAGAGATCGATTACGGTAAGGGTACTACATTCTTCCCCCCTAGGTTCCGACTTACTCCTGGAAGTCGTAAGGCTAGATGAAGAACATGTCGTACGCATCAGCCCTGAAACTCATTCAACAAAGATCAAATTGCACATAGAAATCTTTTCATAATTAAATGAAATATTATTGCAAAATCCTTTACAAACGCCATTATCCATTGGCCAAATACATCTAAAACCATACATTCCTTAATATATTCCAGGAATGATCCACAAGCATAGCAGACAAACAAGAATTTTCTTCCTTTCGTAACATCAAATTAAAGCATTTTAAAGAGGTAAACCACAATTACCATAATCATCGATCAAAATGACAGAAAAACATGCCATAAGATCAATTTCCTTTACCAATCCATCTTTATCATAAAATTTTATCAAATAGAACTAACTCAAAACATCAATTTCTACAACCATATTAACTTTCATGAAATAAGAGCAACATAAATAACTCAATGGTTACACTTGCCAGGCATAAGAAAACCTTTCCAAAGACTATGTCCCATAACATAGCGACAAGCTAACACAATTTACTCCATGATACAAATAATAACCATCCACATGACTGGAATGCATAACAGAAAAGGCCACATGTGAGCATGTCTAATGCTCGGTCAATGATAACATGCACGATCAGCATCTCTATGCCTGATCTCAGAACAACAATAAGATCATAAGAATCCAATATCTCACTCAAAGGCTTGATGGTGCTAGGCACACCATAGCGGTGATACCTTCCATAAAAGACCTTTGTGAATATCCCTTGTTGTGCAAGGTGGTTAGCCTCCAAGAGATAGTCACCACACATAGGTAGGTAGTGGGTACTAGCTGCGTCACAGCCTCACATACCCCCATCCTCACGGTTCCCTACAACAACTTCCTCGCACACACTCTACCAATTCCGTATCATACGTCCTTGGAGAGGAATTTCACATTTCGACACAAGACCAGCATCCGAAAACAATAATGATAAACCAGTTTAGCCACCAAAGTACAGATGAATAAAGATAATAAATCATCAATTCCAACAATAAGGTAAGAAAATAATCCGGAATTTCAACACCAAATCAAAGTGCAAAAGATCACAAGATCGTGGCCAAACCTTCAAAATCAAAGTAAAATAAACTGCTGATCCCCAAAGAAATATAAGGAATATCACAACTGCACGTAACATCACTGTGTGACTAGCATCTAGCCACCAACGAGGAAGGAAGGAACAACTGACTAGCTATTGCAGTAGCTCATCATGTGGTGCGACATAGTCACACTATCCACATGGCATGGCGGTGTGCACCTCGACATCACCCCGCATCACGTCGTCACGTGGCATGGCAATACCCCAAGTGGAGAAAACACACAATGGACGTATCCCGCATGGTAGTGCACCTCGCGGAAAAAGCACGCGCAAGCCACATCCCGCATAGCGACGTATCTAGAAGGATACTCGCCGTAAGTCAGAGGTATACATGACTCTGGTCCACCCACAAGTCTACCAACACAGGCTAGTTGGCAACTTATGTAAGAATAATAACACGCCTCTCAAGAAGACAAGGCAACAGATACTCCAATAGAATCCAACAATATGCACAAAAACTACCATCTATATGCTCAGATAAGGAAGAGAATAGGCTGACACACATAAACCTATAATTAGATTCATCAAAGGGAAAGTATTGAGTACACCTTGATACAGTTTAGTAGTACAACTATATCATTCCTCGAAGTAGAGAAGCTAAAGTCGCTTCGCGTCGACATTACTCGCACGCCAATCCATACTATTCAAGGAACGGTCGCTTCGAATACTACCCCTTAACATACCGAGTTACCCACAACCCGAGGTTTGGTACTCAGTAGGGAAACAAATAAGCAACATCACATAAACAGTATGGTCTCCCATACTCATAAGCAACATATCCTCCATGGTTGATTACTTCACCAATCCATGGGCACATAAAATAAGCACTGGTTTCTTACAATACACACAATTACACCAGTACTGGTTTAGTCACATTTACGGGGAGTACTTTTCAGTACGCTAACATCTATTCAAGGAAGATTTCAAATATGCTTTCTATATAAATAATTGAATCAAGTTTACTCTAGATACAAGTACTGAATTCATTAACAATTCACAATAATATAAGGAAATAACATCATTCCTATAGCTTTCTCGAATCTCACTAAGCATTCATAATTAAATTACTAGCTAAGCAAATTCATTTCTAAAGCTTAAGACTTTCATCTATCACTATGAAGCCAAAAGCAAACACATAACTTCACATGTTTTATAAACATTATATTTAAATCAATGCATTCTTTAATACCATTTCTAAAAATCTCACGATTAGGCAAAGAGAAGGGAAAGAGGGTTTGATAACCAAACTGTTTCCTGCGAAAACACAAGATCAATCAAGATCCCGCTACAATATTAAATTTCTCACTATAAGCCTATCATTTCAATTACACGGTTCTCATTTCGCTACCGTTTTAAAAAGATGACAATCAACCTAACAAACATTTCCAATAGTTATGGTTGCAACAGGAGGTTCTAGTTTACAAACAAAGCAGAGATCAAGAGAGGCAATATTTCCGATAATGCAAGACCTCATAAGAACACTTCACTTAATAATAATGCAATATAGACACATGTCCTAATTTGCAACCTCTTAGAAGATCATATTACGATCAAAGATAAGCAAGAGCTATTACCCAAATAAACATATTAGTGCACGCACATCAAACAAGCTTTTCATCCGCATTTTCTAAACACATTAAGGTAATTACACATACCCAAAAGCGAGTTCAATGGAGCATTTGCTAAAATAATCTTCAATCAATCTGGTTTAATAAAACACATAAAACAATCTTTCGGAAAAACACATAATACTTTCTCGAAGCTACAATAACATGCTCTTTTAATACTTCTTCTACCAATCAAGCAGTTTCACATAATTCGACTATTTGCATAGCAATGCACCTTACTAAGGTAGAATTTAATCATGCTACTCCTACAACATACACATGCAGTTTTCTTTAAACATACACATACAGTTTTCTCCCATCACCCAAAATAAATTTTAAACCCATAGCCCTTTTAATAATCTAAAACATAACGACATAAGGCTCACTCAAGGGTTCAAGAAGTCACAACCTTTTCTCTTGCAACATGAAATTCAAATCAAAGATAATTACGCATATCATAATCATTTTAATTTCCAGAATGAGAGAGAATTGGTGATAATCATTTAATTTTCTACAAAATAAGCATACAATAATTGCCATACAAGTCCTTCAAGTGGACAACATAAGCTAGATCATAATCTTTAAACAAACATAATTCGCACTTTCAGATTCAAGACAAGCACGGACCAATCCAAACGGATTAGTCTAAAGAGTACAACGCTCACTAAGGAAGGGTACATACGACTCTCTTTCCAAATAATAGTAATCGTAGACCAAAACATCAATAAACAAACAATGCACATATAAGCACTTAAATGCCAACATCGAGAAGGCGAAAACAAGGTGCGAACACACACGTTACACACCAGCTAAGGTCTGCTCAATCACTCACATGCAAAAGGAGGACAAGCAAACGCATAAGGTCGATACACCTCACACCAATAGAGGGCACACGCGACACCAGAGATCCCAATGTTTGCAACATGGGCTCTGATACCAAATGTAATGCCCCGCCAGGAAACCCCGAAGGGATAAGCTAAAATAACAAGAATAGAGAGCAATAATTTTTTTTTTTTTAAAGTTACAACACATAAGATGCAACGAGATATCAAAGATTCAGATTACATAGCGGAAGACATTAACAACAATCTCCTAAAGAGTTTCCCAACGAGATTACTTAAATTTCACGATTCACTAACTCACACAATTAATCCAATAGCTGAATATCTTAATGACGAAATAATTCATAAGCAGGATAATTCCTTTCAAGAGAGGGAAATGTAATTCACAAGCGAAGATTCATCATTTAAGATCCATTCATAAACTTCATTCAATCTTTTCATTTAGAATTACAAACCATACATTTAACATTCTAATACACTAGGATTTCATCATAACATAAGAGATCTTTCCAAGCATCTTAAATTCCTTAACAACAACTGAGTATAATTCATTACTCTAAGTTACATTCATTCATAATCCAATTCATTGCATTTAAAAGGACGATTTCACACATGCATTACGATAAACCGCATCTCAACCAATTATGCATTCGATCCACATGGCATTCAAGATAGACTGAAAATAAGCATTAATAGTTAATTCCAATTATCCACTTAACCATTCTAACATAAATTAATCATACATGACAAAGCTGAATAAAGGAAACATAAGAGAATACACCACATAACACCATAATGATCTCGGAGTTCACCCCTAAAGGGCTACATCTCCGGGTCTGCTCAACTGCAAGACCCCCTCGGATAAATAATAAGGTTAAGAGTACAAGAGGTTACACCATAACAATCCAGCCATCAAGGCGATACATAAACATTATACAAGCGACCACATCGGTCAATAATACATAAACGATCCTTAAAAAGAACAGGATCCAGCCGAACATAATCCAAGCTAATACAAGAGGTCCATGAGAGCATCCATAAAACTGAGCCATCACCACCCAAGGTCTAACATGACACCGACACTCACAAGGGCAGAGACAAAAAGGACGACTCTCAAAGGTACTCAAGCAGGACAAAACGACAACACATTAGCGAACGTAGGGACAAGTGTCATCACACAACCTGGTATGGATACCATGGCAAGTCTTCATAGGTCCCGGCCCATACACTGGTAACCCTGGCAACCTAATCCGAACTTCCGGCCCATCCAAGCCTCATGTGGACCCACACATCCTCTCGTGAAGACAAGGAAGATGGTTTGCCATTTCAGGCCTTCTCACAGCATGCCGAATCTATGATAGCATTCGTCCCATGTGTGAGGCACATTATCTTATTTAGAGATTATTTTCTAATCTACTTAGGTTATCACTTATTAGACTCACTTTCGACGGGTTATCCAGCAGCCACTTTGGGCGCGGCCCCCAATCGAAAGCCACTTTCCCATACGACACTAGACTAACTCAGACGAACTCAAACCATGGAATACACATGGTAAGACGAACGGAGTTCAAGAAGAAGAGCAATCATCTGGTCAAACACGACTCAAGGGTAATCACTTACTGACGGTACTCTAACTAGAGACCTGACAACTAAGGTTAACCACGAATCATTATTCGACTCACACAACGAGGATATGACCAACTATGACAACATCACATTTCAACAATCAACTCGGAATTCGAGGACTGATACAGGAACACCAAATCATCCATACGACAGGGTCCTACTTACAAAGCAAAACATGCCATTTCATAATTAAAGCGAATACAGAAATTAAACTCGCAAGCAATAATCAGAAAAGACAATATATTTCCTCAAATTAATTAATAATTAATGACGATCAAGTTTTCTACAAGATCTAAAACAACTTACAGTTATCTACCTTATCAAGGGATAAGTCGATCTTGGTTTTCTAACTCCTAAGGTTCAAGCATCGAACAGGCAAATTAAGCCATAAATAGTTTTAACCAATTCATATTAATCAAATTCAGACAGCCATTAAACAATTAAAATAAGATATTTAATCTCCCAATCAAAACGTCATTACATACTGGTCTAAAATCAGTCTCTACAGATTCATAATTTCAATTCCAGTTACGTAATACGGATTACGGAAATAAAGATAAAAGAAATTCAGTTGTAGATACTCATTTCCAACGCACATGATATAAACTTATTAATCTAAGATTGGACCCAAGCATAGCCAAATAACATTTGATGAAGAAATTATCAATATTAGGACTCAATTAGACGAGGTGCACAAATCATGAAATAAACTTGAATGACTAATTCACCTATAAATTCCATTATATACTCCATCAAAATCAAGTTATCATTTATCGTGATATGCCCTCCCATCATAATTAAGCGTCTAATTAAACTAAACATTTAAACACAACTCTCTCTAAAATGATATAAAAATCATTTTTATAAACTAATTTAAAACATCAAAACGCATTTAAAATAGCGTTTAAAAACAACTACGTTTTTTTTTTGTTTTTTTTAAAAACTATGATTAAAAACGAAAAAAAAGAAATTCTTTTAACCCTTAGCGGCGAGGGCGGGCTATGCCCTAACCCTAGCCGCAGGCATTACCAGGCGGCGGCGCCGCTGCGGTGCCCGCAGGCCCGCGGCGCCCTGCGGCCACCGCGGCCCTGCGGCCACCGCAGTGAGCCGCGGCCGGAGGCCCTAACACCAACAGCAGGCGGGGGGGGAAAGCACGGGACTAAGGGAAGGAGAAGGGCGAGCGGGAGAGAGGGGAGGGGGCGGGCGGAGCTCCGCTCACCGCCTCCAAACCCCAAACGCAGTCCGCTTCAATAAAAACACACGCGCGTCCCGATACAAAGGCAACGCCCGGCTCAAAAATAAGTAAATAAATCTTTCTTAAAACATAGTTCGAAATGAACTAATGAAATTTCTTTAAAACACAGTCCGGTATTATTAATCCAAGATTTCATTTCCCTTAAAAAAACACAGTTCGATATATAAAACAAAATGCACGGGTTTAAGCACGACGACAACGCCCAGCACAAAGAGAAAGTATAAATTTATTTATATTAATCAAAGAGAGAACCAGACATGGCAAGATAACCCATTTTTAACATAATGCTACAGCCATGCAATTTCTTGAAGAACACAGCTAAAACATGGATTTAAACTCCCAAATCCAATATGAAACTGAAAACAATCAAAGATTGAATTTGGCAACAAGCAATCCTTTTTACAACCACAAGGAAGAACGATTTGGATAAACCCTACCTTCATACGCAATCCTGGCATGGCTGAAGGAGAGCCCACCTGTCAGATTCCCCAAAATCTTCTCCAAAATTGTCCATCCTCTCCAAAATTCCCAAATTGGGTTATATGGAAGAGTTGACTCCAAATTTCTATTTTTGGAATAAAATCTTTTTATTTACAAATAATACTCAAAATTTAATACTTTTCTAACTATTTCAGAAAATTAACTTGCTTTTCAATTTACAATCGATTTCTCATATCAGATCCATTTAACCTTTCAAATTAATAATCTAACGAAATACAATTAACTCTATGGCGATAACATATAAAACTTCCTTTTCAACAGCATATATATATATATAATGCATTTAATAATCGAAATCAGCCATTAAATTCAAATTTACTTCCAATCTAAAACGAGCAATTCATTAACAACGAAAAACGCATAACGAATTCTCAATCAATTTAATCCATTAATCTTCACTGCACAAACGCATAAATACTCAACAAATTACTAAAGGCTAATTAATCAATTAACCAAACACACCAGGCACGCAAACCGAGAAGGTCAACCAAACAGACGACTCGCAAACCCAAACAACAGGGATTACCGACGACGACTGGCGATGCTCACTAGAGCACGCCTAAGGCCGACTAAGGTCTCATGACCACCTAATCCGACTCTAAGGATTAAAAAGTATGCTCAAACCTGCAAAACCAGGTGACGACGAACCTCGCACTCATGCGACTTCGTACCTGAAATCTCCTGCAACAAAAGATCATACATGCATACATTTATAAAATTTACTGAAAGCGTTAGCTCGATGTTAATACCATGAAGTAGGAACACCGAACAACTAGCATAAAACTAGTGAGAAAACCACATCAATAGCTATGCGTAAAATCAACATCTGATTATAATCATAATATCACGATAAACTGATCAAGATTAAACCAAGGTTAGAGATCGATTACGGTAAGGGTACTACATGGAACTTGGAGACTTTGTATTGACTATAGAGCCTTGAATAAAATTTCAGTCAAAAATAGGTATCCACTTCCTGGGATAGATGACCTCTTGGACCAGCTTAGAGGGGCCCGATTCTTTACTAAAATTGATTTGAAATCGGGGTACCATCAAGTACCAATTGAATCAGCAGATGTGTGGAAGACATCGCTCAAATATAAAGAGGGATTGTTTTAATGGTTAGTGATGCCTTTTGGTCTAACTAATGCCCCAGCGACATTCATGAGAATGATGAATGATATACTTAGACCATTCACTGATTCCTTTGTGGTTGTATATCTAGATGACATACTCATCTTCAGCAAAACTTGGGAGGAACATTTGCAACATGTGGAAAAAATTCTCTCAACCTTACAAGAACATGGGCTTTATGCAAACAAAGAAAAGTGCTCATTTGATATGCAGAGTATTAGATACTTAGGATATGTTATTGACAGTGAGGGTGTCCATGTTGATCCAGAGAAGATACAGGTGATTAAGGATTGGCTATCTCCTAGAAATCTCACAGAGTTATGAAGTTTCCTTGGGTTGGCAAACTTTTATCGTAGATTTGTGTTAGGATTTTCCCATCTATTTTGGCCTCTAAATCAGTCATTGAGGGGGGAGACACAAGCAAAGTTTAAATGGACAAGTGCTCAACAAGAAGCATTCAAGGGGCTAAAATGAAGGTTATGTTATGTACTAGTTTTATCTCTTCCTGACCTACAACAGTCATTTGAAATACAAACAGATGCATCAAAATATGCTCTAGGGGCAGTCCTCATGCAGCATGGTCATCCAGTTGCATATCATAGTCAAACCTTTTCTGATACAGTGCCTCGATATGCTACTTACGACAAGGAACTGTATGCTATTGTTCAAGCTTGTAAGCAGTGGAAATATTACATTTTGGGTAAGGAGACTGTCATCCACATAGATCACAAACCCCTTCAATTTTTGCAAACACAAGGGAAGTTACAGAATGATCAACATCAATGATGGTCAGCATATCTTCAACAATTTTACCTCAATATTCGCCACAAGAAGGGAAGTACTAAAAAAGAAACAGACTATTTGAGTAGGCCTCCAATTGCAGCAATAAGTATGGTTTTGAACTCACGTGGTCATCAAACTAAAGCCTGGGCTTGCTTGTATGAGAATGATGTTGAATTTGTAGATGTTTATAATCAATTAGTAAAGGGACAGCAAGTGAATGATTTCTATTTGTAGGATGGAATGCTTTGTCACCTTGGCCAAATCTGTGTGCCCAATGCAGAACGCAAAAAGTTGATATGGGAAGCTCACTATAGTAAGGTTGCTGGTCACTTTGGTATAGGTAAGACTACTGCTATACTCCAGAAGTATTTCTATTAGCCAAAATTACAGAATGATGTTATTTCATATATTCAAGCCTGTACCGCATGTGCTATTGCTAAGCCTGCCAATCATAAACTTGGGTTGTACTCACCACCTCCTGTTCCTGAAAAACCTTGGCACTTAGTTTCTATGGACTTTATGTCTGGTATTCCTACCACCAAAAGCAGCCATGATTGTGTGTATGTTGTGGTAGATAAGTTCTCGAAAATGGCAGTAATAGTGGCATGTAAAAAAACCATTTCTGCAAAGGACACTGCAAAGCTATTCTTTGAATATATTTGGGTTCATTTTGGTCTGTTGAATACCATTATCTCAGATAGAGACAACAAGTTTCTTAGTAAGTTCTGGTCTACCCTATGGGAAAAGATGGACACAAAATTGACATCCTACACATCCTATGAATGTACCACTCAAAACATCCCCGCACATGGGATGAAAGTCTTCCATATGTTCATCATAGCTACAACAGGGCAATTCATAGTTCAACTGGCCATAGCCCATTTGAGGTTTGCCTTGGTTATCAACCACTTGCACCCATGGACGTTGCCATACTAGTTATTCAACCTGATCTGGTTCCACATGTTGGTAAGGAGCAAGATAAGGCAGCCCAGTTCATCGATAGAATTCATCATCTACAACAACAATTTCATGAAGTTTTGGAACACACCAATAAGAAGTATAAGGAGAGACATGATGAGCATCGTACTACTCATAAATTTCAAGTCAAGGACAAGGTGTGGTTGCATATCTAGAAGAATGATTGCAGGGTGCCAATAGGAAGCTTCGTCCTCTGCATTATGGGCCATACACCATCATCAAGCAAGTTGGTGATAATGCTTTTGAGCTTAATTTACCTCCATTTCTGGGTCTTCATCCAATCTTCAATGTGGAACTCTTGAAGCCATATTTTCCTCCACTATTAGATGTTGCAGATGTGGTAGAAACAATCTCCACTACAGAATTGAATCCAAATGTAGCTACCCCATTCCAATGCGATCAGATTGTGGACACCATGGTGAAAACACTCAAACAACAGCAGATTTACTTGTACAAAGTGGTTCGAGCAAGGCAGATTGCTCAACAAGAAAAGTGGATTACCAAAGAGAAGATTCAAAAATGTTTTCCTCATCTCATTCAAAGTGTTGATGCAATGGGGCCCATTGCTTTCCAAGGGGGAAGTAATGATCAGAAGAAAATTTGAATTATATTATTTTTTTTACTTTAGTTTGTCTATATGTTAGTAATTTGCATTTTTGAAGGTCTTAAGGGCATTTTTAGCCCCTGCAATTCGTGTCTACAACTCTTGGAGACCTTTCCAATGAGATCAACGGCTCCTAATTTTGAGTCCCGAGTAGAAAGTTATGTCTAGTTGAAGTTAGGATAAAATTTGATATAGTTTTTTGAAAATTTCATAGTTTTTAGATTTTATTATGTAACGAACAAATGTGATAGTTGGACTTCAATTCTCAAGCGGTTTTTTGTGATTCTTGGAATCTCATGAACTTCTATATGTTGGGTTTTCAAATGAAATAGATTACTTTTTGGCTTGCTTCAATTCTATGATTTCTAGTTCTTGTAATAGAATTTACAATACCGTTGGTTCTCACTTAGGTGTTGTCATCCGAATCCATAATTCAGATTATGCTTGTAGGTAAAAAACATACTAGGAATCTTTTTGAGGATGAGGATAAACATTGAGCATTGCTAAAACATAATTAATTATCTACCCTTGATTCAATTGGAATTCCAATTCAAGGTTTTGTAGAAAATTTGAACAATGTATCCCATAAAGAGATAATTAATATACACAGATTTTGAAGCCTTGAAAAGGAATGCTTATTCTACATATGTCAAATGGGCACTATTGTAAGTTGTGCTTGAGAACTTCTAAGTTTTCTTCTCATATTTTCTATAAAAATTTAGTTTTGAATTAACTCTAGAACCTAGATTCTTCTTTGTGAACAAATATCCTCTCTAAGCTTGTTAGAATTGTATTCACTCTTTAAATAGGATTATGTTATGAAAGTATCTCTGCAGTTATCATATTTTCTAACATTGTTAGCTATTTTCATGTTCTCTTCTAGTATAGTGTTTTCAAAAGTATGGATTTCTTGAATCTTACATTCTCAATTTTTTATTTCAACCATTTTGGAGCCAATCATTTTTATAGTCGTCAATGGGAGATATAGATCAATAGATAACACATGTTTTAAATCTTCTAATTATAACAACTTTAAAAGATTGCACCATTGTATATTTAAAGACAAGATAAGAGTTTAGAAGATGGAAAAATCTCACAACACCAAAGAATTGTCGATTTGATAGTTTTTAATGATGCACCATTGGATTATCAATGTGAGTCAAAACACTTTGTAGACATTTTAGAGTCTTAATATTATGCCTATTTACTGTTGCATATCAATGAGATGTCATAAGTTTGAGGTTTTGGCTATTGAACTTTTGAAAATTGCATATGTTTATCTTAATTTTTTTAAAAAATTATTCCATGCTTACTTGTGTTTGCATAGCTCATACTCTCGGTTCTTTGTTAGGGCATTATCTAGTATCAAACACCATGTTTATATGTTAGGAGTTCTGGTGTACATGAGCTTACTATGTTTGGCGTGAGTGGTGTGTGCTTATTACATTGTATTTTATGATGCTTTTCATTGTGATATCATGCCTTAGTATGATTATTGATATGATCATGTTGTCCTACCCCATGCAATTTTGTGTAAGTAATGAAGAATGCCTCCTAAGGGTAGAGGTAGATCTTGTGATACTTGACAAAGTTCTTGACTGAATCCTAATTAGAGGGCTAATCAAGATGCGCATCATGATGACCATTAGTAGGAATATCATGTAGAGGATCAAAGAGGAGGTCACGATGATGTGCTTGGGGAGTCTGCAGGTTATTAATCTAGGAGATAATAATCCAATTGGGGCCTCAACAAGAGGCATCTAATAATCCAATTGGTCAATATTGCCACCTCTTCCCTCTCCTTGGTCTATAAAAGCATGCTACCTAGCTTGTATTTGGCATCTCTTGATTTTGCATCCTCTTAATGCTATTTTGCTTCTAGCATTTGCATTACTCTCTTGGAGACTAACTCTGTGTTGCTACTTTGATTTCATATCATTTGCATTCATAGTTTAGATATCTATTCATTTGCACTAGTTTTTTGGGTTTATAATCTTTTCAGATTTTATCATATCCGAGTATGCAAATAACTTAAAGATGTCATGACCTCCACTTCAAGGAGCAATTTTATACCAAAATATGGAATCTAACAAATTTTATGTTTTGACATACATCTTCTGAGCTTGATTATCGAATAAATAACAAAACAAAAAAAATCTTCGTGTTATGCATTTGACTTACGAGTTCCCAAGTTATTAAAGTTGTGGTAGACTAAAAGGACTGTTTTCTTCTCTATTTTCTGCTCAAGCATACACAATAGACTAAGACTACATGTTGCACTCACTTTTTATTACTCTTTTACGAGTTCTCTTTAAAGGATAATATTCTTTGTTAAGGCTAATAAAAAAATTGTTCTAGGGGAGATTTTAATGCAATTGTTTCATCACTGGAAAAGAAGGGTGCAATATGTCCTCCTCCAAAAGTTATGGAAGATTTCAGTACATTCGTATCAGATAATGTTTTAAACGATATTATTTGAAGGCAAGGCTTTTTTCACTTGGACTAATGGGAGGAATTTTTTTTACGGATAGCTAAGAGGTTAGATAGATTCTTGGTTTCACAATATTGGCTGTTGACTACCATTACCTTACTTTCTTAGATGTTAAATCTCTTTTGCTCTGATCATTATGCTATTTCACTAGACATATCGTCAAACTCATCTCCTCAACACAAACAATCTTTCAAATTTGAAAAAATGTGGTTAAAAAATACTCACTTTCTTCCCCTTTTGCGTCAGTGGTGGGTTAGTGCACCATTCCAAAGAGGCACTAAAATGTTCCAGTTCTTTTATAAGCTCCATTTTGTCAAAGGATAGATCAAAATTTAGAATGTTTGAGTCTTCAAAAACATTTTTTTTCCAAAAAGATGTTGCCAAAGAACTTGCAAATGTACATGATCGCTTCATTCAACATGGACTAGCTTTATCCACTTATGAAAAGCTGGAAAAGCTTACAGCCTTGTTGGTTGAAAATTTTGTACACTCGGAGAAATATACAAAATTGTGGTTTCAACCATAGTGTGTGAGTAAAACTCTCTTAATTAAGGGAAGGCTCCCCCTATCTAACTATAACTTTAAAAATAGAATGGGATGTGACAACAGTCCTTCTTCTTTCAAGAAAGACAATATCCTTTTCTCTTCATAGAAAAGTTATAGCGATTTGATATAAAATAATAGTAACAACTTTCGAAATGAAATGAGAGAAAAGAAATGAAGTTTTCTGAAAGCACAAAGACTTCCGTCACTTCCTTCGAGATAGGACAACAATATCAAGCTCAAAGTCTTGATTATGTGAAGTCCTATCTACCCTTTTCTATACTAATGCTATCAAGAACAAATTATAATAGCACAAAGACTGCGATATCTTATTTTTTATAAAACAGTAGGAAGTAGTATAAGCTCAAAGAATCACAACTATTTCTCACAAAATCTACTTCTAAATTCTCTTAAGAAGAAGTGCAAGCACAAAGACTTACAACTCCTCTCGAAAGAATATTTATTCTAATTTATATTAACCTTAAATACTTACAGCACAAAGATTGCAAATCAAATTTATTTTTCTTTGAAGAAACACTTGCAAGAAAGACAATATAGAACACAAACTCAAGAATGTAATACAAAGACTCAAAGCTTGAGCAATTTCCTTATATTTCTTTCAATTATTGAATTTACACATGAAAGCTCAAAGACTTCTTTGTTGTAAATTTGGCAGAGTTTTTGCTTTCTTTCCAAAAGATAAAAATTACAATAGACCCCCTCTCAAGCATTTATAGGAGAGGAGTCATGAGAAAATTATGGAATAATCTCAACTAACTTGAGAAATTTTCTCAACCACCAAAACTTATTCAATAACTAACTATAACTTATTCCAACTATAGTCCTAACTTAAAAACAACCTGTACTTAACATACATGTACTTATAAAAATGCAAGTAATAACTTGAAATTTACAAAAAGGTTTTTACATGTAACTTGTCAAAAGAAAAACTACAAATAAGAGATTACAATTCTGAAAAAACATGACTAAGTGTTGAAAAACACTTAAACAAAATAAAGCAAAAATGCAAAAAACAAAATGTAAAATGCTAAATGCTAAAATGCTAAAATGCAAAATGCTAAAATGCAAAATACTAAAATATTAAAATGCAAAATACTAAAATGCAAAATGCTAAAATGTTAAAATGCAAAATACTAAAATGCAAAATGCAAAAATGCAAAATGCAAAAATGCAAAAATGCAAAAATGCAAAATGCAAAATGCTAAAATGCAAAATGCTAAAATGCTAAAATGCAAAATGCAAAATGCTAAAATGCTAAAATGCAAAATGCTAAAATGCTAAATGCTAAAACGCAAAATGCTAAAATGCTAAAATTCAAAATACTAAAATGCAAAATGCTAAAATGTTAAAATGCAAAATACTAAAATGCAAAATTTAAAATGCTAAAATGCTAAAATACAAAATGCTCAAATGCAAAATGCTCAAATGTAAAAATGCTAAAATGCAAAATGCAAAAATGCAAAAAAATAAAAATACAAAAAACAAAAATGCAAAACGCTAAAATGCATTTATGCAAAATGGTAAAATGCTAAAATGCAAAAAAAACAAAAATGCGAAAATACAAAATGCTAAAATGCTAAAATGCAAAATACTAAAATGCAAAATCCTAAAATGATAAAATGCAAAATACTAAAACACAAAATGCAAAAATGCAAAAATGTAAAATGCAAAATACAAAATGCGAAAATGCAAAAATGCTAAATGCTAAATGCTAAAATGCTAAAATGCAAAATGCAAAATGCTAAAATGCTGAAAATCAAAATAATAAAATGCTAAATGCTAAAATGCAAAAAAAACAAAAATGTAAAATGCAAAATGCAAAATACTAAAATGCAAAATGCAAAAATGTAAAAATGCTAAAATGCAAAATGCAAAATGCTAAAATGCTAAAATGCTAAAATGCAAAATGTAAAATGCAAAATGTTAAAATGCAAAATACTAAAATGCAAAATGCAAAATGCTAAAATGCAAAATACTAAAATGCAAAATGCTAAATGCTAAAATGTTAAAATGCAAAATGCAAAATGCAAAATACTAAAATGCAAAATGCAAAATGGTAAAATGGTAAAATGCAAAATACTAAAATGCAAAATGCGAAAATGCGAAAATGCTAAAATGCAAAATACTAAAATGCAAAATTTAAAATGCAAAAAAGCAAAATACTAAAATGCAAAAATGCTAAAATGCAAAATGCTAAAATTTAAAATGAAAAATGAAAAATAAAAAAATACAAAAATACAAAAAGCAAAAATGCAAAATGCAAAATATGCAAAAATGAAAAAAATAAAACTACAAAATGCAAAAATACAAAAGGCTAAAATGCTAAATGCTAAATGCTAAAATGCTAAAATGCAAAAATACAAAATGCAAAATGCAAAATGCAAAATGCAAAATGCAAAATGCAAATATACAAAAATGCAAAAATGCAAAAAAAGAAAAAATGCAAAATGCAAAATGCAAAATGCAAAATGCAAAATGCAAAATGCAAAATGCAAAATGCTAACTACTAAATGCTAAAATTCAAAATGCTAAAATGCAAAATGCAAAATGCAAAATGCAAAATGCAAAATGCAAAATGCAAAATGCAAAATGTTAAAATGCTAAAATGCTAAAATGCAAAATGCAAAATGCAAAATGCTAAAATGCTAAAATGCCAAAATGCAAAATGCAAAATGCAAAATGCTAAAATGCTAAAATGCCAAAATGCAAAATGCAAAATGCAAAATGCAAAATGCAAAATGCAAAATGCTAAAATGCTAAAATGCAAAAATGCTAAAATACAAAATACTAAAATGCAAAATGCAAAATGCAAAATGTTAAAATGCAAAAATGCAAAAATGCAAAAAATAAAAAATACAAAAATGTAAAAATGCAAAATGCTAAAATGTTAAAATGCTAAAATATAAAAATGCTAAAATGCAAAAATGCAAAATGCTAAAATGTTAAAATGCTAAAATACAAAAATGCAAAAATGCTAAAATGCAAAATGCAAAAATGCAAAATACAAAAATGTAAAAATGCAAAAATGCTAAATGCTAAAATGTAAAATGCTAAAATGCAAAATGCTAAAATGTAAAAATGCTAAAATAAAAAAAGAAAAAATGAAAAAATGAAAAAATGAAAAATGCAAAAATGCTAAAATGCTAAAATGCAAAATGCAAAATGCAAAATGCAAAATACAAAAATGCTAAAATGCGAAAATGCAAAATACAAAAATGCAAAAATGCAAAAATGCAAAAATGCTAAATTCTAAAATGCAAAGTGCAAAATGCAAAATGCAAAAATGCAAAATACTAAAACGCTAAAATGCAAAAATGCAAGATACTAAAATGTAAGATACTAAAATGCAAAATACAAAATGCAAAATGCTAAATGCTAAAATGCTGAAATGCAAAAATGTTAAAATGCTAAAATGCAAAATACTAAAATGCAAAAATGCTAAAACGCTAAAATGCAAAAATGCAAAATGCTAAAATGCAAGATGCTAAAATGCAAGATCCTAAAATGCAAAATGCAAAATGCAAAATGTAAAATGCAAAATGCAAAACGTAAAATGCAAAATGCAAAATGCAAAATGCTAAATGCTAAATGCTAAATGCTAAATGCTAAAATGCTAAATACTAAATGCTCAAATCCAAAAATGCTAAAATGTTAAAATGCAAAAATACAAACTGTTAAAATGTAAAATGCTAAAATTCTAAAATACAAAATGTTAAAATGCTAAATGATAAAATGATAAAATGCAAAATAGTAAAATGCTAAAATGCTAAAATGCAAAATACTAAAATACAAAATACTAAAATGCAAAATGCAAAATGCAAAATGCTAAAATGCTAAAATAAAAAATACAAAATGCTAAAATGCAAACTACTAAAATGCAAAATGCAAAATACTAAAATGCTAAATGTTAGATGCAAAATACAAAAATGCAAAAAAGAAAAAATACAAAATGCAAAAATACTAAAATGCAAAATGCTAAAATACAAAATGCTAAAATGCTAAAATGCAAAATAATAAAATGCAAAATACAAAATGCAAAATGCTAAAACACTAAAATGCAAAATGCAAATGAAAAATGGAAAAATATAAAAAAAACAAAAATATAAAATGAAAACTACTAAAATGCTAAAATCCAAAATACTAAAATGAAAAATGCAAAAATGCAATACTGCTAAAATGCTAAAATAAAAAATGCAAAAATGCAAAAATACAAAATTGTAAAATGCAAAATGCAAAAATGTTAAAATGCAAAAATGCAAAATGCAAAATGCAAAAATGCAAAAATGCAAAAATACAAAAATGCAAAATGCAAAATGCAAAATGCAAAATGCAAAATGCAAAATGCAAAAATACAAAAATATAAAAATGCAGAAAATAAAAAATACAAAATGCAAAAATACTAAATGCTAAAGGAAAAATGCAAAATTGAAAAAAATGCGAAAAAGCACAAATACAAAATGCAAAAATACTAAAATGCAAAATGTTAAAATGTAAAATGCAAAAATGCTAAACTGCAAAATGCTAAAATGCTAAAATGCAAAATGCAAAATGCTAAAACACTAAAACGCAAAATGCAAAATGTTAAAATGCTAAAACACAAAATACTAAAATGCAAAATATAAAATGCAAAATGCAAAAACACTTTAATGCAAAATGCAAAATGTCAAAATGCAAAAATGTTAAAATGCTAAAATGCTAAATTCTAAAATACAAAAAACAAAATGCAAAAATGCAAAAATACTAAAATGCAAAAATGCAAAAATGCAAACTGCTAAAATGCAAGATACTAAAATGCAAAATGCAAAAGGCAAAATGCTAAAATGCTAAAATGCAAAAATGCAAAAATGTTAAAATGCAAAATGCAACATGCAAAATACTAAAATACAAGATACTAAAATACAAAATGCAAAATGCTAAATGCTAAAATGCAAAATGCTAAAATGTTAAAATGTTAAAATGTAAAAATGCAAAATTGCTAAAATGCAAAGATGCAAAAATGCAAAATGCAAAATGCAAAATGCTAAAATGCTAAAATGCTAAAATACAAAATACTAAAAAGCAATCTTAATAAAAAAGTTTAGTGGAATAATTCACTTTTATTTAAAAAAAAAAAAATACTAAAATGCAAAATGCAAAATGCTAAAACACTAAAACACTAAAATGCAAAATGCTAAAATGGAAAATACTAAAATGCAAAATGCTAAAATGGAAAATACTAAAATGCAAAATGCTAAAATGCTAAATGCTAAATCCAAAATGCAAAAATACTAAAATGCAAAAATACTAAAATGCAAAATGCAAAACACTAAAATACAAAATGATAAAATGCAAAATGCTAAAATGCTAAAATACAAAATACTAAAATGCAAAATGCAAAATGCAAAATGCTAAAATGCTAAAATGTAAAATTCTTAAATGCAAAAAGCAAAATGCAAAAATGCAAAAATGCAAAAATACAAAATACAAAATACAAAATGCAAAATGCAAAATGCAAAAATACAAAAATGCAAAAATGCAAAAATGCAGAAAATAAAAAATACAAAATGCTAAAATGCAAAAATACAAAATGCAAAAATACTAAAATGCAAAATGAAAAAATGCTAAAATGCTTAAATGCAAAATACTAGAATGCAAAATGCTAAAATGATAAAATGCAAAATACTAAAATGCAAAATGCAAAATGCTAAAATGCTAAAATGTAAAATGCAAAATGTTAAAATGCAAAATACTAAAATTGAAAATGCAAAATGCAAAAATGCTAAATGCAAAATGCAAAAATGCAAAAAAGCAAAAATACAAAATGCAAAAATCCTAAAATGCAAAATGCAAAAATGCAAAAATGCAAAAATGCTAAAATGCTAAAATGCTAAAATACAAAAATGCAAAAATGCAAAATGTTAAAATGCAAAAAGCTAAAATTCTAAAATGCAAAATGTTAAAATGATAAAATGATAAAACACAAAATACTAAAATGCAAATGCAAAATGCTAAAATGCTAAAATACAAAATGTTAAAATGCAAAATACTAAAATGAAAATGCTAAATGCTAAAATGCTAAATGCCAAAACGCAAAAATGCAAAAAAATAAAAATACAAAATGCAAAAATCTTAAAATGCTAAAATGCTAAATGCTAAAATGCTAAATGCTCAAATCCAAAAATGCTAAAATGTTAAAATGCAAAAATGCAAAAATGCAAAAATGCAAACTATTAAAATGCAAGATGCTAAAATACAAAATGTTAAAATGCTAAATGATAAAATGATAAAATGCAAAATAGTAAAATGCTAAAATGCTAAAATACAAAATACTAAAATACAAAATACTAAAATGTAAAATGCAAAATGCTAAAACGCTAAAATATAAAATACAAAATGTTAAAATGCAAAATACTAAAATGCAAAATGCAAAATACTAAAATGCTAAATGCTAAATACAAAATGCAAAAATACAAAAAAGAAAAAACACAAAATGCAAAAATATTAAAATACAAAATGCTAAAATGCAAAATAATAAAATGCAAAATACAAAATGCAAAATGCTAAAACACTAAAATGCAAAATACAAATGAAAAATGGAAAAATATTAAAAAAAAAAATAAATAAAATGAAAACTGCTAAAATGCTAAAATCCAAAATACTAAAATGAAAAATGCAAAAATGCAAAAATGCTAAAATGCTAAAATGAAAAATGCAAAAATGCAAAATTCTAAAATGCAAAAATGTTAAAATGCAAAAATACAAAATGCAAAAATGCAAAAATACAAAATGCTAAATGCAAAATACAAAATGCAAAAATAAAAAAATACAAAAATGTAGAAAATAAAAAATACAAAATGCAAAAATACCAAATGCTAAAGGAAAAATGCAAAATTGCAAAAAATGTGAAAAAGCAAAAATACAAAATGCAAAAATATTAAAATGTAAAATGTTAAAATGTAAAATGCAAAAATGCTAAACTGCAAAATGCTAAAATGCTAAAATGCAAAATGCTAAATGCTAAAACACTAAAAAGCAAAATGTAAAATGCAAAAATGCTAAAATGCAAAATACTAAAATGCAAAATACAAAATGCAAAATGCAAAAATACTAAAATGCAAAATGCAAAATGCCAAAATGCCAAAATTTTAAAATGCTAAATTCTAAAATGCAAAAAGCAAAATGCAAAAATGCAAAAATACTAAAATGCAAAAATGCTAAAATGCAAAAATGTTAAAATGTAAACTGCTAAAATGCAAGATACTAAAATAAAAAATGCAAAAAGAAAAATGCTAAAATGCTAAAATACAAAAATGCAAAAATGTAAAAATGCAAAAATGCAAACTACTAAAATGCAAGATACTAAAATGCAAAATGCAAAAAGCAAAATGCTAAAATGCAAAAATGCAAAAATGCAAAAATGTTAAAATGCAAAATGCAAAATGCAAAATACTAAAATACAAGATACTAAAATGCAAAATGATAAATGATAAAATGATAAAATGCAAAATAGTTAAATGCTAAAATGCTAAAATGCAAAATACTAAAATACAAAATACTAAAATGCAAAATGCAAAATGCTAAAATGCTAAAATACAAAATACTAAAAAGCAATCTTAATAAAAAAGTTTACTGGAATAATCCACTTTTATTTAAAAAAAAAAAAATACTAAAATACAAAATGCAAAATGCTAAAACACTAAAACACTAAAATGCAAAATGCTAAAATGGAAAATACTAAAATGCAAAATGCTAAAATGCAAAATGCTAAAATGCTAAATGCTAAATGCAAAATGCAAAAATACTAAAATCCAAAAATACTAAAATGCAAAAATACTAAAATGCAAAATACAAAACGCTAAAATGCAAAATGATAAAATGCAAAATGCTAAAATGCTAAAATGCAAAATACTAAAATGCAAAATGCAAAATGCAAGCAAAATGCTAAAATGCAAAATGCAAAATGCTAAAATGTAAAATTCTTAAATGCAAAAAGCAAAATGCAAAAATGCAAAATGCAAAAATGCAAAATACAAAATGCAAAATGCAAAATGCAAAATGCAAAAATACAAAAATGCAAAAATGCAGAAAATAAAAAATACAAAATGCTAAAATGCTAAAATGCAAAAATACAAAATGCAAAAATACTAAAATGCAAAATGCAAAAATGCTAAAATGCTTAAATACAAAATACTAAAATGTAAAATGATAAAATGATAAAATGCAAAATACTAAAATGCAAAATGCAAAATGCAAAAATTCTAAAATGCAAAATACAAAATGTTAAAATATAAAATACTAAAATTGAAAATGCAAAATGCTAAAATGCTAAATGCAAAATGCAAAAATGCAGAAAAGCAAAAATACAAAATGCAAAAATCCTAAAATGCAAAATGCAAAAACGCTAAAATGCTAAAATGCTAAAATGCAAAATACTAAAATGCAAAATGCAAAATGCAAAATGCAAAATGCTAAAATGCAAAATGCAAAATGCTAATATGCTAAAATGCTAAAATGCAAAATGCTAAAATGCTAAAATGCAAAATACTAAAATGTAAAATGCAAAATGCTAAAATGCTAAAATGCAAAATGCAAAATGCAAAATGCAAAATGCTAAAATGCAAAATACTAACAATGTAAAATGCTAAATACTAAAATGTTAAATACTAAATGCAAAAATGCAAAAATGCAAAAATGCAAAAATGAAAAAAATACAAAATGCAAAAATACTAAAATGCAAAATGCTGAAATAAAAAATGCTAAAATGCAAAATATTAAAATGCAAAATGCAAGCAAAATGCAAGCAAAATGCAAGCAAAATGCAAGCAAAATGCTAAAATGCAAAATGCTAAAATGCTAAAATGCAAAATTCCAAAATGCAAAATGCAAAAATGCAAAAATGCAAAATGCTAAAATGCAAAATGCAAAAATGCAAAAATACAAAATGCTAAAATGCTAAAATGCTAAAATGTTAAAATGCAAAAATGCAAAAATGCAAAATTGTTAAAATGCTAAAATGCAAAATGCAAAATGATAAAATGATAAAATGCAAAATACTAAAATGCAAAATGCTAAAATACAAAATACTAAAATACAACATAATAAAATATTAAAATGCAAAATGCTAAAACGCTAAAATGCAAAATACAAAATGCTAAAATGGAAAATACTCAATGCAAAATGCTAAAATGCTAAATGCTAAATGCAAAATGCAAAAATATATAAAAAAAAAAATACAAAATGCAAAAATACTAAAATACAAAATACTAAAATGCAAAATGCAAAATGCAAAAATACAAAATGCTAAAATGCAAAATACTAAAATGCAAAATGCAAAAATGCAAAATGCTAAAATGCAAAATACTAAAATACAAAATGCAAACTGCTAAAACGTTAAATGCTACAATGCTAAATGCTAAATGGAAAAATGCAAAAATGCAAAAAGCTCAAATGCAAAATGATAAAATGATAAAATGCAAAATGCAAAATGCTAAAATGCAAAAATGCAAAATGCAAAATGCTAAAATGCTAAAATGCTAAAATGCTAAAATGCTAAAATGCTAAAATACAAAATACTAAAATGAAAAATGAAAAATGAAAAATGAAAAATGAAAAATGAATAATGAAAAATGAAAAATGAAAAATGCTAAAATGCTAAAATGCTAAAATGCAAAATGCAAAATGGTAAAATGCAAAAATACTAAAATGCAAAATGCTAAAATGTTAAATGCTACATGCAAAAATGCAAAATTGCAAAAAAGCAAAAATACAAAATGCAAAAATGCTAAAATGCAAAATGCTAAAATGCAAAATACTAAAATGCAAAATACTAAAATGCAAAATGCTAAATGCTAAAATGTTAAATGCTAAAATGCTAAATGCTAAATGAAAAAATGCAAAAAACAAAAAAAACAAAAATACAAAATGCAAAAATACTAAAATGTAAAAAAATTAAAATGCAAAATGCTGAAATGCAAAATGCTAAAATGCAAAATGATAAAATTCTAAAATGCAAAATACTAAAATGCAAAATGCAAAATGTAAAATGCAAAATGCTAAAATGCTAAAATGCAAAATGCAAAATGCAAAATGCAAAATGCTAAAATGCTAAAATGCAAAAAAGCTAAAATGCAAAATGCTAAAATGCTAAAATGCAAAATGCTAAAATACAAAAATGTAAAAATGCAAAAAATAAAAAATAAAAAATGCTAAAATGTTAAAATGCAAAAATGCAAAATTTTGAAATGCTAAAATGCAAAATGCAAAATGATAAAATGATAAAATGCAAAATACTAAAATGCAAAATGCTAAAATGCAAAATACTAGAATACAAAATACTAAAATGCAAAATGTTAAAATGCTAAAATGCAAAATGCAAAATGTTAAAATAGAAAATAGTAAAATGCAAAATGCTAAAGTGCAAAATGCTAGAATGTTAAATGCAAAAATGCAAAAAAATAAAAATACAAAATGCAAAAATACTAAAATGCAAAATGCTAAAATGCAAAATGCAAAAACGCTAAAATGCTAAAATGCATAACGCTAAAATGCAAAATAATAAAATGCAAAATACAAAATGCAATATGCAAAATGTAAAACGCAAAATGCAAAATGTAAAACGCTAAACTGCACAATGCAAAATGCAAAATGTTCAAATGCTAAATGCTAAATGCAAAAAGACAAAAATACAAAATACAAAAATACGAAAAAATGCTAAAATGCAAAATGCAAAAATGCTAAAATGTAAAATGCTAAAATGTAAAATGCTAAAATACAAAATACAAAATACAAAATGCTAAAATGCTAAAATGCAAAGTGCTAAAATGCTAAAATGCTAAAATGCTAAATGCTAAAACGCTAAAATGCAAAATACTAAAATGCAAAATGCAAAATGCAAAATGCTAAAAATGCTAAAATGCAAAATACTAAAATGCAAAATGCAAAATGCTAAAATGCTAAATGCTAAATTTAAAAATGCAAAAATGCAAAAAAACAAGAATACAAAATGCAAAAATACTAAAATGCAAAATGCTAAAATGCAAAATGCTAAAATACAAAATACTAAAATGCAAAATGCTAAAATACAAAATACTAAATGCAAAATGCAAAATGCTAAAATGCTAAAATGCAAAATGCAAAATGTTAAAATGCAAAATACTAAAATATAAAATACTAAATGCTAAAATGCTAAATTCTAAATGCAAAATGTAAATATGCAAAAATGCAAAAAAAATAAAAATACAAAATGCAAAAATGCAAAATAGCAAAAATACAAAATACAAAAATACTAAAATGTAAAATGCTGAAATGCAAAATGCTAAAATGCAAAATGCTAAAATGCTAAAATGCAAAATGCTAAATGCAAAATGCTAAAATGCTAAAATGCAAAATTCTAAAATGTAAAATGCAACAGTGCAAAATGCTAAAATGCAAAAATGCAAAATGCGAAAATGCAAAATGCAAAAATGTAAAATGCAAAAACGCAGAAAATAAAAAATACAAAATGCTAAAATGCAAAAATGCAAAATGCAAAATGCAAAATGCAAAATACAAAAATGCAAAACTACAAAAAAAAATAAAAATGCAAAATGCAAAATGCTAAAATGCTAAAATGCAAAATACTAAAATACAAAATGCAAAAATGCTAAAATTCTAAAATGCTAAAATGCAAAATACTAAAATGCAAAATGCTAAAATGCAAAAATGCAAAAATACAAAATGCAAAATTTTAAAATGCAAAATGCAAAATGCTAAAATGCAAAATGCAAAATGCTAAAATGCAAAAATGTAAAATGCAAAATGCTAAAATGCAAAATGCTAAAATGCTAAAATGCAAAATGCTAAAATGCAAAATGCTAAAATGCAAAATGCAAAATGCAAAAATGTAAAATGCAAAATGCTAAAATGCTAAAATGCAAAATGCTAAAATGCAAAATACTAAAATGCAAAATGCAAAATGCTAAAATGCAAAATGCAAAATGCAAAATACAAAAATGCAAAACTACAAAAAAAAAAAAAAAATGCAAAATGCAAAATGCTAAAATGCTAAAATGCAAAATACTAAAATACAAAATGCAAAAATGCTAAAATTCTAAAATGCTAAAATGCAAAATACTAAAATGCAAAATGCTAAAATGCAAAAATGCAAAAATACAAAATGCAAAATTTTAAAATGCAAAATGCAAAATGCTAAAATGCAAAATGCAAAATGCAAAATGCTAAAATGCAAAATACTAAAATGCAAAAATGCAAAATGCTAAAATACAAAAGCTAATATGCAAAAATGCTAAAATGCACAATGCAAAATGCTAAAATGCAAAAATGTAAAATGCTAAAATGCTGAAATATAAAAATGCTAAAATGCAAAATGGTATAATGCAAAATGCTAAAACACTAAAATGCAAAATGCAAAATGCTAAAATACAAAATACTAAAATGCTAAATGCTAAATACTAAAATGCTAAATGCTAAATGCTAAATGCAAAAATGCAAAAAAGCAAAAATACAAAATGCAAAAACACTAAAATGCAAAATGCTAAAATGCAAAAATGCAAAAATGCTAAAATGCTGAAATGCTAAAATGCTAAAATGCAAAATATTAAAATGCTAAAATGCAAAATATTAAAATGTAAAATGCACAATTCAAGATGCAAAATGCAAAATGCTAAAATGCTAAAATGCAAAATGCAAATTGCTAAAATGCAAAATACTAAAATGCAAAATGCAAAATGCAAAAGGCTAAAATGCAAAATTCTAAAATGCTAAATGCTAAATGCAAAAATGCAAAAAAATAAAAAAGAAAAAAAGAAAAAAAATGAAATACAAATATACTAAAATGTAAAATACTAAAATGCAAAATGCAAAATGCAAAAATGCAAAATACAAAAATGCAAAATGCTAAATACTAAAATGCAAAATGCAAAATGCAAAATGCTAAAACGCTAAAATGAAAAATGCTAAAATGCAAAATACTAAAATGCAAAATGCAAAATGCTAAATGCAAAATGCTAAAATGTTAAATGCTAAAATGTTAAATGCTAAATGTAAAATGCAAAAATGCAAAAAAGCAAAAATGCAAAAAAGCAAAAATACAAAATGCAAAAATACTAAAATACAAAATACTAAAATGCAAAATGCAAAAATGCTAAAATACTAAAAATGCTAAAATGCAAAATACTTCAAAAAGTGGATCAAAGTCATTCTACTTACCCAAGTCACCGACAAGCAAATTGCTTTATTCATCCTTAATTACATCATTTGTTGGTACGGTGTACCCATATCCATCATCATAGATAACAGGCAATGATGCTATGCAAAAAAAATTGTTAGGATATTGTTAAGTCAAACACAAACAAACAAGCAACAAACCAAATGTTAGTGTTAGAAATTATAAATCAAATACTATCCTAAGCAAGCATATCAAAAGAGACACTAAACCCAAAATGAAAACCTTAACAAAGACAAGAAATGCAATGAAACATCTCCAAATTCCCTCCACCATACTTGTAGCTTCTCCTCCCTTCTTCCTCTCCTCTCCAAGTTCCCAAATGAGTGTAGCTCTCAGTAGCTTTTTGCACTATTTTGGATGTCTTATGGAGATTCAAGATTATAAAATGAAAGCTTATGAGAATACAAATATGAACAAGCTAAAATGAGATATTATCTAATTATCTAGTGTTAATTTTAGCCCAAAAGATAAATGTAGATTATTATGTTAAATGCTCTTTAGAATTCACTATAAATTAGATGCATACAAGATTTTAGGATCTGGATTATGAAGAAATGGGCTTTATTTATAGAAAAAATGGACCAATGGATGGTTGAGATTGAATAATCTCAATAAGGATCAAGATTGAAGGGCTTAAGATCTATGTGAGAGATTTCAACCCAATCCCAAGATGAAAAATGTCAACATAAGATGGGTTGAGGGGAGAGGGAAGAAGTATTAAATGCTTGACATGATTTGAAGGTTAACTTGAGAGGTAAGGTTAATGTTGAATTGAATGAATAAAGTCATTATCCAATAAATAATGTCTTTATCCAATGGATAAACTCTTGTACAAGAGTTAGTGAGGATAACCATGGTCAAAGCAATGAATGCTTGAGGAGACACATGTGTTAAATGGAGGTTGAGCTAGAGAGAAAGTCTTTAGCCATGTGGGTGAGTTGAGTTAACCATTAATGGTCATGTAAGAGCCATAAGTGGTTTAGAAGACTTTAGAGATTAGCTTGTTGAGCACATAAAGCATTAAATGCTTTTCAAAGACTTTGGAGTCTTTGAGAAGTGACTTCAAGTTGCTTAGGAATGTGACAATAATTAGGGGATGGTTTAGGATAATTAAAAGAGGTAGAAGAGTCTAGAAGGTGTTTAGAAGAGGAAGTAGATTTGGTGGGTGAGGGAAAATAGGATTTTAATTTAAAATAAAAATTCATTTAATTCAATTGTGGTTGCAACTTGTATTTGTAGGAGAATGCAAGTGGGGGGGATTTAGGGTTTTAAATAAATGTTTTAATTGTTTATTTAAAAGAGGAAAGCGGTTCAAATTAAATCAATATGATTTATTCATTTAATTGATTTTGAATTTAGTTTAATGAATTAATTTAAATAAATTCAATAATTTATTTAATAAATAGGAGAAGGGTTTGAGGATGAATTAATTAAATATTAATTTAATTAACTGATTGTGGATGGTTTATTAATCAAATAAATAGCAAATATTCATTTAATTAGGTGGACAAATTTATGTGACTACTGAATCAAATCAAGAACATCATTAGATTTATCTTGTATGCTCTTAAAAAAATTTCTCACTTGCTTTTCCAATGGGCATTCCTTACATATCGGATTATGAGGCTTCATAATATTAGGTATATCTCTAACTGCCTTTGTTGAATTGATCTTGACAATGCAATCAAAATTAACATGACACAACCTTGTATGTCATAACCAACTCTCATCAATATGAGCAATCAAACATGTCTTATTACCAGTGTTCAAATGAAACATATTACCTCTAGTTGGAGTACTGGTAGCAATCTCCAAACTAATCTTGCTAATGATTTTACATTTTCTATCCTTGAATTGAAGTTGGAATCCCTTGTCCACCAATTGACCAACAGTCAAAAGATTATGCTTTAAACCTTCTACATAATAGACATTGTCAGTATTATGCTTACCGTCCAGAGAGATAGTGCCTCTACCTCTGATCATACATGCTTTGTCATCTCCAAATCTTACTTGATCATCATTGTATTCATACAGGGACAAAAAATTTATTTTATCTCTAGTCATATGATGTGAACATCCACTATCAATTACCCATTCATCTTTATCTTCAACTTTTCCTGCCAAGGCCTTCTCTTCATTTAAGATAGCCAGTTCTAGTTCATCTTCTTTTATGGCATAGAACACCCATTCCTTTCCATTGTCAGATCCACTAGAAGAGTCTTTTGTTAGTTCATCCTCAAAGTCATCAGTTACTCCTTCCTCATCTGCTATCAAGCATTGTTTGTTTTTCTTGAATTTGTATCTGTTCTGATTAGGCTTAAAAGATTTCTTAACTCTTTCCTCAAATCTTGCATTCCTTTCAGGACATCTAGATGCAAAATGACCAATCTTTTGACATGCAAAACATTTAAAAGGTGTTTTACCTTCATACTTACTTTCTGTTGGTCCTTTAGGTACTCTTCTAGAAAATAAGGCTTTAAGTTGCTCAAATTCTTTATCTTCTTTCCTCGTGTCTTCTAATTCCTTTGCATATAGGGCTTTCCAATCATTCTTGCTGGTAGATGATGATGATGATGATGATGATGCATGAAAAATAGGTTCATATTTTACAGCTCCAGAACGTCCAAATTCTTCAAGCTCAAAAGCAGATAACTTCCCAATCAGAATGTCTATGTTAATTGAGGTGTTTGTCATTGTTCTCAACTCATTAATTGCAGTTATCTTCATCTTGTAAGCCAATCGAAGGGCTCTCAAGACTTTGGAAACTATTTCATCTTCACTCAGAGATCCTCCACAACATTGAATTTCCATGACAATCTCATTTACTTTCTCCATAAATGTAGCAATTCTTTCATTGTTATCCATCTTCAAGTTTTCATATCTAACCTGGTAGCCATCAAGTTTAACAATTTTGGCAGTAGGGTCACCTTCATTCAGAGTTTGCAATTTATCCCAAAGGAGATGATTTATCAGTCAATCCCATGATTTGTTGATCAGTCAGTGCATACAAGAGGGCTTCTCTAGCTCAGCAATCATTTTCAATATTCTTATCCAAGTCTGCATGAGCAGGATTGCTAGATGTCAGATCATAAGGTGTATATTCTTTCTCAGTGATCTGCCAAATATCCTTGCCAAGACATCTAAGATGAGTCTCCATTCGGATCTTCCATATCCCATAATTTGTTCCATCAAGCTTAGGGATTTCTCTTCTAAAGATAGTAGCCGGTGGATTAGTTGTCATAGGATCTACCTCAAGCGGTTAAGCTTCTCCAAAAGAGGACCAAAGATCAGATACCAATTGTTAGGATAACTGGTGAACAATTGAGAGGGGGGGATGAATCAATTGTTCATAGATTACAATAATTAATCCATAATACAACCTTAAATCGGAGGACATAAACATTTAAATATTGGTGAAGTAGAAACAGATACCTGTAAACAATACAACTCAACACTTAAACAAATAATCAATGCAAAGCAACCATACCACATAACACCAAGATTTGTACGAGGAAAACAAGGTAAAGTAAAAACCACGGTGGGAAGTCTACCCACAGTCAAAAGATACTTCTACAAAAAGTATGTGATACAATGTGGGGCCTGAACATGCATGAAGGCACACTGCCTAGAGTTCACTGTTTATTACAAAAGAGTCTCATTGACTACAGAGGTTAAAACCACCTCAAGATATTTGGATAACAATCCAATAGAATGAAATGTCAGAGATAGCATATACCATGCCTGATTACAATCCCAATTAGGCTCAACACCTGAGACTTTTGACCTCTTCCTTAAACCCAACTTGATCCTCAATGATCAACCTAATCCTCTGCCTAAATGATATTACAATATTTGCACATTGCACTCCATTTCCCTTTTTCTACAATGAGATCTTACATCAATTTATACCAACCCTAAGACCTAAAACCAAATAGGTCAGCCACCTAAAAGATATTAGAATAATTTGATTACATAGTTTCATATTACAATGATATGCCATGTCGGCTTTAGACCAAAACAATATTAACCAATCCATAAAACATCCTAGTAACATGTAGAGAACACCTTAACATGATACCAGTCCATAACCTAGATAGACACCAAACCTATTCTGAGTCCACCATGCCAAAGGGACGTCTCCAACTGATTGAAGCATGATCAAAGAACATCTTCAGAATCCTGAAAGCTGCACCAACACCACTTATGCATCTTGTCAAGAATTCTCAATGAGAGCTTTGCCAGTAAAGCCTTAAACCATGCTGGTAAGGGTTTACTAGAGTGTATGATAGCATTTGATTACCAAGTCAATACCATTTGACCAAGGCATGCTCTAGAAGCACATACCACATGTAACCAAACACATTCCATAGATCCAAACATGTCGGAAGTGTCCAATAGATAGTCTCTTCTATCGGTAACACTAAATCTTCTATCGATAGCCAGCCATAACAACTAGCATTGTCATCAATAATAAAACATCAGTGCAACACATAATCAATTCCTCCAAAATACCAAAAAATTAATCCTACAAGTCCTCTCAAAACCCACTTTAAGTTCAAGTTTTGTAAGATAGAGGGGCGTTCAGATTGTAGAACAGAGGGGGTCAAATTTGCAAACGCTTCTTCCAGGTTGAAGTTTTTGTGAAATTGTGGAGTTTGCTAAAGGTTTGGAGTCCTCGAGGGACAACGAATCATCATTTCCCAGGAATCTCCAAGTCTTTGCAAAAACATGAGGTTATCCTTTCATTCACCAAAGCGTCCAGAGCTTCCAAAATCACAAACATCAGCTTTGTGGGTTAGACAAGGGTTAGAGTGTGGGTGAGAGAGTGAAGCATTGTAGGTTATGAGTTTAGAAAACATCAAGCATAGCATACAACAACAACCAGCTAGGGAAATCAGCCTTCAGACTGGAATTTCAGACTTAAAGAAACTTTGGAAAATTAGACTTCAAACTAGAACAACAATCTTTTCCAAGTACATTTTTGAAAGGTTAGCAATCATCAAAACATTCCAACCCTTAGTCGCAAGCCAGAACATTTTCACTTTCCACCATTATTGATCAAAAGTAGCATTTTTAATACCCGCTCCAAGCAACATTTTTTAAAGAAAACCAACCTGATTTTTAGCTTCAAATAGCATCTAGTTTCTGGATGATCAGGCTCTATTTATTCAAATATCATGCTTTTAGCAATATGTTCAAATTCTGATTTCCTCATTGATCGTTAATTTTAAACGCTAACGCCATCCTCTGTTTTGGCTAACCCATTTTTGTTGCCTTATCTCATCTCATAATCTATTTCCAGTTGTGTAGGATAAATGCCTAAATTGATGACTGAGTCCTCAAAGACACCTGGCGCAACTGGAACATCTCGGGTTTCCAAAGCTGACATTCCCCACAAGGTCAAAAAAATGAAGTATGAGCACCAAGGGGGAGGAGTTAGGGAGTCGAAGGTCAAGAGTGTTTGGGAGAACATAGGAGACACGGACTTGGGCCACATAGATATCCAAGATTTTAGGAACAGACTATACTCTCCAAATGCCTATAATCGACCCAGACGGATGATAGAGTGGTATTACTCAAGCAGCTAGTTTCCCTCCAGTCATGCAGAATTATGAATTAATGGTTGAGGTTGTTAAGCATTATCAGCCAGAAACCAGATTAGTGGTACTAGAGGGGATGGTACTAGCTGACTTCATGCCTAAGGCCCTTGGGGAGGCATTAGATAGCCTATTTCCAGATAATCCCATTGCTACAACTATTGATGAGGCGCAAGTCATTTATGACATGAATCCTACTAAGTGAAAAACATTGATAAATGAAGAATGGTACAAAGAAAGAAGACCCCCAAGCATTAGAATCAGTAAGAAGACCCCTAGAAGCGATTTTCACAATGAGTATGGTGATATGGTTACATTACTCAGTCGAGTCATGGGACTTCCTCAATCTAATGTTTTTGAGGAATGGATGTTCTACTTTACTGGGCAGGTCTTTGCTGGGAAGTCTAAGTTCGACTAGGCTCAGATCATCAGTGGCAATATCCATACATAGTTGGTTGAGCTTGAAGAAAAAAGTACTTTGCCATGACTTCCTACTTGGTCTACATGTTTGCTCGACACCAGCCGTTGACGGGGTTAATCAAGAAAGGTGAGATTGGGAATGGGCCGAATCATGTGAAGGTGTACAAATGCTACCCTCAGTTGGATTATTATGACATTACCCAAAGAGAAAAGAATAACATCGCATATGCAATTGGTTAGTATGAGTATGTTAATGATGCCTTTACAATGTGCCTAGTCAGATTAATGCAAGGAGGATTGCATATAAGGCTCTGAAAGAAGGCTATCACTCTGATCCGAAGATATGGTGTGTGGTTTATCCATTTTTTCAGGTTCACTTACATCAAAATAGAAGGCTTTGAGGGAACACCATTCAGACTTTTGCGCTATCCATCAAATAAAATAGTCCTCATGGAAGTTGCAAGACAGGCACACCCAACAATCCGGGTTCACCTTCCCCATGATTTTGGGTACTCTTGATGTGCACTTAAAAATTTGGTGCAAGCTGAAGAGTCATTTGCAAAATTAGCGTTCTATGGCTTACAGGAACATTTCCCTAGGAAATGCTTTGATCATGATAATTTGGCAAAAAGAGCCTATGGCAAGCACTATAGGGCCAAGGCGTCAATAGAGGACTATTGGAGCAACTGGTCTGATGACTTTGAGGTTCATTGGCGTGAATATTCTTGGCTAAGTGTTTAGCAAATGCAGTTTATGAGTACTGCCAGGTCCCAGATTAGGTGACAGGCTATAGAAATTGCTTGCAAGTCCGAGAATTTGAAGTAGTCAAGAACCTCTTGCCAGGCATTGATTGGACTCAAGACCCAATCATATATTTTGAGGTAGTTATGGAAGCTCCAAGGAGATATACTGATTACTGGCTATCCCAACAAATTGAGAGATTGACCCATGAAGGGACCCAACTCACATACAATCTAATTGGTAGTCTCCATTCCCAGTCTTCAAAGGATGAAAAAACCTCAAGCGCGCCAAAGGAAGAGGTTGACAAACCTAAAAAAGAAGAGAAAAAAACCAAGGGCCAATAGAGGGACTCAAGCATCAAAAAGAACAAGGAGAGAAAAGATCCCCATGAGAAGGCCGGAGGTTACTTCATCATCCAGGGACCCCAATTTAGAGGATGATGTGGTTGAACTTAACTACATACCTACTCTGCCTTCATAGAGTGATCTTACTGCATTCAAGGCAAATAATCCTTAGAAACAAAGTGAGCAAAAAGAAGAGGTAACAGTCGTTGGCCCTGATGAACCTGGAAATTAGGTTGAAGAGGGAGAGATTGCACCTAATCAAGAGACTGGTAAGCATAAGCTCACACATGGAAGTAGGCATGAATTGCAACTGAATAGAAGCGACAAGGATGACACCACTGTTGAGGGAGAACAGAAAGGGGATGAGACTCAAGAACCCGACAAAATTGGATAGCAAGCATTACAGGAGGATACCCGACAGTTGTTCAGCAAGGTAGGAGAGAACTCATCCATTAGTAAGGGATTGGATATTGCATCCATTCCTTCTATGACCGATCAATTGCAGGTAGGCAGTGAGTCAACTGAAGCCTCCAAAGAATAGAGTGGAAACCTAGCAATTACATCTAGACAGACCATCCCTCAAGACTGGCTAATTGCTCATGCACAACGAAAGGCAGCTATCAAGTGGCCAATTAACCTAGAGGACATCTTCTCTCGAATAGGAGAAATAAAATCCAAAGGCAAGAAAAAGAAAAAGACTTACTTTAGGATCACTAAAGATGAGAAAAGGAACCGCATGACTCATATTGCCACCCCACCTACAAACAAACCAGCATATCGGATTGCATTGGTTGATTACAATGTTGTGACCATCCCAATAGGGCAAACCACCAAAGAGCAAGAGAGGAAGGGATTTAGAGATGTCATGCAGAATATGCTCAGACAGCTTGATGAAATGACCGTTGAGAGATGTAAGTACCGAGCTTGTGCTGAGCAAGTTGAGGGGTACATTGATCACCTGTTAAAACTGTTGCAGCATGCCGATGAATCCCATGTTCCCCCATTGGCATTGGCACAAAGGACTACAATCAAATTTGAAGGAGTGCATGATACTGCCAAGGTCGTCAAGGAATAGATTCAGGAAATTAAAGAAAAAGGAGAGCAGATCATTGAAGATGTGCGGGAAATGGCCCACCATCGAGAGACCATTTGCGTCAAGATGTTTAAAGTGAAGAGGGAACATTTCAAGGTCCATGAGGTGATTGGTATGGTTCTTCCCTTCATGAGGGTTCTTTTATGGACCCACACACAGATTCCCACATTGCCTACCATCCTAGATCCCTATGACATCGGCACTTTCAAGGAGTGGTACTGGATTGCCAATATGAAAAATGATATGAAAGATACCATTAATAAAGAGCAGGAAGAGTGCAAGGAAATTTTGTCAAACATGAAGGATCTTGATGGATGGATCCTCATATCAATGGTCCTTGGCTAGAATAGTATGGTGGATAATGAAGTACAACCAAGGTGGGAGGATAGGCTAAGAGTTGATAAGGTAGCATACACCATAGAGGACCTGGAATTTGCTAGTAGGCTACATGCAGACATATTGGATTTTGAGGCTCATCGGTCAGTCTGGAGTGATGGATTGAAGAATGTAGATCGCCACCTAGATGGTATGCAATTCAAAATACACCATCCTCCTATGCCCCCAAACATGGTATTGTTCCAACTATCCATGAGTTTTCAAGATTATGTTTGGGCAAAGCGTGCAGTAGATTGAGACATCTAGAAGGAGTACTTGCATGACAAAGCTAAATTTTTGGAAAACGCGTCTACAGTAGGGAAGGAAAAAGTGCTTTCCTTAAAGTATATGTTTCTTTTAAATCTTAAACTACACTTTTCCAGACATAAATTTTCTTTCCAAACTACCAAAGTTATTGTAAATTTCAAACTTTGTGCAAGTGCACTTTTTTGGAGCAACTTTATGTTTGGTAGTTATTGGTTACCTTTTGGTTGTTGATATTTTGCTTCCCATTTATGGGTATGGGCAGCTTTGTTTAGAGAATGAATTTGGCTCACTTGTCTAAGTTTAATCTTGGTCATCCATCCATTTTGAGAACTCTATATAAAGAGTTAGTTTCTCCTTTATTGGAGGCAGAAAGTTAAAAATTGTTGCTAAAACTCTAGGAAAATATATACAGATTTTAATGGATGCTAAAACTATGTCAATTTTACTGTGAGTGCACAGTCCTCTTCTCCACCTCTTTTAAATTTATGCAACTGTATTTACTTTTCAGATAGTTTGTTTATGCATGTATTTGATGGAAATCTTGATTCATACCATTAGGAAATAATTGATTATTATTCTCTTTGCATGGTTAGTTCGTGCCCAATTTTATGCTAAGTTTGGTTGTTAAAATTGAATGAATGGGTGTAAGAGTCCTACATTTGTATTTATCAGCTTGAAAATCCAAAGTTCCTAGATGATTGCACTGGTTTTTACCTAGCTGTGCTAGTTAGCTGGCAAAGTAATTTCTGGTTATTTTAAGATTTTTGTCTATGTGTTCAAATATGTTGTCTTAGTTAAGTTAGCTAGCTGTTCTTATTAATCTATATCCTTATCCCCCTTTTTTCCCTTTTTTAAAAAGAAACCCGCAAGTCAAGCTGAAGTAGCATCAAGTTAAAAGTAAATCAGATGAAATAATACTATAAGATTTTAGGGAACATGTGCAAAACCAATTTCGTCTAATCGTAAGTCCTTTTTGAGTTTCCAGCAAAACACATCAACTGTTGAGCTATCCTGCAATCAAGACCTGACAACCAAAACCTTGAGGTCATCGCCCATTGATCAATTAAAAACAACATTAGGGATTTCCTTATCTCAAGAGAGGATAGGATACTTAGCATTCTATTCTGCATTGGCCAAATGAAGTCGTAGTTTCGCGATTTTAGACATGTCTATAGAACTATGTGCTGACTCAATATAAAAGATGCCTAGGTTGCATTAACAGTAGTGGAAAGTATACTATAAGCAAGCTGATATAAAAGTAGTCCTTTCTTTTTTTTCACTAACACTTCATGAAGTGGTTTGCAACAGGGTTGTGTTGTGAATCTGTCTTGCAGCTGACAGAGCGAGTTAGAAGGTAGTGAACTAAGATAAAGGAGGCAAGTTTTTACAAGGCAGATTATAGAAAATATCTGGGATGGGCCTGTTTTGCCCATAATGAAGGGATTGTGAAGGAAAATATGTAATGCAATAAATGATGTAGGGATTTAGTATTAGTAATTGACTGGAGTTAAGGTCTCAGGAAAGGCCAGATCTTTTCTCCTCTACGCTCTTTCGTAACAGCACTTGCACTGAGCAAAGACTATAATTTTGTTTATTATTTAATAAGGTATGGCTTCATCTTTTTACCGAGCAAAAAAAATAAAAAATTATTGTTTCATATTTGTGTCTCTTATGTTTCTGGTTCTAACTTTAACATGGTATCATAGCCAAGTTTGAGGTTGTCTCCCTCACAAGAGGCCTCAGGGTTCTAGGAGGGTTGTTTGTTCATTATTTGGTGTTATACAGATTTCTTTTTTGAAGACAACGCCATTCTCTAAGCTGCGACTTCATTTCTTCCTATTTCAGATTTCTTTGTGTGTGCCATAGGATCTGTCTTTTGCTCAGGCTCATGACTTAGCCTTAAGCTGCCTTGAATAGAGAAAGCTATAGCATTATTCCAAAAGAAGGGATACGATGCTCTAGATTCATCTGAGCAAGGCCACGAGCTCGGATGGTGGCCAATCAAAACCTGCAGCTTAAATTTTTTGCCCTAATTATCTTGTATTAGTAGATCTACCCGTCATGAAAACCTTAGGCATTGTATCCACTACAATGTCATGAAACTTTTTGGCAAAAGTTCAAGGAGGCAGAGGGTATTGCATCGCATGAAGTCCACATTATTCTTTGGCAAGGTCAAGATCGCGTCCTCTTTGTGTTGGTTCTCTTATCTAAGCATTGTCTAGGCTACCATTATGTTACATATTGTTGCAGGTGTTGGTCACTTTGTGGAGGGCAGATTTGGAATTGGGGTATACTCCAACATAACTCTTGATCCCTATAACACTGAAGATATTAAAATTGAGACAAGAGGGCTCTCTCGGTGAGAGGGAGAAGACTACAAGGAGATTTTTGTTCTAATCTCAGGATGGTCATATTCCAAGGATCATGGTCTTTTCAGCTTTAGAGGGAGCTTGGTATTTCAGATTCAGAGGGAGCCTGACATCTAGCTTGAGAAGGAGCCTTTTATCAAGTTCAGAGGGAGCCATATCATCATGAAAATTTGGTTAATCTATTTTTCTCTTTGATGGAAAAATTTGAGGTGAAAGCCCTTGTAATGCATTTTTCTCTGTGATGGAGAAATTTGAGGTGCAAGCCCTTGTTAATACATTCTTCTCTGTGAGAGAACTTTGAGGTGAATGCCCTTGTTCTACCCTCTAGGAGTAGCCATGGTGGATGTCATGTTGAGAGACTCCATGACAACATCACGTTGAGTGACTCCATGATGAGAGCTTGTGTTTATTTCACACAAGGGAGTAGCCATGGTGAACATCTAGTGCAGGGGCACTAGAACATGTGTCTACATCATTTTTGACATGTGTCTACACCATTTTGATTCATGGTTATGCTTAGGAATAAAATGTGTGATGTGTGAGTTTGAAGGCCTATTGATTAGGTCTAGACAGTGTAATAAGCCCTGAGGCTCCAAGGTGTGTCAACTTGGTCAAAGGCCTTGTATATATGTATTTTTGGTGTTTAGGGGTCTGAGATGTGTGGTGTGTTCATTCTTGACCTTTGGTGTGAAGGAAAGACCGCATTGTATCAAGTAGACAAAAGTTGCAATATTGTCTTAAGCAACTTTTCTTGTAAGATTTTGAAATATGGTCATCCCAACTGTTAGTTGGTTGATTGTATTCATTGGGGGTGGTTGGAGGAGTTCCTTGGGTGATATAAGCCTAGGGAAACAATGCCAACTGGTTAGAAGTGATCTTGAATGAAATTCTCATCTTCAAAAAAAACTATTGTTGCAATTTCTTGTATTCTTCTCGAGTTTTCTATTCTTGTATAGTTTTGTATGAATGGTGGGCATGAACTAAACATTTGGCAAGTTAAAGCAGAGGTTCACCTTTCATTTGGAGTTTATTTGAGGTTTTGAGACCTTCGGGTTTGGGAGAAACTTAATTTTCTTTCTCACTGGCCTGAGAAAACCCTCAAAACCAAGGTTTAGATGCAAACAGAGACACAAATCAACATTTATTCATGGTATCGGTCTAAAACCTTTGGGGATGTTGATTTGACATGTATATTAAAATTTCTTGGTGGTTTTGGAGACAAGAGGTGTCATTTGCTATTATTAAGATGATGCCCTAGGCTTGACATCTCTCATGTGGCAAGCCTGTGCAGTAGAAGAAGTGGGTGGAAACCTTAGACAACAGAGTGAATGATGATCAAATTGGGCATGAGAAGGACCTTTGGACATGTGTAAACCCTTGACAAGTGTTAATCCTTCCTTTCTTTATGACTGGTGAAGCTTTTGAGAGCTTAATTCCCAATATCGGCTAGAAGAGCCTAAATAGGGTCAGTAGGGTTTGACCATCCATACACAAAACCTAGATGCCAAATTGAGAAATCCTTTAGGGAATCCAAAAGGATATCTGAATCTGTAATTTATTCTGGGTGTTGTTCAGGCAATTTGGAAGTGATCGTGCAAAAACTCAAAGAGGAGGCCTAATTGCTCATAGCCCTCACTAGGTTTCTTAGGGACAAAATGCCTTTGGAGTCTTGCAAAACTTGATTAAGGGGTCCAAATGAATTTAGATGCCTTTTCTAGCTTGGGTTGCCATCCACACATCATATCTCACCATTTGAGTAAAGATCATGTTGCTTGGGGTTTGGAGTTGTTAGGTGTCCTTGGTTGATAGGTTAAAACCTTAGGAGTAGGAGACTCCTTGTCAGTGTGAGTTGCCTTGAGTGGAGAGATCCCTGGGAAGGATCTAGGGAAAGCATTTGAAACCTTGGGAAGGTTGAAGATATTGGTTCATTGGAAGGAACCAAGTGAAGACCCTTTAGTGAGAGAAACCAAGAGAGTGGTATAACAACACCAAACCCTCTACATCATCATGTGGAGTGAATCCATGATGCTATCATGTTGAGAGAATCCATGATAAAGTTTTATTTTTTACACATATGAGTGTAGCCATTGTGCTTGTCATGTTGAGAGACTCCACGACTTGAATATCTGTAAATGATACCTCCTTTTCTAAGAGGGAGTGTTAATGTTAATAGGTGCAGGAGATTTTATTATACCTATGATGATGTAAAATCTCCTTGTTGTTTCTTTCCTATCGGTGGTGGAGTATGTACCGACATTCAATGTAACAACATACAATGTAACAATATTCAATGTGATGGTGTATTCGGCTCCTGTTGGTAGCAGAATATGTAATGGCATTCAATGTATATAACTGCCACTTTGGGTTTTGCATGTATGAAGTGTTGGCCCTTTGTCTTCCTCCATCTTAGAGATGTTTCAAGCCTTTCCTTTAAAAAGGCATGTTGTTGTTTGTGTAGATGTATGAAGTTCACAAGAGAGAGTCTATTATATATGATCACTTAAGCTGAGATTTTTGTATCTTCTTCTTCTGCTATTCTATATATTTTGTAGAAATTTTCAGTTCTGATATATTATCAACTTCTACCACTGATTGTTAAGTGTTAACAATCTTGCTTGAGAGCATCATATTCAAATTTTGTTCCTTCAATAAAGGTTGATTTTTGGTGTGGCTGGGTTTTTCACCCTCAGGTGGAGGGTTTTCCCAAGATAAATTCTTGTGTATCTTGTTCTTGTAAAATTTTGTTGTTTCAGAAATCCATGTCATATGTTTCTGGTTCTAACTTTAACAATGCGAGCCAACCACAGACCTCCTAATCTTAAGATTTATCTTCTCAATCCTAACGATACTCTCTACATGCTCAATTACATTGATTTATATAATCAAGATTGATCAGCATCGGCCTAAGATGAAACAATAGCCAATAAATAAGATGAAACGTGCAAAACAACATTAGCCTCTGCCAAAGAGATCCTTCCCAAAAATCTTTACAATGAAATGGAGACCTAAGCAAAGGTCGGCCACGCACCAAAATGATCTGCAAGATTTGCCAATACAAATAGGTCCAAGCGGTTCCGATGTTCTAAGCCAAAAAATTGTCTCAGATTCTAGAAGTGATAATTTGCTAGAAATGAATCCAAATGTCTCGCAGACTTACGATTAGGTAGATGAACATGTCCATGAACAAAATCCAGCTTCGCATGATCCGGTGAGCAATAGATATGAAATGTAGAAAGGAATGCTGAAATTACAAAACAGGAACAAATTGAAAATGAATTTTTTTTTTTTGGTTGATGCAGGATTGCCAAGAACTAGGGATGCTCGTACATCATAAGGCATTCTATGAGGATGATCCAGAAACATGTGTGGGAATATTCAATAAATAATATATTATTGAAGAGTAGAGGTGGCAAGAGAAAGATGCCCAATAGATTGCATAGAATTGATTTCAAGGATGAATTCCAAGACTTGATCACCATGATCAATCATATCACAGGTACTTCCCATGCATTCTACTTTGAGAATTGGATGTTCTTCTTCATAAAAAAATTACCCAGGGGAAAGACACAATTAATTGGTCAAGGATCATTAGCAATAGCTTGGATATACAATTATGGAGGCTCACTTATACTAAGACACTCTACATAAGCTCCTATTTAATATATTCTCTTGCCAGAAACTATGAGTATGTTGGATTGGTGTATAGAGGTGTAGTTGGAAGATGACTTGGAGAAATAAGGGCTTGTGTATCATACACGTAGTTACACCATCTGACTAAATAACATTATCGAAGATTCAATTATGCCTTCACCATGCATATCACAAGGACTTTACAAGGAGGAATCCATCAAGGACTATCTCCGGGAGCACAAGCGTTGATCAGGCAATTTAGTGTCTAGTTCATTCGATTCCCAAAATTTACATGTAATGTCCCCTACCTAATCTATTTCAAAATACTAAAATTGATTGATGTTTTTTAATTAGTTATTAACAAGTGCTTATTTATTTTCCTCATTAGATGATTAATTTCATTATTCATAGTTCTTAATATAGATATTAGACCCTGCTACCACTTCAATTTTAAGGGAGAAGGGTTTATGTATGTTACCAAAGCGCTTAGAGCCCAAATACAATAGGTTCCCTCAAAGTTTACAGATCTAAGCCCTTACCTATCTTGGGTCTATCCCTCAAGGCTTATGGGTTGTTGATCCCCACCCTATCTTGGGACTTCACCTATTGCTTGGATTTAGACTACCCCTCTTTGGAACATCTCATTCTCATCTTCTTAAATACTGATAGCAATAACATGATTTAGACTATAAGTATACTAATTTCTTATGTATTAGGAATATATATATGAAATTAAGTATGTTTTTCATACATATTGTAGTCCATATTAATATTACTATTAATTTTGCATAAGAACATTATCAGGATTCATATATTAAGCATACTTATTAAACACATTCCCATGCATACCACCAAGAACAAAGATGTTACTGCCTATAACTTAATAATAGTTCTGATCCGGTCTGATCCATGGTGATGTTACTAGATGCTTTTGATTCCTTTCCTTTATATCTCTCAATGTGAAGGAGATGTCACACCTCTTCATCGTGTATGCCCTTTGGCAAGAGACAAACCTTTTCACCATTAGCACCCTTTGAAACAGAGAAACTCTTTATTATTTCTTCCCTTTGAAAGGGACATAACCTTTCACAATTAGATGTGCATTTCTTATTTAAATTAGATCTGCACTTCTAATTTAAATTAGATCTACACTTCTAATTTCCAAATTATCCCCCCCTCAAATGAGGTTCTCCTCTCCCTTTTATATCTCACGTTTGAGGGAATCACAACTTATCATTTCATGCCTTTTGACCATTCATTACCTGTAGTTTGAGGATGGACTAAGGATTAAGCCACTCCAAGGATTAGTCGAAAATCTACCTCGAGAAGCATGCCATAGAGTAAATTTTTCATTTTTTCACAAAAAATTTATGTAATGGTTCTTCATTTTTGAAAACAAAAATGAGGACAACAATTGGCTCTGACTGGGGAATTATTTCATTTATCCTTCAAGATTGTGAAACAAAAGAATCCAGAACTCTAAGTGCCTTCCTCTTATCCATTGGGTCATAGAGTCAAATAACACAAAAACAAACAAACAAAAGACAAAAATCAAACAACAAAAAGACATTATTTACAAGAAGTTACCTCAAACCTTCATTCAAATTAATGCTTCAAATGCTGACCATTATAGGGCAGCGCAAATGGTATATCATCATGATAAGCCAAGATAAAACTATCTTCTCTAGCAATATGGTGAATAGTGAAGGGTCCTCGCCAAAGAGAATCAAATTTTCCATGTAAACCTTTCGGTTCTCTTCGCTTATCCCAAAGAAAAACACGATCACCAACTTGGAATCCTCTTTTCTTTCCTTTTTTATCAAAAAGAACTTTGACTTGTTGTTGATGTTGAGCAATCCGATCCACCACTTGTGTTCTTTGTTCTTCCAACTGAGAAAGATACATAATCCTCTTGTCTAAAGCATTCTCAAAAGTTTGATCTTCAATTGCCTTAGCCAACTTAAGAGCAGGAAGTTCCAAAGTAAAAGATATTGTCTTTCTTGAAGGAAGAAGAAAGATTGTTGTCCCATCCCATTTTATTTTCAAAGTTGTAGTTAGATAGGGGGAGTCTTCCCTTAATTAGGAGAGTTTTACTCACACGCTATGGTTGAAACCACAATTTTGTATATTTCCTCAAGTGTACAAAATTTTCAACCGACAAGTTGCACAAAGAAACACAAGTGGGAGAAGGGAGATCATCTATCCCTACATGACCTAAAGAGAGGCTCGCCAAAGAAATAATAGCAATGGATGAGGAACCATTGGGTGACTTGGATAGTCTCCTAAACCGGACTCAAGAAATCACTTAAAGGAAGAAAGCAACAAAAATATCTAAAGTAATAAGTGATGACACAGATTATCGAATGATACAAATCGACACTCCAATGGTTGATAAATTTGAAGGTGGTATCACAACAGAGGAATATGATGTGGAAACTATTGATTTGGGTACACCTAACCCAGAGCAAGCATTGAGTGATATGAATGATTCAGTGAAAACAATTCACGACATGCTTAGGATGGAAGTGGAAAAGAATACGAAACTAGAGAGAGAAGTGCATAAAGAAATTACTTCCAACAATTTAAGGAGCCATTAAGGTAAAATGATCCATCAGTTACACCACCACCAACACTTCCTCTAGAACCAATGGATCATGCAGAGAAGATAAGGAATTCAACATAGCTAATGGATGCTTGGATTGATAAATCCTTCAAGATAGTTGATAAATTTATAAGAGACGTGACGAAGACACTTGATACAACTATAAAATTCTTGGGAGAACTCAAGCTCTTATGGTAGCATTTGATACTTTTGTCTACACCAGAGACGTCACTGTTCCTGTCTTGCAAAAAATGAGGAAGCCACCTAAGAAAATTTTGGTAAAAGAAAGGGTATTGAAGGACGGACAGTCATCGACCTTACTGCATTGGGGAAGCTTGCTTCACATAAGAAAGGTTGTTTATGAAGATATCAATAATGGGTGCAGTCAAGTTGATCAAGAAATCCACTCGATTCATGGAAAGATTGTATAAATCATTCTCGAAAAGGAGATAGAAGCTAGAATGCACATAGAGATTAGCAAGTTATAAGAAAGACTAAGGGTTATTTTCCATAGAATTGATGGATTGATAACAAAAAAGCAGCTAGATGACATACATACACTCATAGTTGGACTAATCGTCAAAAACTTAGCGAGTAGCAAAAACTCGCCGAGTTTTTGGGCCAGGCGAGTAAATTCAACTTCTACTACCCCAAAAACTTGCCGAGTTTTTGGCAAGTTCTCGGCTAGTCCGAGTTAAAAACTCGCCCATCTGTTTCATCATAGCCGAAAATGGCAGAAAGTATGGGCATTTTTTGTTTTTTGATTGGGTTTTGGGCGAAGAAGGGTAAAGTTGACTTGGAGTGACTTGCAAGGTGATTTGGACTGATTTTTGAGTGATTTCAAGTGGATTTGAAGGGGATTTGAAGGGGATATGAAGGGAAAATCAAATTCCCAAGTTAGTTAGTTTTTTTTTCTATGCTTTTTTAACACAATTTGTTTATTTTTGTTGCATTTAGATGGATTAGAAATGATTCCTAGGTAGTCTAAATCCTTTCTAAGTTATTTGCACAAGATTTAACACTAGATTTGACAAGTTTTGTTGAATTTTCACAATTTTTTTGAAGAATCTAGTTTTCAAAAAACAATTCAAACCTTACTTTTTATTTAAAAAAACTTTGAATGATGTCTAAATTTATTTAAACTAATGTAGATAGTTTGCTAAATTGTTTAACTAAAATATTTAAAAAAAATTCACTTTGTATGTGTAGGTTAAGTAAGCATTAATAATGGCAAGGGAGCAATGGCCACTAGATCCATGCCCTTCTGGATATATAAGCACCCATCCTAGAAGTGCTAGAGATGGGGCATGGAGGTATGCCTATGAGGGAGCTGATCCTAAGTCAGTTATATGCTTAAAGTGTGAGAAAATACTTCATGGAGGCATCAACCGCCTCAAATACCACCTTGCAAAAATAGACAAGCATGATGCTAGAGCATGCCCTGGGACCAATGAAGAAATAAAAAGACAAATGAATTCCCTACTTGCAGTTGGGGAAGAGAAGAAATTGCAAAGGGAGAGGGCAAAGCTAGCCATGAGATCAGCCATAGCTAAATCTCAAGGTGTTTTTGTTGACCTTGAAGAGGAACAAGAAGCACTTGAGAGCATAGTGGGCTCTCGGCGTGGCCCACATATCTGCAAACCCACCACCACCTCGCTCATTGTTTCTGCTTCCTCTAGTAGAGTAGTTGGCACTGTTCCACTTCCATCATCATGATCAGGGTCCATAGGTGATTATTTTGTGTCCAGGAACACACCTAGAGCATAACCATCATTAGAGGCTACTAGATGGAATAAGGAGGTACATGAGAAAACCGACATTGCAGTAGCCACTTTTTGGTACTTCAACAACATTGCATTCAATGTGGTGGACAATCCTTATTGGTTGAATTTGGTGACTGCTATGATAGTTTCAGGAAAGGGGTACAAGGCCCCTTTTCACAAGGATTTGACTCGGAGGTTAGTAAATTACTACATAGTCCACTTGATTTCATTTTTAATTATTTTTTAGATTTCTTGTTTATTAAATCAAAATTGTGTACTAGGACCTAATTTCACTTTGCACTTACAGGTTGCTCACAAATGCAGTTGCTAGGGCAAGAGAAGTGATGGAGGATCAAAAAATTGAATGGGCAAATTATGGTTGCACCATTCTTTCTGATGGGTGGACAAATCGCAAGAATTGCAAAATCATCAATTTTTTGGTTGCTTGCAAGGAAAATGTAGTGTTCTTTAAATTTGTTGATGCCTCCAGCAAGGTGAAAAATGTAGAAACATTGGCTGGAATGTTGGAGCATGTCGTCATTGAGGTGGGGGTAGAGAATGTGGTGCAAATCATCACATATAATGCAGCAACATATGTGTTAGCAGGTAGAATCCTTTTAAATTATCACCTTCAGGCATTAGCAATATTTTTATTTTTTGTCGCTTTGTTTTACTTGGTTGCATATTTCTTAAGAATAAATTCTTCTTTTGCAGAAAGAATCCTCCAAGAGAGGCACCCCACTCTTTTTTGGACACCTTGTGCAGCACATGTCCTTGACCTTCTTTTGGAGGACATAGAAAAACTTGAGTGGGTGACTCTAGTTGTGGAAGATGGAAGGAGGATCACCAAATATATTTACAATCACCCTTGGGTCCTAAATTTGATGAGACAACACACCCAAGGGAAAGATTTGGTAAGAGTTGGTGTCACAAGGTTTGCAACGATTTTCTTGATGCTGCAAAGCCTTCTTGCTACATTGACTTCTTTGAAACAAATGTGTGTGAGTGGAGAATGGCTTAACTCACCTTATTCAAAGAAGCCTGAAGGAGAGGTTGTCACATGCATAGTCTTTGACAACCAATTTGCACAAAAGACTACAGACATTGTGAAGGTTGTTACTTAAAAACTTTAAATTTTAAATTTTAGTTATTCTTGATTCAAGTCTCTCATTACTAATTTGTGACTTCATTATTTAATCTTTTTGTAATTTGTATATTTCAATTGTAGGTGTCGGAGCCCTTGGTTCGAGTTCTTCGCTTGGTGGATGCGGATAAAACCCCAATGGGATATCTTTATGAGGCCATGGATAGGGCCAAGGAGTCTATCAAAAATTACTGCAAGGGGGATAGACTCAAATTTGATCCCATTTGGGAAATTGTTGATAGGAGGTGGAACAATCAGCTCCACCAATCCATTCATGTAGCAGGGTACTTCCTCAACCCTCGTTTTAGGTTCGGGGGTTCTTACTCAAATCTGAATGGAGAAGTCATGGAGGGCCTCAATACAAGCATTGAGAGGATGGTACCCGATGTTGAGGAGAGACACCTCATTGTGAGTGAGCTCTAAAATTATGAGGGAGAAAGGGGTAAGCTATTCTCTTCAAAGTTGGCTAGGAGAGGAAGAACCACTCAAACTCCAGGTATAACATTTGCCATTTGGATTTTGGGATCTAAAATGATTGATAATTATGTTTTCTATTTTCTCTTTGCTTTCTAACTTTTCCATTTTATTTATTTTGCAGATGCTTGGTGGCAAAATTGGGGTGGAAACACTCCACATCTCAAAAAATTTATCCTCGAAGGCTTATGTCAACCTTGCAGTTCATCCAATTATGAGCGCAATTGGAGCTTGTTTGAAGCAATCCACATAAAGAAGAGGAGCAAGTTAGCACCGAAATGACTCAATGACCTTGTCTACGTGCAATATAATCTTCGATTGCATGTAAGGAAGGTAGAGGAACTAGAAGGTGGTCCAATTGACTTGGATGATATAGATCCTTACAGTGATTGGACATCACAGGAGTAGCCTCCATTATTTTTCGACACTGACATCATTGATTTGGAGAGGCAGGCTATGGAGGAGGGGCGTGGATTTGGTTTCACGCTGGATGACATTGAGGAGGAAGAGGATGAGGATGAGGATTCATTGTCAGTGCCAAAAGTAGGTGGAGACATAGCTTCATCCAGGATGAAGGATGATCCAGCCATACCGAGCGAGGAGGCACAATCACGCCCACAACAAACTTATACGACTAGACCCTCTAGTTCTACCTCTCCCCAATTTTTTGCTAGAGCTGGGAAGAGGAAGTTGTAATTGTAATTTGTAATGATGTGTAGTGCCCCGCCAGGAACCCTAAAGGATAGCAACACAACAAGGCAACTAAAAGGCGCAATAATTTTTTTTTTTAAAGATTAAAGGAAATAATCACAACTTTGCTCAATAATTAACATAAGCGGAAGACTAACATTACATCCTAAAGGGTTACCAATGAAGATTACTTCTAAATAAAACCACATCACAATATTAATCCAATCATCCATTTAAATTAAGGAAAGCCAATAACGATTAAATAATTCATATTCATAAATTGATCTCCAAAAGATAGGCTTAAAGAATTACAACATATATACTTCCAATGATTCATTTATACATAATAGGAAAGATAATTGAAACAATATATATCCCACGAACTTAAATTACAATAGTCCATAAATTACATGACTTCCATAGAACAATAAAATACAAAGGTTACAAGCTGTTGATACAATGACCACACGGGCCTCAAAGGTACAACATCAAGAACATGAGTGCTACACGAAGCATGAACCAAGATGCACCGGTGAAGCCAATCCTCGCATGAAGGTAGGAACAAGATATCCGATGGGGAGTGGCACTACCACCCGACCATGTGATCCCATAATGGAACCACCCCACCATGCTAGGAGATAGCAGAAGACCCTCAAGCAAACAAGAAAAGTACAACAGTACACATGACTCCGCAGTACACAAGAGACTCGACTCACAAAACACTAGCGACCCTAGAGAGAGAGTGTCATCACATGGCTTAAGATGGTTACCCTAGGTAGGTCTCCATAGGTCCCGGGCCCCATCTTGGGTTATCCTGGTAACCTCTCCCCGAACCCTCGGCTCCATCTAAGCATCATGCGGACCCTACCATCCTTTCGTGAGGACAAGGTGGTAGGTTTGCCATTCCAGGCCTTCCCAAACACCTTGAGCCTATACAAGCACTCAACCGTGTACGAGGTGCATTATCTTAATTAAATTAATAACTACCCACCCCCTAATCAAATTATTATGTTATCACTTAATAGTTGACTTTCGAGGGGTTATCCTGCCATCCACTTTGGGTGCGGCCCCCGCTCGAAAGCCACTCTCTCTACTAGGTCACTAACTGGATAAGACTATCTATGGGAACTCTATGGTGGACTAACAACCATAAATTATCCAGACATAACACAGGTGGAGGACTCACAGTCACAAACCCAGGGTTGACCATTAAGGACATAACACATAATAGCCCACTTCCTCAAGGTTTGAACATCGACACCTGACCAAGGGTAAACATCGACAACATAATGACAATTTTAAACATAATGCGACGACATTAAAACAACTAGACTGCAATTATTAAATACACAAGATCCTACACAAGCAATCTTTCTTTAAGCAGTCAACATTTAAATCAAATTAAACAAATGTAAATATCGGCTAATATAAAATAATTCCAAAACAACCACTATTCGTCGAATACAATCATCATATGATTATTTTACAATATTTGGATAACAACGCTAATATCAAATTTAACCTAAACTTTCCTTTATTCCAACATTAATACTAACCTCTAAATCATTTTATTTATTTTCACAATACCAGGCAAATAATCCTCATCACTAAAATTGAAAAATTATTAATTAATCTCAACATCATTACAAACTACAATTAACATATTATTATTATTTTAATATTAAATAATAAAATATTGTTATTATCGTTTAAATAACAATATATTATCACTTAATATTAACACAAAATAACACTTAATGATTTTATTTAAAACACTAACAAAATTATAATATCATTTCTTTTTTTTAAAACTAAAAAAAAATAATAATAAAAAAAAACAATTTTAAAATGCCCAACGTGGGGCCCCCAAGCACCCACGCAGCATGCTGCTGTTCCCAGACTGGGGAATGCAGCGCTTGCTGCATCCTCAGTCTGGGGAAAGCAGCGAGGCTGCAGGGAGAGGGGAGTAGCGTGGGCTGGGTTGAGCCCAGCTCCCCACCACCGCCCCCCAATCCCAAACACCAATATATTAAATTTTTTTTGTTTTCAAATTTTTTTCTGTTTAAATAACAATTTAAATTTCGTTTTTGGACAAAAACGCCTGAGACAAAAATAAAAGAAACTAATAACAGAGACAGAGGTGAAAACCTCTGTTAAAACAAAATTAACAATTAATTTCCCAGCCACCATATTTTTGACAAACATACAACCAAAAAAAACAAATTAAAAGAGTCACTGATAATGCCAATTTTACCAGCAATTACAAATCTTCTGAGACAAAACAGGGGCAATAAAATTTCATTCAAATCAGCCCAGTTCACTCTAAAATTCAAATTAAATGGGAATAGAATTAATCTCTAACCTCCAATTGAATTTCTTGGCTCCCAACAAGCATGAACAAGAGAAAAATTAACTCATAACCATCATTTTAAACTGAAATTTACCAGAGAGAGAGGTATTTTATGAATGCTTGGCAAAATTTTGCCAGCATAACACTACTAAAACCCAACAAAATTTCCAATTACAACAGCATAATAAACCAAGAAATTTCTTGCACAAACAAAGATGAAACAACACAAATTAAGTTAAGAACTACATGGAGAAAGTTTGAGTTTGGAATTTTGATAACAAATTGATAGAATCCTTCTTCCACAAACCCATGACAAACAAACACTCAACACCCAAAATTCACAATTCAAGCTTTTAAACAAATAACAGAAAATGGGAAGAAAGCAAGGATTTTTTTGTTGAAATAAACAAGGATTCAACCAACCTCTATGATTTCCAAGCAGGAATGGTATGCTTCAGCAGGAATCCCAGCTAGTTCAAACCCAAATCCACCCTTCAAGCAATTTTTCCAGAATTTCTTTTTCCTCCTCCAAAATAAGCATAACCCCCAAAATCCCCTCCAAGGTAATTTAGTATGACAATCTCTTTAACCTAATTTTCTAGGTTGCAATATTTCTATTTAAAAAAACATTAAAATCCCAAAATTGACTTTCTTTTATTTTCTTTTCTTTTTCATATCACTCAAAACAAATAAATGAAAATTCCCTTTTTGAAAATTACATTTTTCATAAATAGCAATTAAATCAACTTTTCTACTAAATAGGAAAACAATGAGTTAGCTTTATTTGCATATATTAAAAGCAATTAACTAATTTATTCTATTTCTTCCGTTGGATCTAAACACGATTACTTTGCCAAAATAAGCAACTAAAAGTTAAAATCTAATAAACTAATCAATTAAGCTTGATTCAAGACATAAGGCATAATAAGGAATAAATCGCTCAAGCCAACAAATAATGACAACTTAAACTTTAAATAAATAACTGAACCACTATGGCACGCAAATCGAGGAAAAGTAAAAAGACTCAAAATTCGAACAAAAGGGATGAACGACCGACTGACGGCACTCACAATAATAGACTGAGGTAAGGACTAGGGTCAAAAGCTATCTCCTCCACTCCCATCGGACATATAAGGCACGCTCAGACCTGTGAAGCCAAGTGGAGACGATACCCCGTACCTACCCGGTACTTGTACCTGCAATATCTTGCATCATCGAAGCATGCATACATGCATATAAATATAGAATACACGACACGCACACCGATGAAGGAGAATCGCGACGTTCCCTGTCTCATCGAAACGAGTGAAGGAAAATCGTCCCCTTGCATCCAATACAATAGCAAACACGCAACATATATATGACACATCGCCTAGATAAAGTAAGATGTCAGTACGAGCAATAATCCATGAAATACTAGAAATCACCAATACTGAAATACTGAAAATAACTCATGCATCCAATATCCAGATAAACATGAAATAATATCAAATACATCTGCAAAATGACGAGCAATAAAGTGCCAACTGAATAGTAAACTGCAACACAAAATCAGTCTAAAAAGTCCGATCGAGAAGGGGTACTACATGATGTATTTACTTTTGTTTTTACAAAAACTATTTACTATTTTGCTTCCAGCCATCAACATTCCTCATGTGGATGCGATTTTGTAAACACTTTGCATTTAAATATATCTAGAATCATATTGTTTCTTTTGTGTTATCATTTATTGACTCATTGGATGCATCTTTTCATTAAATTTTGCAAAAAAAATTCATTTTTTATTAAATTTAAGTGTGTTTGTAAGTTGCCGAGTTTTTCGCCGAGTTTTTCCCGAGTTTTTTTTCCAAGGGCTTGGCGACTCGAGCCGAGTCACGAGTAGTCCAACTATGCATACACTCATGGTACTAATTAGTAAGACAAGGGATTTCAAGCCTGGATAGGATTCTAATTTTGTCATGGCCTATGAAGAAGTTATCTATCTAGAACAGGAATTGAAAAATCTGCCAGTAGCTCCAACAACTGAAATTGAATGCATGACAACCAGGTTCATTGAATTTGCTAGAAAGGAAAAGGAAAAAGGGAACAAAATTCTAGATGACAACTTGCTATGATCCTATGTGGCAATTCATTTTCTTATTGGAGGATTCTTCCTCATTATTTGTGCCAAGTTCCTATTGGCTGATATTTTTGATAATGTTTATCTAGATAGGTTTTGAGTGTATTGAACCCTAATAGGGTTTAGGTGACGAAATCTTGACCCTTGATCTACCAATCTTAGCCATTTGGCATATTTGGAAGCACTATATAAACCCATTCATTTTCATTTGTAAGAGGTTAAAAAGTTAGAGAAAAGTTAGAGAAGTCAAAAGAGAGACTTGAAGAATTGTTGCTATTTTGTTGCTGAGATTAATAAAGACATTGAAGTGTGATGTTTTCTATTCATTCTTTGGAGCATTTGCATGGTTATTCAACTTCTCAAATCAAGCTTTAAAATTAGTTTAAGTATTTGAGTAGAATGTTAGATTGTTGTCTATGATTCATGGTGAAACTCCTAATCCATACCACTGGCAGTTTGTTGATTGCAAATTTGCCTTGTGTGGTCAATTAGAATTCTTGAATGTGCTTAAGTTCAATTGATATTCAATCATTGATATGCATTCAATTGATGGTGTCTATGCTTGGCAATAATTGGAAAATTCATTTGATCTCCATAGAAGATTGCATTAGCCTTAGTGGGGTTGTTCTTGTATGGCAAAACTAAGATTGATAGAGTTTCACTAGAAATCACCCTTCATCTATGCATTCTTAGGCGTATTTTAGCAGTCCTCAACCCTCATATTTTGCATTTTCTTTGATATACATCTAGTAGAATTAGCAAGTGAACCACATTGCATATCATTCGAACTTCATTCCTTGAAGTCAAGGCATTCATCCTTTAAGAAGTACGTAAGGAACCTTAGGAACCTTGGAGTCTTCCAATCGATCATATAATTTAACATTTGGGATGATTTTGCTCAAGAGAGGATTTATTCTGTGTTTGATTATGCCTAAACAACACATCTACAAGTTTCCCTTTTAGTTTGGTCTTAGTTTAGTTGCATCAATCTTAGAATAGCTTCCTTTTATTGCTTGGTCGGGCCAAGGTTTCAGTTTGCATTGAGTCATTACCTCATGCCTTTGTTGGCTCCTTTAGGTTAGTTAGTCTTTTAGTTTAGTTTTCTTTCGTTAGCTTAGTTTGCTTTGGTTAATTTTGAGGGATACCCACAATTGAGAAGGCGATCATACTCAAACACACTGGCGTTTTCAAATATTAATCATTCTTGAATGATTTTTCATAAGGATCTCCATAATACGAAGTTGTTCTTTTAGTGTTATCATTTGTTTGGGATTTATACTTAACTTGGAAAAGTCACTTATTGTACCTAGATGTTGACAACTTTTGATATTTTTACACACTAATAGACTTCGGGTTATTGTAATTCAAAAGTGAAGTTGTGAATAGTGAAAAATCTAAAGTCTTGCGCTTCAACACCATTGTATTGGTTAAACCCTAGTGAGCTTTATTTCTTACAAGCCAAAAGGCTAAGTGAAAATATGTGAAAAGAAAGCAATATCATGAAAAAATGACGAAGAAAAACAAAAGAAAAATTGAAAATGAAATGAAATCGAAACCAAAGTACTTGGCTATGGGAATATGAGAATAACTCCATTGGGGCTCTAGACGCCCAATGGAGCAATATTCATGAGGTCTGCAATGATAACCTTGTCAAGGCCATAGACGTTCCAACTGGCAGCAAGGCTCTATCTAGGATGGTTTTGGAATTAAGATAAACTACGTAACCATTCACAATATAACTTGAGAATTGCAGTCATCCTGTGAGAGGAAATTAATACAAATGCACACGCATTGGTTATCATAGGTTAAGTCACTTGGTACAATTTGAGTTTTTTTCTTAGTTTTCGTATATTTTCTAACCTTTAGATTTACTTAAAGAGCTTTTTCACAAATTCTGGGTTTTGAATGAATTTTATTCTCGAAATGTTCAAGAACATTTCTTCATTGGAATCACCAAATGTTGTGACCAAATCACATATCACCCCATCATAAATGAGGACCCCTCTTTGCTTTGTCGTAGCTTAGATTAAGTGTCGAAGTCTTCTTGTGAGATGATGCAACATGATCAGCATGTAGTGAGTTGAGCAATTCACCTTTAGAACTTGAAAAGCATCAAAATTTGACCAAGGCATGAAAACGAATTAGGTTGTCATTACTCTCCGCACCCCCTGTCAGTGCTCTCGGCACGCCCTTCCATTGCTCTCAACACCCACTTCCATTGCTTCTCGGCACGCCCTGTCAGTGCTCTCCGCACCCACTTCCATTGCTTCCGGCACCCCCTTCCATTGCTATTGGCACCCTTTGTCATTCACTTCGATGAAGTGTGAAGGAAAGCAAAGATTTGATTAAGTCAAGTTCGAGTATAGAATGAAGGGTGGCGATGCTTTGAACCCCACACGATGCAAGATGCATTGAATAAAGAACCACAATGCATGCGATGCATTCGATAACACTAAGCTTCCACGATGAAATTTTATGCTATGATCAATGCAGGTTGCAAGTACAATGAAGAATTCAAATGGTGATCGATGAAAAGCATTTAATAAGGGTTGCCGCACCAATGCAAGTATTCGAAATCAACGCCTTGTGATGTTTTAAAACTCGAAGTGGCCTATGCAATCTCAATTAAAGATCAAAGTTCTAAAAGTTCTAGGTTGGCAATTAAATATTTGAAGGTAAAATTCGATGCAATTCATTAATGATCGACCAAGAGACATTTAATGAAGGTGGCAAAGCATTTCGTTTTAATTGGACCTCATTTAATATATGATCCCTTTGAGTTGCTCTAATGTGTTTGATCAATTAAGGTGACGACTCTATCCAACTTAGCAATTTTAAAAGGATCATGATTTGATCGCTTTACTGCAAATAACATTAAATGTAAGAGCTCAGCGATTTGAGATATCAAAAATGTCATTTAGAATTCGTGAGTGATATTCAAAAATGGTGGTCGAAGTGTGAGTGATATTAAATGCAGATCGCCTAAACCAAAACCTTGTGATGGGTTATTGATCCATCCAAATGACTATAAGCTTGAAATTGATCATTGCATTTGAACAATTTCAAAATCGATATTGCACTTGAATTTAGAGTTAGCAATCTTGTACGAATTATGAATGCATAAATGATCTTGAGAAACAGCGACTCATGTAAGGGAGGTAATTTTGATCAGCAATTTGTATTTTTATCTATTTCGAATTCACAGCCACATCAACAGCAAAATTGCATCATTTTGGAGGATAATTGATTCTGGTCTGCACATCGAAAGCAAGACAAGATATTAATAAGGCAGCGAATTTGCATCTATTTTGATCACTGCGTTTGATCAAAATATCCATAAAGGGGAATTGAATCAGTATATCAGGTCTGAGAGGTTTCAAATCATCTTAAATCATTATGTTTTATAATAATCTGGTTTTTTGTCTTTGTCTGATCCTGATTATAATAATCTTCTTTATTTCATTTTGATCACTTTAAGAGCTTTTGTAAGCAATCATTAGCTTAAGACGATTATGTTTCAATGTAGGGCTAAAGGAGAAGCCTAGGGTTTCAAGATTATTATTAGAATTAGGTTCCTAGCTTAGATGATCAATTCATATTCGCAAGCAAACATCATTTCATGAAACTAACAGTGCAACATTCACTATTTTCATAATTTTAAAGAAATTTAAAAGTATACCAATTCTCGTAGGTGCAAGATGGCGGGAACAAGGCAAGCCCTCATCAAAGAAGATAAAGAACATAATTGTGGAGTCCAAGATCATCTAGGCCAGATTGATATGAAGAAGTTTCAAGGCTCACTTTACACCACCAAACCAATAAGATACGTCAAGTAAATGATAGATAGTGCTATTGTGCAGTGCAATGCAATGAGCTCATCATCGAATGTGCCAGACACTATGATCCAAATAGAAGTGTGATTGACATCCGATGGAAGAGAGACCACTACCTATCCTAAGAAGCAATCAACGAGGCCTTTCATATACCTCAATTCAAGAACATGATATACAAGAACATTGATAGTGCAAAGACGATCCAGATAAATGTTAAGAGATAGTTAACAAGTATTGGCTATTGAAGAGAAAGCCTTGATCAATTGGACAAGAATCATTAGCAACAACATTAATTTGCAATTCAGGAGGCTTGAACAAACGAAGACATTCTGCATGGGCTCATACATTATATACTCACTTTCTTGGGCTTATCGGTATGTGGGACTTGTTGGGACTCCAAAAATTTTGTTTAATTTTGAAGACCTAAGCTCAAAATTGTGTGTTCCATTCAGAATCGCCCTTCAGAGCAAGCCTATGTAGCTCATTTGGTGAGCTTGTACTTTGCATCAGAGAATTGTCAAGTGCAATCCTTTTGGGGGATGGTTATACACCTTATGGAGATGCCATGTGTCCGTCTACAGCTTCCTCAAATCAGATTTGATGTGTTTGTGAAGTCTCCTTCGGAGGTCCTAAGGTTAAGGCTGCATATTGCACCTTTCTGCATTTTTCTGAGTAGCCTTGTTTGACGCCTTGTTTTGAGGCCTTGTATCTTTTTACCAGTTGATTGTCAAGACAAACGGAGAGTTTCTAGTGATTCTCTACTATTTTTTGAGCTCCCATGCCAAGTGGCTAAGTCCCATCAATCCGTTTAACTAATTTTCAAAGTTGGTTCTATATGCAAAAAGTTCAGTTCTGCAACTGAACATAGTCAAACAGCAGTTTGAAGGCCACTTTGAAAATTTATATTTCATGCCCAGTCGACCTTCACTTCAAAGCAATTGTTCCCCATGATTATCTGTAAAATTATCTACCATATCCCAGATTTGTAGCGCCCCAGCTCGTCATTTGCTCAGTTTTCTAGACCCATTCCAAATGCATTTTTTCAAAGTTTCAGCATCAGCATGTTAAGATTTTCAGACGAGCCAACTTTGAGGGTGAGTAATTTTCACATGTGACTTAATCAGGTCAAACCCTCTTGCACACTCATTCAAGGTATATTGATGTGCTAATATACCATTTGGTGGCTTCTGAAGTGTTGATTTGATATTTTTTCAAATTAGGGTTTGAAGGCTACTCAGGTTGATTCAGCAGTTTCAGATTCTGAAACAACTGAGTAGGCAAATTTTAGAGGTCAGAGAATTTTAGAGGTGTAATTAATCAGCTAGCTAGAATAAGGAATAGAAGATGCCAATCGGTAGAGGAGATCAATGGAGTTTGTCCACGAAGCACCGAGTCAGTAAGCAGGCATATGTTGATTTTGAAAGGGCTAGCTTGAACAAGCCTTATACCCCCTTGCCCTATACTCTAGATAGTTTCCTTTCCTGTTTATACAAAATCTAATCTTATAGGTCAAGAATAAATGATTTGAATGTTGTACAACAATATATTTGCAATCAACTATTTTCGTTGCGGTTAACAAACCCTTACCATATTCCATTAGATTTCCTTTACACACTTGTAAGCCTATGCATTATTCCAAAACTAAATACTAAATATTAATGTTATTAGAAAAGCATGAGTCTAATTAAATCTCAATATATATGTTAAATCGTACTTCCTCCTTCCCATGAGGCATTAGGAAGCTACAAGAAATTTCAAATCGTATCACACAATGAGGCTACGAGGGGAATTTATCCTAAATTGAAGCCATAACTTTTTTACTATTGCTGCACATGGGTATTTGCCACTGTAACATGTAACAGAAAATTTATTTCTATTGCCCATCATCAGATGATGTTTAAACAAACCCTCTCAATAGATAATATTAATGCTTAGTACACTCCCACTCTACAGTTCAAGTCCAAAATGGTGCTTCTATCAGTTGTGTTCGTAGATTTGCAACTGCAACCAAAGTCTTCAAAGTCGGGAGGATGTAGTGAAACTGTTAAAATGACAATTTTCGAAGTCTTGTTCATAGGTGGAAATCGTGGGGAATATAGGCCGTTATAATTTTCAAACTCTTTCATCGTAAGTGTGGAAATGTAGATAATCATAATTTCAAACACATATTACAACGGCTATAATCCATTTTGAATAGTGTACATGATTAATTTTTTTTATTTTCATTGATGTGGAGAGATGTTGGAGGCAAAAGCAATATATGTCTATCACAAGAAATGGAAAATAAATCTAAACTCTAGACAAACACACATATGTGGTCTACAAAAATGACAATAAAAATAATACCATTTACAATGTATTTATCCAAATCAAGAAAAATTGATCAATAATTGGAAACCCTCTGCAAATATAAGCAATCCAAACATTCCGATGACAAATGAAAACCTTCCACAATTTTTTTTATTTCCTTTTTTTTTTAAGCAATAGACAAGAGAGACAATTTTACCTGATTTTGTAACTTGTTTGCTGCTTTTCGTGTTGTTTAAGCTCTCCCCTGCTGCTTTCATGCCCTACCATTGTGAGGATCGGCCCCCAAAACGAGTGACAATTTTCTAACCTCAAAAAATTTGAAGACACAAAAGGCATCAACTAATAAATTCTTGTTAGATGGTTAATGTTAGAAAATATCTATTGGCAAAACGCACAAGATCTAATTATAATAGATTCTAAATTTCCCATGATTGGAAATATTTTGTTGCTAGATACTAAGTTAAGAAGCAGTCAAAGAAGCAGTCTTAAGTAATCCTGAACTGAAATCTATATGAAGACCTAATCAAGGAAATATTTTGTCATATGCTAAAATATTTTACCGTAAGGTATATGTGGATTGCTTTGTAGGATAAATCATGACTGGACCATGCTTCAGAAGGTTGCAAAATCCTAATAAGTTCAGAGAATTTACATGAATTTAGTTTGTTATCATAAACAATCTACACGAGATATTTATCCCAGAGACTTGTTACAATAAAATCTGTCTCGAAGCTGCAAAAATTGTTACTAGTCCTCTGTATTCTTGTTGATTTTGATTGTAATGCCCCTGTCTAAATATTCAGGGCTAATAACTTTAAACTGTACAATATTTGTAACAAGATAATACAAATCTAAACTTCATTTCAAATGTTTGTATCCATTAATATCCTAGATTCAAATTTGGTTACAAATATAAAATAGATTGCAGAACCGTCCTTATATTCAACAGGACTATAATACATCATAAAATGTAAGAAGGTTCTGCGATCTATTTTATATTTGTAACCTGATTTGAATCTAGGATACCAATGGATTCTTGTTGATTGTAAATATTCAGACTAAATCATTTTAAAATGTGCAATATTTAGAATTAGATAATACAAATCGAAACTTCATCAAATGTTTGTATCCATCAATATTGTAGATTCAAATAAGATTACAAATATAAAATAAAAATTTTCTTACATTTAATGGGACTATAATACATCATGAAATGTAAGAAAGGTTTCTCCAATCCATTTTATATTTGTAACCCAATTTGAATCTAGAATACCAAAAGATGCAAACATTTGAAATGAAAATTTAACTTTATTTTCCTTGAATATTTAGACAAGGACGTTACAATCAGCAAGTACAGAGGAATACAGAGGATTAGAAGCAATTTTAATTCTCATTGCAAAACCTTTCTTATATTCAATGGGACTATAATACATCACAAAATACTGCTACAACTTCTTTAACAAACTACAGATAGGACAAGGAACTCTTACCAATTTTTCTCTGCAAACACGTCTTATTTCCTCTGCATTTTTCTCTGCGAACACGTATTAGTAGACAGGAATGATTGAACCTTCCTCTGCATTTTTCTCTGTAAACACGTATTATTTCCTGCCTTCAAGCTGCCCCAAAATCGCCTCCACCCCATTCGCTTGCATTCTGAGGTTTATATGGCTCTAAAAATGCTCGAAAAAACACATTTTATTTCTCTCATAATATTCTCAAGAAATTAATTAATCAGACGGTCTCTCAGCGAGGTTATTTGGGTGCAGGTCACATGCGAATCATACTGACACTCAGAACAATGACAATGCCACGACCCTCTGCCAAATTGTTTGCACACATCGCAGATAAAAGATTTGTCTGGATAGGAAGGAACGAAACAGAGAACCAATGTGTGCTGCGGATGAACTGGGTGATTAAATTTCATGGGCAGATTTACACTTGAAGGATGCAGATCTAATTTGCAAAGACTGCAATAAAACGAAAACCCCTGCCTCATCTCTTGCCCACATGCACCACATAAACAGGCCCCTTCTGCACAAGCCCATGTACTAGAATTCAAATTGAGAGATGATTATCAACAGGATAGTTGATCTGCTGAGGGATTTTTGCACAGCTTGAGTGAAGATTAAAATTGCAGCGCTCACAACAATAGATCAATTCATTTGCAATGGGTCTGCTGCATCCTCTGCAATATTGCTCCCCTGCACAAGCCCATGGACTAGAAATCAAATTGAGAGATGATTAGCAACAGGATAGTTGATTTGCTGAGTGATTTTTGCTCACAACAATAGATCACTTCATTTGCAATCCTCTGCAATATCGCTCCCCTGCAGCTCCTCCTTCCTTGCAGGTCCTTGCTAATATTTTCCTAAAACGGAAGGGGACGCCATGGCACGGTCACCCTCCCCTGCATAGTGCATTCCTAGGCCATACGACATTAATTCATAGGTCATTCGGCATTAATGGAATATCTGAAATTCCTTAAACCACAAAACAATAATCTCGAGAAATGAGTAAATCATAATGAATATCAAAACTAATAAGGCGAATAGCTAACTGTTGAAGATGAATAGTCAGATCATATATATGAAGTACTGAAACATGCTTGTACACACTCATGAACCATGCTTGTACCAACGCAGAAAGAGGAAAAATATCTAGCCGAGGGAAAAATTCTAGCCGTTTTTATTTTTAAATTTGAATTGGGAATTGGGGAAATCAAAGAAATTTACTCGTTTATATTTTCAAATTTGAATTGGGAAATCAAAGAAATCTAACCGTTTATATTTTTAAATTTGAATTGGGGAAATAAAAATATCTAGCTGTTTATATTTTAAAATTTGAATTGGGGAAATCAAAAGAATCTAGTTGTTTGTAGTTTTAAATTTGAATTGGGGAAATCAAAGGAATCTAGCTGTCTGTTTATATTTTAAATTCTGAATTGGGGAAATCATAGATCGCTATACCACGTGGAGACAACAATAAAAATAAGGTTAAAAATAGATTTAGTTTCCTTGTAAAGACACATATTGTCTATCACAAATCTATTTAAGTATGCAAGTATATTTGAGTGTCTACGAGAATAATTTCTTAAAGACAATATCAATATAGTCGAATCATCCTTTTCACATTCATCATTGGTATGAATTACAACCTTCCACAAATTTTAACCATTTTTTTAATAAGATCATTTTGTAGTAATTTTTTCAACTTTAACAGGTGAGTTTAATCCATTTGAAAGTATGAAGAAGGGAAATGACAAACTAAGCAAGCCTTATTATGAGAGGAAACACTACTACATTTTAACATAGTCATCTACATGAAGTGGCTTAAAACATATAAAAGAATTTTTTCATCTTCTCTGTAAGTAAATAATGGAGGAGTATTATAAAGGAGATTAAGTTTGTAGACTTGGAGATATGGAGTCTTGTCTTGTGTCTCAAGCATAGGTAATCTTAGAGATTTTTAGTCTTCTTGTTCAGCCTATTTACCCTCTTTTACTCCCCAATATAGTTTTGTAGATCTCTTATTTTCTTACCAAATTTACGTACAACTTGCCCTAGCTTCCTTATCTCATCCAAGCCTTTAGAAGCCCATCTAGCATCTTTTTTATCTCCATTTGTTAATTTCTTATATCCCTTTTTTCCTTTTTGTTGTCTTTGTACTCCAACTACTATTTTGACATAGATCATGAAATAATACTAGTAAATGCTTGAGAACATAGCTCTATAAACAACAACAACAACAATATTTGCTTGAAAGTTTCTCATGCCCTCAAAAAAAAATACCAAACGTAAAATAAAATGCCACCTCATATGATATTTTTCCAACCAATCACATCCTTGTCTCTCCTTCCACACTTTCTATGCATGACTACCCTATGTTGGCATTTTTTATGTTTATGTTATGATTGTCATTGATGGACACACACTTGCATTGAGATCCCCTTTATATGTATGAGCTAGAGCTCAATCGGTATCCGCTCCAACCGGTATGTTGTATTCTAGTCTTTAGACTATTGGTGATTTTGCAAAATGTGTTTCCCGGTCTGAAGCGGCATGTCGACCCCAAGCGGTTCACAGATCTCAAGCAGTATGAGGAAGCAAAGTGGCATAACACATTCTTACCAGTCTTCATTTTTGTCAAACCGGCAACCGGTATTTTGTATGAACCGTTAATACTTTGTGATGAGTTACCAACTGGTATTTTGTGATGAGTTACCAATCCACCGATTGTTTGACGGTGCCGACACACTGACGGTGCTTCTTGTTTTGTGTTACTGAGTATGTCTAGATTCATTGAACCTAGGAAATTGTAATATAATCCTATTGGACCGACATGAAATCAGATTCCTTTAAAAGGACATCATGTTTGGGTTTTTAGGTTGTTGTTGAAAGGGTTTATGTTGTGCTAGGGTTCAAAGTGGTTGATGAGTTGTTGTAAGAGTGATCTTATCTGAGAAGATCAAGTTGTAACTGAGTGAGAGATAGAGAAGACTGAAGTAATGTTGGAATGCATTAGCAGTGAGCTATACTGGATCTAACCAAGCAGTTTGTGCTATTAGATAGTGTAGACGTATAAAAATGACCATATTCCTAAATGAATATTTTATGTTCATTTCTCTATTTAATTAAATCCAATTTAATTAAAATATCCACATTCTTCTATTTTATTAAGTAAATTACTCAATTTATTTAAATAAAATTCACTATACCCATTTAATGAATAAATCATTTTATTCAATTAAAACCCCCCTATCGACTTTTAATTAAATTCAAATTTAATTAAATAGTTATCCTAAATTAAATAAATCTAATTTATTTAATTGCAACCAAATTGAATTAAATTACTTTATTTCAATTAAATCCTATTATCCCTCCATCCACTTGCAAAATCCTACATCTCCCACTTGCCTTCCTAAACCCCTTTCTAATCCCTTCTAGAATCTTCTAATCATTTCTAATTAGCCTAACCCATCTTCTAAACTTTGTCACATTCCTAAGCAAAGGGGAGGTCACTTCTCAAAACCTCAAAGTCTTTGATAACCATTAAAGGCTTCAAACCTTCAACCACTTAATTCCTCAAAGTCTTTGATAACCATTAAAGGCTTCAAGCCTTCAACCACTTAATTCCCCAAAGTCTTCAATAACCATTAATGGATAACTCAAACCCTCTTACATGGTTAAAGAATTTGTTTTAACTCAACCTTCACCCAACCCAAAGGTCTCATCAGGCCTTTAATGCTTTGACCATGATTATCTCTTAATCATTTGCACAAAGGTTTATCCTTGGATTAACTCTTAATCCATTGGGTAAGCCTAACTTAAGCTTAACCCTTATCTCTAAGGTAACCATAAAGTCTTCTCAGGCATTTAATGCCTCCAACCCCTTCTCTCAACCCAACCCTATGTTGACACTTGTCACCATTTCATGGGTGCCATTTGCAAACATGGATCCCCAACTTTCAAACTCAACCCTTGATTAAACCATTTAATCTTGACCATCCATTTCCTTATTTTTGCTATAAATAGAGCTCTCATTCCTCCATTTCGATCATCCTCCAAATTTGTAGTATCACACTTATGCTCAAATACATTCAAGCTCTCATATATCATTTTATGCTCATCATTTAGCCTCTCTTTGGAATAGAAATTAGTCTAAATATGCATGTTTAGAATACTTTCTTTATCATTTAGCTCAATCATAGACTAAATATATCATGTTAGGATAGTATTCATACTAACCTTGTCATCTTATCATCTAGTTTATTGCATTTATAGAATCATGCATAACTTAGAATACATTTCATTCTAGAATTTATCGAAACATCCCTCGTTCTTGCATTTGCCATCCCTAAACCATTTTGCTCAGTGATCTGAGAGCAAAAACATTGGTTTGAGGGACATTGTGAGATAGAGAACCATGGGACCCACCTTGGGAAGCTGAGTAATACTTCGTTACTCCATAGCTTGCACCAAGAAGTCCTGTGTGTGTGTGTGGACAAGTCTTTTAGCAATATTTTCACATATTGAGTTTTATCGACCCACTTTTCCCGCATACAAATAGATCAAACAATTGTTGATTACTCACATCTTTGACAAGTCTGTAGCCCTTAACTGGGTAGGCCCAAAAGCCTTTGTAAAATCCTCTAACAAGGTGGTTCACCTCTATGAATCTAAAATCCTCTAGCAAGGTAGTCTTTAATCGAACTTATCTCCTAACAGAGATTGAGATTCCTAACAGGATCTGTTCGGGTGAAGGACATTGTAAGACCTTAACCGGTCTGGTTTCTATTCTGTAGATAGTGACTTGTGAGTTCCATCTCACTGTGGTTTTTCCCAGTTGGGTTTCTACGTCAAATATCTTGTGTTATGGTTGTATTGCTTTTGTGGGTGAATGCTTTATTTGCATTTTGGTTTGCATGTGTGATAACCGATCTGTTTGTTAAACTGCTTTACCGGTTTATCTTCAGACTGCTTAAGTGTTTTAGGACAGAGATTTTTGGCATACTAATTCACCCTCCCTCTTAGTATTCATCACCCTATTCTAGTTACATTTCATTTTTTTATTACATAAGATTAAAAATCTTTTCAACAAATTCATTTTGTGTATATCTTATAATTGTGGTGTTCATGAGGTTGCAACTCTTTGAGGTGTTGGTGTTTTTGTAAGGACGCGAGGACTTTTCCATTAGTTTTTGCTTTCCCATGTTCATCATCATCCTCCGATTCTTGTTGGAAACAATCAAGCTCCACTTGAAGGCCATGGTGAAAATGATGTAAATAATGAATTGTAATTTCTTTTACTTGGTGTGAATACTATAATCAATAGTATATAGTTTGATATCTTCAGTTTTATTGGTTTGTCTTGCACTTTGAAAAGAAATACATTGAGGTTTTGTCTTCTTCGCATATGATATGTTATGTATCGTGCTATAGTCATTTTCCCTTTACGCTATATTTTTTTATTCTTTATACTATTATTAATAAACATTCTCGCATTTTGCATTTTATCCAAAACTTATTTGTCATTTTATTTGTGTATGCTTGACAAATTTGCCAATTATACCAAGGTGAAGATTTGAAGATGAAAGTTAACATTTGTAATTATGCATATCATTTTTTGAATCTTGAATTTATGATTTGGTGAATCTAAATTTTAAAAGACCTATATTTTATATTACATGTGATCTTTGAATGTTTTTTAATTTATCAATTATGATTTGTATGTACGTCAATTAATTTTGAGACTTTTGTTAACAATTCTAGATAAACATTAATGAATGTCTAGTGGATGCAAATTAAATTTTATGACTGTTGGTGTGAGAATTTGTCAAGATCTAGAGGCAATGGAAAGCACAAATAAGAGAGAACAAAAATGTGACAAGAATAAACTGATTCCTGTCAATGATGAAAACTGTGATCAGCTGGATCATCAAGATTTATTACACACAATGATGACATGTGGCTCATTAAAATGCAAGGGTAGGTAGGAGAAATAGTAAAATATTCCACATGAGGTGGATCACCCACCAAAGGTGGAATTGTCACACCACAATAAGCGGATATGATAAAGTAATACCAAGATCACACCATAAAAGGTGGAAATTCTCCTACATACACACTCCCAATGTAGCACATCCCCCTAAGTGTCTCATATGCAAACTACCATGATATGCATGTACCTAAGTAAACTTAAGTAAAGTGTAATTATATCCAAGATGAATAAATAATTACACCAACACCCCCCTTAAGTGCAACTTAGGGGAATGCACTTAAGTCTACAATGCAACTAAGCAATGCAAGATGGGTCCCAGCTACTAGGCCATGTTAGGTACCATGTACAAATGCAAATGCAATCTCCCATAAAGCGAGGAAAGACAGAAAAACCCAATGGGAAAAAAACCTCCCCCAAAAGAGAGATGATGAAAGCATACAATGCTCTCAATGATGAATAAGAGAGAAGAAGAGACCATGAAGCCCCCCCTCAATGTAAAATCTCCTACAAAGATGGTCCAATGATGTTGACCAAAATACCTCCCCATTACGAAGAAAGAGAACCAATGTTGCACCAATAATGCCAAAGAGCGACAAAACCCAGTACTAAGTCGATGATGATGAATCACTCGCTACAACAAAATGAAGATCAGGCACAGAGACAACATGCTTTGAGCATCAACTGGATACTTGTAAATAGCAGAAATACTGGTACAATCAAAGTCTCATGGGAGCCATGCACAAATGTGTACAATCTAAGTCTCAACTGGAGCCATGCACCAAGTCTCACAAGATAATCTTAATCTACGTGTACAAGAGGATTACATCAAATATGTCATCAAAGACAAGATACAAAGAGGTGTAGAACTTTATGATAGTGCGAGTACAACATTGCTTATGCAAGAGCATGAAAATATGGAAACATGAAGATGATGCCGCCAAAGAAGCCCTATAGAATATTGCAGATGAAGATGCCTCTGATTGGGATGTCGCCAAGCAAAATATAGGAGCAATAGCCCCCCCCCTTGGTTGTCAGTTGGAAGAACTTTAAGACAGGTGTGAAGTGGACAAGAAAAAATTGTTCCCAATTTGACTTATTAAAGAAAATTGTGTTTTTAAAAGATTTTTAAAAAGTCCCATTAAAAACAATTATTAAAAACCATGTAAAAAAAATGTTTTTAAAAAATTAACAAAGAAAAAATCACACCATGATTTTATTTTTCAATATAAAAAACTTAATTAAAATTTCTATTAAAAACATTCAAGTTTTTATTTAATTGAAAAATCTTATTTAAAAAAGCATATTTAAAAAGTTTTAATATATTAAAAAAACTTTTAAAAAAACTAAAAAGCCCCTTGCATGGGGGCCCATAGAGCCTGTGGCTACCCACAAGTACACTATGGGACCGCAATGCCTGCGATTACCTACGTACTTGCAAGTACTTTGTAGGACTGCAAGTACACTACAATTGCTCATAGTGCCTGTGGTTACCCGCACGTACACTACGGTTGCTCACAATGCCTGCGGTTACCCGGAGGTACACTGCGAGACCTACAGTGCTTGTGGTGTACCCACAACACCTGCGACATAATAAAGCCTCCTACATAATAAAGCCTCCTACATACACACAACACCTGCGACACAATAAAGCCTCCTATATACAATGTCGATGAGCCTTCTTATAAAGGCAAGACTAAGAGACAAGAGAGCACACAATGATGACATGAGACTCAATGAGATGTAAGGGTAGGTAGGGGTAGGTAGGAGAAATAGTAAAATATTCCACATGAGGTGGATCACCCACCGAAGGTGGAATTATCACTCCACAATAAGTGGATATGATAAAGTAATAACAAGATCACACCATAAAAGGTGGAAATTCTCCTACATACACACTCCCAATGTAGCACATCTCCCTAAGTGTCTCATATGCAAACTACTATGATATGCATGTACCTAAGTAAACATAAGTAAAGTGTAATTATATCCAAGATGAATAAATAATTACACCAACAGTTGGCAACAATAATGAAAGAAAACTGAGAGGGGGGGGGGGGGGGGTGTGAATCAGTTTTCACCAGATTCAACAATTTAAGCACAATCTTATATTTCAATCAACTGCAACAAGAATAAAGATAAAGACAATAACAAAAACACACATAACAACAAGATTTTGATGTGGAAAACTCGGTTAAGGGAAAAACCACGGTGGGAACCTACCCACAATAAGATGATACTTTGCAGTAATATGTTTAAATAATACAATGGGGAATGCACATGCATTTAGGCACACTGCTAAGAGCTGACTGCTAAAAACACAATGACCCAGAAGGCTCCAATCCTCAAGGAAGGTTCACTACCTTCCACTAATGTTCAGACTACAATCTGGAATACATGAACTACAAAGATAGCATCTGCTAATACCTAATGACAGTTTTGGTTAAGCTCATTTGTCTAGTCTGCAACAATATCTGCTCAATACATCATACCAAAGGATAAATTTTATTATGTGCACATACACCACTATTTGATAATATAGACACAACATTGACACCCAAATTACATGAATATAACACCTATTTATATAATTCATCAACCTTGACTACAAGGTCGACCAAACCCTCAATTACAAAATTACACCACACGATACATAAATCAACCACTAGACCAATGCAATGCCATAGGTGACATATCATGGACCTAAATCAAATCTCCAAACATGTATTACCACCAAAAATCTCGCCAAAATCAACCGCAACACACTACACCACCCAAAATATGCATAACATGAAGAATATCATCGAATCAGCAAAATAACCAATGCCACTCACAAGGATCAATGTGGACCACCAGAAAAAATAGGACATGATCAAGAAACACCAAAAATGACATTAGAACCATCCACAATAGCTACACCAACACCACTTAATCAAATCTTCATCGATCAACACGCTAACACTCAAGAGCACTCAACAGCAATTCGGACTAGAACGATGACTTGCGGAGCACCAAATCATGAACCATCTAAAATGAAGATATACATGAACATCCAAAACACTCACCCAAATCTGCAACCAAACATATAATCATACCGGAACACAACGAATCAAATACCAGAACATTGCAGCACCGAACACTAAAGAACAGTCTTCATACCAAAATCCACAAATCGATCAAATCACCACATAGCTTCATGGAATCAATAAGGAATGAAGTATATCTATTTGATTGAGCATCCCAAATAGATAAACCAACCAGATCAACTCAATGCAATCACCAAAACATCAAACACATGAATATGTTAACATCAATGCCAACAACATATCCTAGCAGCAGTAATATCCACTGATCTCCCCTTTGGCATTGATGGCAACATATGAATGTACAAAACAATCAATGCAAAGAAATGAATCAACACCAACAAACTCCCCCTAAGATCATGCACACAAATCTCCAAAGATAAGGCAATTTTTCACATGCTTCTCTCCCCCTTTGACAAAAATGCCAAAGAGAGAATACAAATCATGCATCTCTCCCCAAAACTCATCTTATAAGAAGGAAAATATCTCCCCTTAGGATAAACTCACAATTGGTCATCAGAATCACACACAAACTACTCTGACTGAGTAGCAGTACCAACTCATCAACCCGAATAAAAAGATAAGGCTTTGAAATCCACCGAATTGATGCAACTCCATGCATCTAGTTCTCAACAGGAGGGGCAAAGACCCCTAACTTATCTCTCAAATAGACAAATATTTCTATAGGAAAAGTTTTAGTGAAATATCTGCAATCTGATCCTTTGTAGATACATATTCCAATATGACTTTGTCATCACTGACTTTCTCTCTCAAGAAATGATACTTTTAATTGACATGCTTTGTTTTAGAATGTAGTATCGGATTCTTGAAAATATTGATAGCACTTGAGTTATCACAATAAATAATAGTAGGCTCATCGTAAATCACTCTAATATGCTTCAACATTTGCTTAATCCAAACTACTTGAATACAGCTACTAGCAACAGCAATGTATTCAGCTTCAGCAACAGATAGAGATACAACATCTTGCTTCTTACTAGACCATGAAACAAACTTCTTTCCCAAAAAGAAAGCTCCATCGAAGGTGCTCTTTCGATCATCAACATCACTTACCCAATCAACATCAATATAGACACATAACAAGAAATTATCATTATTTGGATATCATAAGCCATAGTCAACAATCCCCTTCAAGTATCTAAAAAATCATCTTCACAGCAGTAACATGAGTCTCTTTAGGATCATCTTGAAATCTAGCACAAAGACAAATAGCATGCATAATGTATGGTTTATTCTGAGTTAAGTACAACAACCCACCAACCATAGATCTAAACAAAGTCTAATTAACTTTCCAAGATTCATCATTCTTAGACAATTTACATCTAGTCACCATAGGAGTTCCAACAGGTTTTGAATCATCTAGCCCAAACTTCTTCAATAATTCCTTCACATACTTAGATTGAGAAATGAAAATGCTTTTGTCAATTTGTGTAATCTACAATCCTAAGAAGAATTTCATTTCACCTATCATAGACATCCCAAATTCCTTTTGCATATCATCAACAAACTTCATACTCAAACCATCATCTCCTCCAAAAATGATATCATCAACAAAGACTTAAACAATCAAAATGTTATCATTCTCAACCTTAAAGTATAAATTACTATCAGCAGTACCTTTACAGAATCCCAACTTCAACAAATACTTATATAATCTGGCATACCAGGCTCTAGGGGATTGCTTAAGTCCATATAGTGGTTTCTTCAATTTACATACCATGTCTCCTTCATTTGATAAACAAAATCCATCTGGTTGCTCAATGTAGACTTACTCTTCCAAATAACCATTCAAAAAGGTTGACTTAACATCCATCTGATATACCTTGAACTTCTTGTAAGTAGCATATGCAAGCAGCAATCGAACAACTTTAATTCTAGCTACCGGAGCAAAAACCTCCTCATAATCAATTCCTTCCATCTGAGAACACCCTTTACATACCAATCTTTTTTTTTTTCTTACCACTTCACCACCTTCATTCAATTTATTCTGGAACACCTATTTAGTGCCAATTACATTCTTGTCTTTAGGCCTTAGAACAAGCTCCCAAGTATTATTCTTCTCAATTTGATTAAGCTCTTTCTCCATTGCTTTTATCCAATTCCCATCCTTACACTCTTCTACAAAATCTTTAGGTTCAATCTTTGAAATCAAACATATATCTTCAGCATCAATCCTTCTCCTAGTCATCACACCTTTATTCTTAACAGCAACAATCTGATTTTCTGAATGATTCAATCTTACATGCCTCAGAGTCTTCTAATTGTTTTGTGTTAGAATCAAAGATCATTGAGAGGTGGGGGGGGTGAATCAGTGATCTATCAGAAACTGAAACTGCAAACTTATTCTTTATCCACCGATTAATAATGCATAATAGATAAGAACATAAACATGCAACAATAAATACACAAATCCACAACATTGAATTTTTTACGTGGAAACCCAGAAAGGGAAAAACCACGGTGGGGCTGGAACCTACAATATTCATATACTATGACCAGAAGTACATAAATATTACATAGATGGGGAATGCACTTGCATTCAAGCTCACTGCCTAGAGCTCACTGCTCAATAAAGTTGCCTGGAGGGCTACAACCCTCAAGGAAGTCTCATTGACTTACAATTTGTTTGCAATGTGTAAATACAATAAAATAAACTCTTAATCAGCATTTGACTATGCAAAGATGAGTTCTGGTTAGGCTCTGAATCTATGACTATCTATGTTCTGTTAAATACTCTATCTCTGTCTCAATCAGCAACCAGTTGATTTGAAAGCAAAATGCACATGTGAAATTACGCTCAATTTCACCAAAATGGATCACCATACATATAACACATCAAAAATCAACCACCACAATGATCTTGTATATCCGGTCTTACCACAAAAATAGTCTCCTTCAAGTCGGCTTTAATAAGTGTAACTTGTAGATTAAGTCGGCTTCAATCATGAACAAAACATAGCACCGAATAAAAAGATTATAAACAAACACTTCCTAAAGGTCTTCAGTATCATAGAGATAACAAAAATAATCACCAAAAGCACCGTAATCATCGGAGATCATTCTGGATCAAAGCATTACTCAAATACCTAGTTATACCTTGTTTCATCGATTAACTGTCTACCGGTTACCTCTATCTTCCAGATAAGTTGGATCATGACTGCCGGATCGAATCACCATGAATATTTTTCATCAATGACAACCCTAAAAAAATAATCAACCACCGAAAGTCTCCTGAAATCAACGAATGAGTGTCAATTGCTAACAATCTCCCCCTTTGGCATTGATGGAAACACCTATGAAAAATGATAAAGTGTTGAAACCTATACAATCCAGATGAAAGATTAAAATAATTCCAAGACTCCCCCTTATATCAATAATCCATGAATCAACAATACAGTGGACTGTACACTCCATACATATAATCAGTTTGTATACTGTACATTTTTCACCTCATCTCTCCCCCTTTGACAACAATGCCAAAGATAGGGTGTGTACGGGTTAGTGTAGGATCAAGTGGGGCCAAAAAGTGGCGATGTGAAAAAAATAGCCTTCCTCACTCGCCTAAAAATGCGAAAATCCGTGTTGACTTTTTGCTTGGCCTGGGTGTCAGTACACCTTGGCCTGGTAATTACCTATGCAAATCGGATATCGGATAAAATCCGATATCCAATTTTTATTTGTAATTTTAATTAAAAAAATATATTATATGTTACGTATTATATAATACAATATTATATTATATATGTTATTTAAAAATAATTTAAGTGTTGAAATCGGATATCCGATTTTCTACGACTTTTATATTTCGACAGTGACAGTCCCATGAGTCATTTTTAACTCACGGGTCGCGCAAATTCGTCAAAATCTGATATCCGGTGTTTTGACAAAAAATTGCTAAAAAATAGATTTAGAGGTAAGAATTTTGTCGTTTTGAATCATTTTCATTCATTTTTTGTATTTTTTGTGAATGTTTATTTGATTTTTCATTGAAAATATGTTTTTTTTTCATGAAAACTAGGTTTTTTTTAAATCAATTACCTAATTGTTTAAATTTGTTAACTAAATTTAATTGTTTACATTCAATTAGGTTAAAAATGGGGGATAACAATGAAAACATTGACCAACCACAACTGTAACAACCAAACCCTCATTTGCCAAACCCCCCCTCAATTCAAGATTTGCAAAAAATTTGAATGAATTGAGGGGGATTGCAGAAGTATATTGTAGGATCCCTTGTCTAAACCCATTGTTTGATCCTCTCACGCCAATCGTAAAATTATGGAAACCATGACTGAGGAGCACGATGCTGCCCTTTTGTGGCGAGATTCTATGAAGAAAAAATATGTAGATGGCTTGTTGTATAAGGATATCAAGGATCTTGAGATATCCAAAGCCGAAATCGCCTCATTATTTGTCAATCCCCATATTGGTCAGCTCGTAGATCCCAAAAAAACAAAACTTTCTATCAAATGGTGCACAAATTATGGGATTGTGAAAAACTTTTGGGATCGTTGGTGGATGGTTTTCGACAAACCACCCAATAACAATCTTGATATCCCCTTCTATTTCATAAAAAAATTCTATGCTGAGTTTGTTTTACACAAACATGTGAACTACTTTGACATCCAACCTTTCCAGGGTGTACGTTTAGGTATGCCCCAAAATAGACCTAGGGCAGTCAGAGTAGTCCAGGGCCCATATGTCCCCCCTCCTCTTGTTGATCCCCCACCTGCAGTTCAACATCCTGATATCATTTGTGAGGCGGCTTCACAGACCATATTGGCTATTCACTCTTTGAGTAGCCTTTTGGTTTCTCAGGCTGCGTCAGTAGCTCAGCCTACTATTGATGGTAGTGGTGCATTCGATGCCGGTGACACGTCATCCTCAACTCCACACATATGCATGCCCCATAGTTGTGTCATGTGTGGGCACGTATGCTTGGGTCCAGTTGGACAGCCCGTTGATCCTATTGTGGATAGTGCAGATTACAAGGTGCATGAGATGCATGATGCACCAAAGGTTATTACACAGACTAGAGGATACCCTGGGGAGTCCTCACATGCTAGAGGCGAGGAGGCACTATCATCATACATTGATGATGTATTGGTAAGATTTGTGTTTTCACAGTTCATGTTATATTTTAATTAAATATTTATAAATTAGATAATATTAAGTACTAATTTTTATTTACATGGTCTATTTAACAGTTGATGACTGAGGATGAGGTGAGACAGATTCAGGAGCGCACCTTGTCGGCCATTGCATTTGGCCTCGATAGCTTGACGGTACATATATTATTGCACCTAGTCGTTTGTATTTTATTGTACATACATGCTCATCATTTATATTTGTATTAATTAGATTATGTAGTAACTTGCATGTATATCTTATTTTACTCTTGTAGGGGACAAGTAGCACGAGTGCGGTGCAGTGTGATCTAGGATCTAGTAGTGCAATTGGAGACAAGGGAAAGGTAATTGAATGCAAATATGATTGAATGAATAGTTTAAATAACTTATAGTGATTATACATGTCTAGACATAGATTGATAGTTTCATATACTTGTTGTGTATATATACAGAGAACTCTTGGCTTCACATCCTTGATGACTACACCTAGTATACCTGAAGAAGAAGAAGAGATGCCTTGAGTAGATGTGTGTTTATTTTATTATTTGATTAGTAGATATAATTTTTTATTATCAGTGACAATTATATGCTAACTTGTATCAATCTCATATTTCTGAACATATGTAGGTTGTGTATCAAAATATTCAAAACATACCTCCTCTACCAAAGACATACATCAAGAGTCCTGCAAAGCTGAAGAGAAAACGTGGAGATGAGGTAAACATGAATAGTTCATTTTTATGTTAACTTTTCGAATGTGAATTATATAATATAACTAATATTAATCGTGCTTTGTTTTTCTTGTGCAGGATCCTTAAGAGCCGAGCAGTGCGGTGATGAGGATCAATTTTGATGATCCATCAGCAACTTAGGATGTTATAGATAGTTTTGGGATGCTTACATGTCTAGTTGGCATGTATATTTTGTATATGGACATACATTTTGTTTCAGTTGGCGTTTATGCCATATTTGTGTATGGACATACATTTGTAATCATTCAACATTTTTATATATACAGAAGTTGATATTTGATCATATAAATTGTTGCTCATCTGTGTGTGGTGTTATCATAGAAATATTTAATCTTCATTCCAATAATTAACAATGGTTAATAATGGCTATTTAATGAGCAATACAATTCATTTCATTTCATCATAAGTGTTGTTTTTATAATGAACAATATAATTCATTTAATGAACAATACAATACAATTTATTTAATGAACAATACAATTCATTTAATCAACAATACAATACAATTCATTCAATGAACAATACAATTCATGAACAATATAATTCATTTAATGAACAATACCCTACACATGCTCCTATTTTGCCCCCCCACTCGATCGAACGCTCGGGGTCATACCCTACCGGCGTCGTCCCTTGAGCACCCCAAGTCCTCAAAATTGTCAAACACGTACAGGTCCTAACTCGGAATCCGTGGTACCTGCGAACTAGCCGTTTGACCCTATGGGGCCATGAGAGGGGTCCCTACAAAAGTCTGTCTCGGTTTTTCAAGTTTCCCTATGGTTTTATTAGGGCAGCAATTTTTTGGTTGACGAAAAAATCGTCAGTCTCACTCAATGGAATGTTGTTGCATGGTCGATTTCTCGTTCAGCTCGTCGTGATGACGAACCATCAGCTCTGACATGTCTAGTTAAGCATTATTACCCTATGCATACTCCTATTTTTCCCCCCACTCGATCGAACGCTCGGGGTCATACCCTACCGGCATCGTCCCTTGAGCGCCCTAAGTGCTCAACATTGTCAAACTTTGATGGGCCCTAACTCAGAATTCGTGGCACCTGTGAATGATCCATTTGAACCTACGAGGCCATGAGAGGGGTCCCTACAAAAGCCTATCTCGGTATTTCAAGTTGCCCTGCAGTTTTATTAGGGCAGCAATTTTTTGATTGGCGAAAAAAACATCAGTCTCACTCAATGGAATGTTGTCGCATGGTCAGTTTTTCGTTCAGCTCGTCGTGATGATGAACCATCAGCTCCAACATGTCTAGTTAGGCATTATTACCCTATGCATGCTCCTATTTTTCCCCCCCACTCGATCGAACGCTTAGGGTCATACCCTACCGGTGTCGTCCCTTGAGCCCCCTAAGTGCTCAAAATTGTCAAACTTTGACGAGCCCTAACTCAAAATCTGTGGCACCTACGAATGATCCGTTTAAACCTATGGGGCCATGAGAGAGGTCCCTACAAAAATCTATCTTGGTTTTCCAAGTTACCCTACGGTTTTATTAGGGCGGCAATTTTTCAGTTGGCGAAAAAATCATGAGTGTCACTCAATGGAATGTTGTTGCGTGGCCGATTTCTCGTTCTGCTCATCACGATGATGAACTGTCAGCTTTAACATGTCTAGTTAGGCATTATTACCCTACACATGCTCCTATTTTTCCCCCCCAATCAATCGAATGCTCGGGGTCATACCCTACCGACGTCGTCCCTTGAGCGCGCTAAGTGCTCAAAATTGTCAAACTTTGAGGGGCCCTAACTCAGAATCCATGGCACCTGCGAATAATCCGTTTGAACCTACGGGCCATGAGAGAGGTCCCTACAAAAGCCTATCTCAGTTTTTCAAGTTGCCCTACGGTTTTATTAGGGCAGCAATTTTTCAGTTGGCAAAAAAATCGTCAGTCTCACTCAATGGAATGTTGTCGCGTGGCCGGTTTCTTGTTCTGCTCATTGCGATGATGAACCATCAGCTCTGACATGTCTAGTTAGGCATTATTACCCTACGCATGCTCCTATTTTTCCGCCCCACTCGATCAAACGCTCGAGGTCATACCCTACCAACGTCGTCCCTTGAGCAACCTAAGTGCTCAAAATTATCAAACTTTGAGGGACCCTAACTCAGAATCTATGGCACCTACGAATGATCCATTTGAACCTACGGGGCCATGAGAGAGGTCCCTACAAAAGCCTATCTCAGTTTTTCAAGTTGCCCTATGGTTTTATTAGGGCAGCAATTTTTCGGTTGGCAAAAAAATTGTCAGTCTCACTCAATGGAATGTTGTCGCGTGGCCGATTTCTCATTCTGCTCGTCGCGATGATGAACCATCGACTACAACATGTCTAGTTAGGCATTATTACCCTATGCATGCTCCTATTTTTCCCCCCCACTCGATCGAACGCTCAGGGTCATACCCTACCGACGTCGTCCCTTGAGCACCCTAAATGCTCAAAATTGTCAAACTTTGACAGGCCCTAACTCAGAATCCATGGCACCTACGAATGATCCATTTGAACCTACGGGGCCATGAAAGAGGTCCTCACAAAATCGTATCTTGGTTTTTCAAGTTGCCCTACGGTTTTATTAGGGCATAAATTTTTCGGTTGGCAAAAAAATCATCAGTCTCACTCAATGGAATGTTGTTGCGGGGCCGATTTCTCGTTCTGCTCATCGCGATGATGAACCATTAGCTCTAACATGTCAAGTTAGGCATTATTACCCTATGCATGCTCCTATTTTGCCCCCCCACTCGATCAAACGCTCGGGGTCATACCCTACTGACGTCGTCCCTTGAGCGCCCTAAGTGCTCAAAATTGTCAAACTTTGATGAGCCCTAACTCGGAATCCATGGCACTTGTGAATGATCCATTTGAACCTATGGTGCCATGAGAGAGGTCCCTAAAAAAGCCTATCTCATTTTTTCAAGTTGCCCTACAGTTTTATTAGGGCAGCAATTTTTTGATTGGTGAAAAAATCGTCAGTCTCACTCAATGGAATGTTGTTGCGTGGCCGATTTCTCGTTCTGCTCATCGCAATGACAAACCATCGGCTCCAACATGTTGAGTTAGGCATAATTACCCTACGCATGCTCCTGTTTTGCCCCCCCACTCGATCAAACGCTCGGGGTCATACCCTACGCATGTGACATCCATGAGAGAAAAGCTTCATATGAGAGAAAAGCTTCATTTTATCTCAATACAGTTGTACCTATTTCATTATTAGAAAAAATAAATATGCAAAGATCTGTTATTAGTATCCTCTATATTATGGATTTGAATTGATGTTCTCAATTAGTTATTATATGTTCAGCTTTTCTTCATAAGGCACAACCATGTGGTGGTTATCATATCAGGACAACCATCCATGACTTTCAAAGTAATTGATATTTATTCCTACACCTCACACTCACAAGATTAATAATGGAATGACATTTATGATTCATCAAATGCTAACAAAGTCTAATCAAATTTTAACTTCAAGATGTATACAACATATCATATTCAACTTCAAGATGCATACAACTTACCATATTCAAGCTCATGCCAACCACCACTTGGATATTGTTATATGTCAATTAAAGTACAATATATGTTATAAAACCATATAGTCTTACCAAAAAGCCATCATAGACCATCTATGTCGATTAAAGTACAATTCATTTGTAACAGGGGCACACTCATAATCTGAAGTTGCAAAGCCCTGTGGGAAGCATCAAATTAGAAATTTACTAATCTGACTCAAAGATGCTACTGCTAGAGAACACCATGCTCCATTGTGGAGAGAATATTAGGTGCATCTGATGTCAGCGTCTGAAAATGAAACAATGTTATTCAATTGCCAAAATCTGACTGACTTTATTTTATAAACCATTAATGAATAAAAATAGACAAGGTTACCTGAGTGCAAGTTCGATGACCACCTTGACTAGTAGGTGTTGATGTTGAAGGCCCAACATTAAAAAATGTCAAATGTCAAATGTTTGATTCAACAGACCACCTTGAACATCAATGTCAAATGTTTGATTCAATAGATCATCTGTCATGACAATTTGATCCACTACATATGTGTCCTGGCCACATGCATTTGAATCATCTTCATGATAATAAACACAACAAGACCCACAATTTAATCTTATTAATGCACAAAGGAATATGTACCATCACCAAGAGAGGGTCTTGTCAATGACGAATGATCTAGCATGAACCTGTATTTTTAAGAATTGTTAGTCTACACATAAAATGCATGGATGAACATAAAGGATTTATGACAATCACTTCAACTGAAATGTATAATAATAATTGAAAAGGTGGGATTATATACCATAAAAATACGTCCCTTCGAATTATATCAACAAAACCCACTATGTTGACGCAAAAATCGTAATGTGATACTGTTGTATATCATCAAAAAAGACCTTCATGAGCATAAAGGTTATGTGATAATTATATCATAAAAAATTATCAAATAGTGTTGTCTAATAACAAAAATTGTAAAGCTCATCAAATGCATGATAATAAGCCGTGTTGCAAAAATACGTCCCTTCCAATTATATCGAGTGTACTCGCCATGTGCATGCAAAAACCATGTTGCCAAGAAAAAAACATTCATCAATAGACCTACATTTTGAACACATCCTTAATATACACGTAACAAACTTGAACATTAAGGTTTAATGATCATTGTTTGAAATCAAATGCATGATAAAAAAATAAGGCACCATTAAAGACCTACTACTCAAGTGTGCCTGAAGGGTCATCTCTTTGTTTAAGAGTATCCAGTATTGCTTCATGATCAGCAGTAGTCACTGTCCATATCTCTTTGGTCTCGGTTTTGCTTGATGCTTCAACAACTTGACATTTGTAGTTATAATAAGGTGTGAATACATTATAATGGTTTTGTGTCTCTCATAGTCTTCAAATGCAAGTATGCCATTCTTTCTAATCATGTATGTTCGCAACCAAGTTCCCACAACAACAACTGAACCTGTAGGATATGTGAACCCATCATCATCTGTCACTGGTTGTGTTAGCTTTTGTTTTCCCTATACACATCGTGCCAACCAATATTCTGATCTCTCTTCATTCCTTTGTAGTGCAACAACTACAAAAACATGTCCTGGCTATACAAGATTTGATAGACGATCATACTCAAGTGAACTTTCCATGTCATCGTTTGATAAGGATATTGTTTGAGATAAAGGAGTTAGATAGTGGGGAACCCATGTATCCACCCACTCACTTGACTCGCACTTATCCCAATCACACCAAACACAACTCTGACAAAAACAAGCCAACGCTTGTGTCTAAATGGTTCATGTACTTGCATCTGAGATGAGCAATAAATGCATCTTTGAAGAATCTTTAATTGTTTGACAATCCAATCTATCTCCCACTATTCCCTCCTCAACCAACCAAAAGAATTTGCTCACTGCTAAATCAAGAGTACCTCCATGTGACAATGCTGATCTACACCAATCAACAATAGAACGTGCATCAAAGAAATTTGTACCTGAAATCCTCAATTGCTCCTTAACTAGAGCTCTCTTCAAACATGCACCTGCTCCATCATGCTCTCCCTTCCCATGCCTCACCTCAAAAAAACACCAAATATGAGGTATACGCCTCTCCACATGCATTCTACTCAACCAATAAAACATATGCGCATTCTTGAATTGACCTATACAGTTATCTGACCATATTATATGTCAGTCAATTGCAATATCTTTCTCATGCAAGAACTCAAAAAAATACTCAACCACTGAGACCTATGGGTGTGCCTTACATACTTGTAGAAAAGATTTTCCTTAAAATCCAAAATAAAATCAGTAATACTCACTTCTCTTGAGACTAATTCACATCTAGAACCTTCACCTCCACTCTTCAAAGTATATTTCACTGTCTCATATCTTTTTTTCTCAACATAATTATTTCCAAACTCGGGTTTGTTTCCCTCATGAAAACATGAAACAAACTTTGACAACCCACCACATTTTGAGCACTTCTCATTCAAACAATCATTTCTATAGAAATAGCAGCCATCATCTCTAGAGCATAAAAATAGATCTTGCAAGTCTCTTGATGATCTCGGAAATAGCATTGCACTACACTCTTGCAATATCTCATTAGTATGCATCATAGAATGAATATGACATAAAAGTTCATGGTACATTGAAAACTCCACATGGTACTTGCAATAACAGGTATTGCGAATCTTAAGAGGAACACAATAAAATGGTTTCAAAGATTCAAAGGTCCTTTGTGATATTTGCAAAGTTGGATGTAATTCACAAAAAAATTTGTACAACATTGTTTGGCTTGATTCCAAGAAATGTTTGGGATGCGGTGTGTGGTCTCGGTTGCCAATTCTTAATTTCAAAACATCCTTTACATTGGGTGACACTCTAGAATTAGAGTACCAAAATTGTTGAATCTCTTCCTTCACATTGTCAGTCAACTTTCTATCAACACGTGGAAGCCTCCCACCAAATGCCCATGTATCTTGTTGAAATGGATCGTCAAGTCTTTGTCTTCGTGCAAGTTCTCTATCCAAAGTTTTACGGTTTATGTTAAAATCAACACAGGTTTGTCTCATTTGACGAGCCTTCCTCAATTGATGGCTTACTAAGGAGGTTGTAATCACTCTTCGAGCGGCTCTCTTATCTCTTTCTTTGGTATTCTTTCCAATAGAATTGAGAGCGTCAAATAGATTTTTTGCAATAATAGAATTTCTCTCCATCTTCTTGTTCATACAAATCTTCAATTTGTTTAGCAATGATCTCATCTTTATCATCTTTAGAAATTGAACAAAGAGTTGGCATTGCTCGGTCAATGTCTTATTACTAAAATTTTGGTTGAAAAGTTGTGTAGCCCACAACCGAACGGTTCTTGTTGACCTCTTGCCTTCAAGATTCACAATAATGTTCTCATCGATTTCAAATAACCATTTTGGGGTTCTTGAAGGTCTTGGATTTGGAATTTGTCTTTCATCTATGAGAGGGTCTTCATTTCTAAAGTAATTAGGTGTTACATATGGTTCACTTGGTTGAGCAATTCCACCTTCAACATTAAAGTTTTCCACATTTTCACCTCCTATGTCAAAATTTTCCACATGTTGAGCATTTTCATTATCACTTTCAACATTTTCAAAATTTTCAATATTTTCACTTTCAAAATCTACATTTTCATTTTCAATAACTTGTGGCACATTTGCAAATTCAATTTCATCTTCAGTTGAAGTAACATTAGCAATATTTAACATACCTTGTCTTCTCCTCCTATGACATTCTCTATCTCTTTCTCTATACACTTCAATTTGGTCATTTGAAATTTTTCTTTTGCATTTAGACTTCCGATGACTACTACTCCCCATTTCCCTCCACACATGCACCTTCGTGATTGACAATGTAAGTTTTCACTTTAAGAATCTCCCAAAAGCACAAATTTGTCTCTAGCTATCTAAAAACTCATGATCCTCAATAGAAAATAGAATATGCAGACATTGGGCCGTTGGAATCTACAGAATGGCTCACAAACCCTTTTTCTCTCAGTTTTTTGCACAAAAATTGGATATCAGATTTTATCCAATATCCGATTTTAGTACAAAATTTGTGGTCCCCCAAAAAAATTCCCATTGCCGCCATTTATTTGTAATCTGCCACATTGTAGAAATCTGATATCCAATTAAATTGGATATCGGATTTTAGTAGTCATAGAGAGAGAGAGAGAAAGAGAGAGAGGGAGAGAGAGAGAGAGAGAGAGAGAGAGAGAGAGAGAGAGAGAGGAGAGAGAGAGGGGTGGAGAGAGAGAGGTGGAGAGAGAGAGAGAGAGGAGGAGAGAGAGAGGAGGAGGAGAGGGAGAGAGAGGTGGAGAGAGAGGGAGAGAGAGAGGTGGAGAGGGAGAGAGAGAGAGGAGGAGGATAGAGAGATAGAGAGAGAGAGGAGAGGGAGAGAGAGGGAGAGAGAGAGGTGGAGAGAGAGAGAGAGGTGGAGAGGGAGAGAGGGAGAGAGAGGGAGAGAGAGAGAGAGGATGGGGTTGTATGGTGTCATTAGGGGTCATATGGTGTTGTTAGGGGTCATATGGTGTCTTGGGACACCATAGGACCTCTTAAGACACAATATGACCCCTAACAACATGATTTTGTGTCTTAAGGGGTCCTATGGTGTTGTTAGGGGTCATATGGTGTCCATAGGACCCCTTAGGACACAATATGACCCCTTAAGACACAATATGACCCATAACGACATGATTTGGTGTCTTAAGGGGTCCTATGGTGCCGTTAGAGGTCATATGGTGTCCATAGGACATAATATGACCCCTTAGGACACAATATGACCCAAAGCAACCCAATATGGTGTCATTAGGGGTCATATGGTGTCCTAAGAGGTCATAAGGGTTCATGGGACACCATATGACCCCTAACGACATGCTTTGGTGTCTTAAGGGGTCCTATGGTGTCCCAAGGAGTCATATGGTGTCTTGGGACACCATAGGACCCCTTAGGACACAATATGACCCCTTAGGACACAATATGACCCAAAGCGACCCAATATGGTGTCATTAGGGGTCATATGGTGTCCTAAGAGGTCATATGGGTTCTTGGGACACCATATGACCCCTAACAACATGCTTTGGTGTCTTAAGGGGTCCTATGGTGTCCCAAGACACCATATGACCCCTAACAACACCATAGGACCCCTTAAGACACCAAATTGTGTCGTTAGGGATCATATTCTCTCTCTCTCTCTCCTTCCTTCTCTCCCTCTCTCTCTCTCTCCACCTCTCTCTCTCTCTCCCTCTCTCCCTCTCCTCCTCCTCCTCTCTCTCTCTCTCTCCCTCTCTCTCTCTCTCCCTCTCCTTCCTCTCCCTCTCTCCCTCTCTCTCTCTCTCTCCCTCTCCTCCTCTCTCCATCTCTCTCTCTCTCTCTCTCTCTCCCTCTCCTCCTCTCTCTCTCTCTCTCTCTCTCTCTCTCTCTCTCTCTCTCCTTTCTCTCTCAAAAATATGACTAATAAAATCCAATATCCAATTTAATTAGATATCAAATTTCTGCCATGTGGCAGTTTACCAAATAAATGGCGGCAACGGGAAATTTTTTGGGGACCGCAATTTTTTGTATTAAAATCGGATATCAAATAAAATCTGATATCTGATTTTATCCGATATCCGATTTTTGTAGACAAATTTTAAAATTTCCAATTTAGGCTCGGGAATGCTTTGGTATTTGGCTTGGAAGTGACATGCCTGGAAAGTCAACTGAAAAAACGTGTTTTTCAATATTCCTTGATTTTCCAGACTTTGCACTAGTGGCTGACGACTTTTTTTGTAACCAAAATTGACAAAACAAAAAGGGTTTTTTAAAGATGTTCCCAGCTTTCCAACAATATAAGGCTTGCCTTATTTTGACTTTAATAAATAATTATTATTTATTTTCTAATTGAATTCTGACAATAGTCTTGATTGATATATTGATTGAAAAACACTCATAACTTTCAAACGGTATAACATTTTTTGAAACCGAAACATGCATCACATCCTATGCTTTGTCTACTATAGGGAAAAATAAAAAAATAAAAAATTTCATAAACTTTTGACCAAGTTAAGGTGGTCAGATGTAGGAGTTTCTGAATTTCTGAAAAGTTGTAACAAAAAATTCATAAATAATTATTTAATTTATAAAAAAAATTTTAAAAAAAAGTGTCACATCCGGACATGAGTCTAATACTTATATTATAAATATTATAAAAAAATATTAATATTTGATTGTGATTAGGGTGGTCAGACATACGTCTACTTCTTATTTTTTCTAATATTTTAGTACCACTGCATTGAAATTTGAAATTTTCATCAAATAGGATTTTTTTTTTCCAAAAAACAACTAATAACTTAGAAACTTCATTCAATTTTCTATATATTCTCTTCTTACATATTTTAAAAATAATGTTCACAACTTATTCAAATTTTCATGTCAAGTTGCATAACTCTGATTTTTTGAAATTTCATTACCACTTAAGGGCCTGTTTTGGCACACCATGATCCTGCACATACCCATACCAAAATCGCCTGTACATACATATATACAGTCACTGGAGGATTAATTATATACATGCTTCAATACATCCACATATTCTATCTTCAGGAACCCAAGATATGTGTTCCATCCTGCTCGCAACTTCTCCAAAATTGAAACAAAACCATTCAAAACATAGGCATGAAACTCTATAGTTGCAATTTTAGTAGGAGTATCTTGAGACATGTTTTGAATGCAGTCCATTTTATGATATACCAAGGTGTCCAACCAGGGAACAATTAATTTTCAGAGTTCACGTGTTCGCCTGATCATTCTCTCTTTCTCCTTCTTAAAATTCCTAATCTACTCAGTGATGTTCAAAATTTGTCCCTCAATACTACTGATTAAATTGGTTGTGGGATCATAGGCCTGAGAAATCTTAGCTAACTGCCCTTTACAATTCTCTATTTTCTTGTCTATCTTAGTAGTAAAATTGGTCAAAATTAGACAAGACTTGTAAATTTTACCGCCTTCCACCAAGGCCTCATCAATCAGTTTCAACTCTTTATCTAACTGTGTCTTATTATTATTAATCATTTGCAAAAAATGTTTGAATTTTAGCATCCTTAAACTTTTCCATAGCTTGTCGGGTTGATGCTTTAGATAAAGAATCAAATTTGGTGGATATATGATCAATTAAATTATGAATCTTACTGGATGAACTGGTACTCGCATGAAGTTACAGATCTGGTACCACCTATTCCAAAAATTTAATAGATTTTTTAATGAGTTTCTTTTCTTCTGATTCTGATTGTGCTAACTCTTGACTGGTTTGTGCCTGAAGAGCAGCAACAACTATCATTCTATCTATCAGAGATATTTGATCAAAGGGTATCAAAATTGATGTTGAACTATGGAAAAATCCTTAGGCTTTGGGTTTTGGCAGTGTCAATTGCCACAAGTACCAGAGTCTCCATTCCCTTACCCTTATCCTTATCTGGTTCATCTTGTTTCACCTCTTCTTTTTTCTCACCCTCAACAGGTCTGGATTTAACTTTTTTAGATGCCACTTGTGCACTAGTGTCACCACTTGGTGCACCATCCTCTACCTCTGTTGGTTTGCCATTATCTTTTGTAGGCTCATCCACAACAGAATCCAAAATTTCTTGTTCACCAACATTCTGAGTATCCTCTTCCTTATTTACATTGTCTGTTGGTTGATCTTCTTACTAAGTGGCATTATCTAGAGTGGCAATATCTACAAGTCGGTTCTCAATGGGAAACTTTTTCCAAATTTTACTAGTTTCTCTCCTTATTTCTTCAACTTTGTCGACCATTAGACTGTTGACCCTGTGCTTTCTTTGGAATTCCTTTTTATTTGCCAACAAAATTAAGTTGTCAATTTCTTATATTGTGATATTGGTTCACTGATTAACCAGTTCACTCTCCTTTATTTCCCTATCCATTTGTCTAGCAGATTTTCTCCTAGCATCAATTAGGCTATACAAATGTTTGGGAAGATATTTCTCTAACTCAATTAATGACTTACTAAATACATCCATATACAAAATTACTGCTTCCTCAATCTGCCCCTGATCTTTATCATCCATATTTACATAATATATAGGGATATTCTTTAAATTTCCATCTTTAATAATCTCATCAATTAATTCTTGAGTAGATAAATGGAGGAATAATATTGTATATGGTGAAAATGGATAACAATAATAACAATATTGAAAGGCTAAATGAATTCAACCACAAAAACCCTAGCCTAACAATCAACAAAGATCCACCATAACATATGAAGATTACCTAAGACAGTGCAAATCAAATGAAATTACAAAGATTATACCATCACATGTCCAATAGGGTTTTGATCTCCATTCTTCCTATCTCCATTGATCTTGCTTGATATATTTGCTCTCAGATTTTTATATGCACAAGAGCTCAACAAAGAACGGAATGTGGTTGCAAGTAGGATCGTAGTGTAGTCAAGTCCTTAAGATTAGTCATTAGGATACATCATTAGGGTTTGACAATGAAGAAGGCATCTCCTTAAATAGAAGACACAATATGAAATGGAGGGATAAGATTGAGAGGTGTAAAAAGAGAGGTCGGCTAAGATTAGAGGGTAGGTAAAAGAAATACCAAAATAATGAAAGAGGTAGGTAGTGTAGGAATTAAGAGATGAATGACATGTGTCATGTGTAGAAAAAGCTAATGAATTAATTAAATAAATAAAGATTTATTTAATTAATAGAAGAAGTAGGATAATTAAATAAATAAAAATATTTATTTAATTTAGGAAAAGGATAATTTAAATAAATAAATGTATTTATTTAAATGAGAAATAAGGCTAGAAGAGGATAAATGAATTAATTAAATAAATAAAGATTTATTTAATTAATAGAAGAATTAGGCTTAGATAATTAAATAAATAAAATATTTATTTAATTAGACTGGACAATTTTAGTGTCTACATTTTGCCCCTCTTTGAGACAATACGGCTTGTCGCGTTGTTTCAAAGAAGATAAGATGAACTGATACAAAGTTACCCCAGAATGGGAATGATATGCCCCCTCGAGAGATTGGATGAAAATGTCTGAAAAGATGGCAGACAATCTCTCGATAAGAAAGAAAGGCTAGAATGGACTGACCGAATAAAGTGACAAAGTCACAGGACAAAGAAGACTGACTCGGGAAATGAAGGCAAGGGCTAGGGTAGGCTATAAGATAGACCACGGGCAAAAGACATCCTCATTGTCATCTACACCCTCACGAGATCACAGTGCAAAGCGAGAAAAGAGCAGCAGCAGTCAGCAGCAATGACTTTCATACATAGATTCAACCGTGTTCGTCGATTTCAGAGACCAGCAGAGGCAGGAGAGCTGGTAAGTACCACCAAACCTCCTCGTACTTTGACGCATTTGCTTTTGTCATTAATGCATGGTAGATAGGGCAATAAATGCGCTTAGAAGTAGGATGCAAAAAATGCAAAAACTGGGAAACCGCGTCTGCGTCGGTGCCAGGCGCATCTGTGTCCGACAGGCGCGTCTGTGTCGGTGCTAGGCACGCCTGTGTCTGGAACCGCGTTTGTGCCAGATGCGGGCGCATCTACGTTCTCCAAGGGCGTTTATGTTGTAAAGTCACGTTTGTGACAAATTTAGGCACGTTTATATCAAACAGGTGTGTCTGTGTTGGTTAGGCGCGCTTGTGCAGTCAATAGGCGCGTTTGTGAGTTAGAAACGCATTTATGTCCAAAAAATGCAAGGTTTTATCTTCTAGGTCTGTGCTGCTAAGAGGATACACTCAAGTAGGTCCTCTAGGAAGACTAGGATAGATCAAGGCACTTTGTGATGAACAGGGAGCACCAAGATAGAGTACTTTGTGATGAACAGGGAGTACCCAAAGTATGAGAAGCACTTTGTGATGAACAAGGAGTGCAAATGTGAGTAACACTTTGTGATGAACAGGGAATGTCACACACGTAGTACTTTGTGATGAACAAGGAGCACTACTAGGATAGATAGCAACACTTTGTGATGAACAGTGAGTGTCACTAAGATAGATAACCATATGCATTTAGATAGCGAGTAGCATTTTGTGATGAACAGTGAATGCCACGATGACTAACATGATTGATTTGTTTGACTGCAGGAGTATTTGCCTATGTTAGAGTCACGGGAGAGATTCCCGTCGACATAGAGGTTGCGACCGGATTTGTCATTTCAGGATAGAGCTGCCATCGAGGAGATGGGTTTGAGACACATGCTGTATGTGCCTGAGTTTCGGGCAAACATGGGTTTCCTGACTGCACTGGCTGAGAGATGGCATTCAGAGACATGTACATTTCATTTGTTGATGGGGGAGATGACAGTCACCCTTGAGGATGTTTACAGGATTCTGCGGATACCGATCGATGGAGATCTGATCCCATACGATCGAGATGGAGACAGGGAGGCCTTGAGACGGGTGTTTTAGGATCCCGACCTAGAGATGAGGGCAGGACATGTGGCATGGGACACCATGACCACGACAGGGTTAGCTTTGCCAGCTGTGATCAGAGGAGCTATCAGTGGGTTCCAATGTCCGGACAGGGTGACACGGGGATTGGCAATGGGCTGGGGAGGAGCACTGGAGACATTGGTGACACATCACACCAGATATGCGTGGGGTCCATGTGTGTTGGCCCACCTATATTATGAGCTTCACCAGTTTGTATACCATGGATCAGTGGGATTGGGCTGTGGAGTGACACTATTGCAGGTTTGGGTGTACGAACATCTGCCTATCACACGACCGATACATTTTAGAGGGAGAGGTCATGGACGGAGTTTTGTTCATCTGTATGATATGATCACGTCGCAGCCTCGGATTGGTAGGTTAGAACATTGGCGGCAAGTGATAGATGACATTGACGTAGTCATCTGGAGGCCGTATCTGGGATGCGAGGAGTGGGAGGATGACGCAGTGGAGCTACCTTACACCTTCCAGAGCAGGTATCTGATTGGGCGGACGCCCTATATACTGGAGAGACAGCTGGTGGATAGAGTATGCAGGCAGTATGACAGGATCCAGAGGATGCCACAAGGCTCGGGTATGTATGCCTGTACAGTGAGGGATCAGGCGCAGTTTGGGCCTCTATTGTCATATGATCAGGCGCTGACACAGCTGGCAGAGATGGTGCCCCTACCCTGGGATATGTGGCCAGAGATCGAGGACGCCGGGATGGATGCAGAGTATTCAGCATATTGGGCCGAGCATCCATTCCCTCGATTGACAGATCCAGGAGAGCTACTGGAGGGAGATGGAGGAGGAGATGATGATGATGATGGTGGGGGTGATGGGGGCCAAGGCCGACAGAGGCGGAGGGGAGTAGTTGGGGAGAGGAGAGTGGCACCTCAGAGGGAGGGTGGACAGGAGGGACAGGCCTAGGTGGTGAGGGGTCGCGGTGGATTGCCCCTGCAGGTACCAGCAGCATAGGGTCCTAGAGTACAGGGACAGAGACAGGGACAGGTGCAGGGAGAGGTGCCAGTACAGGCACAGGTACAGGGATGAGGACAGGTACAGGGACCTAGACATGTACCGAGACAGGTACCCATTCAGGCACCAGTACAGGTACAGGGACAGGCACCCGCAGAGGGAGAGCCACAAGCAGAGGCAGAGGGTGGGGATCCGGAGGAGGATGAGCTGATTGAGATCAGGGAGATCTGCCAGGGCCAGGCAGATGAGATCCAGGATCTGGAGAGGGACTGACTCAGGATCAGGCTCAGGGATACTGAGTGGGAGAGGGATCAGGCAATTTAGCGCTACACGGAGGCTGAGACAGCACTGAGGGCAGGGAGGCAGGCGACAAAGGACACAGGAGTAGGCTACGCATATGTCCTACGAGCCGGAGAGGAGATTGCCTATTGGAGGGACCTGTATTATGGTGTTGTGCCAATAGATCAGTGGGCGAGGAGCTTCCATAGACCATCGCAGACAACGACAGCTACGGGAGGGAGCCGGAGGAGACAGGCATCGAGTGGTGGGGTCATGGGTCCTCCACCACCACCAGACAGGCAGGGTGATCTTGGAGCGGGTCCTTCTAGAGCTCAGAATTCATCGAGGCCAGGTGGCTCTGAGGGAGGGAGTTCATCATAGCCATAGAGGGCTCCCTTGTATCAGTATTTGTACCATTTTTTTGTATTGTAGACACCTACGAGTGATTGTAGCCATATGATTTTTTGACATCATTGTATCATGACACGTTATATATATATGAGATGATTCATCTTTGCGGCAGCTATATGCATGTGTACCTATGTGATGAGATGTTCTTATGTGATGCTTATGATATGGATGCAAATATATACATGATGTAATGCATTTTTGTTCTTTTATGTTGTATATGTGATGCATGATGCAAATGTGAATGTATGTAATGCAGATGAATATGATAATGCAAATGTAAATTGTGCTAACAGGTGTTGTGTGCAGGATGTGATGCAGTTGTGATATCTATGTGTATGTATGAAATGCTTATATGTGGTAATGCAGGTGTAAACTACATGAAACGCAAATGTTTTTGGTGTGTCATTATACTCAGTCATGTGATAGCGGGCTACGCGGACTCGAGAAGGACGATGGAAGTCAATCAAGAAAGGGGGATGAAAGATAGAAGATATGAACGTGAAAGAGCTTCGTGTGCGTTATCATCATTGAGCTTTATTATGGCAAAATAGGTTATGACAATCGAGGCATATGTTCGACCCAAAAAGTCATTGTACCTATTTGCATGGAGATAAGACAGTCACAAACAAGGAATGCCCCAGTTCACACTAGACTCTTAGTGTCCTCATATCCTTGGACAAGTCATAGCATTACTAAAAGACAATCCACAGACAGCAAAGAAAAATAGGTGACGATACCCCATCCTCGCCTTTCTAGTCAAAGACATCCTGGAGATAGAATCTCTAGTCAAAGACATCCTGGAAAAACTAAAAGACATGTCACCAAAAGATAAAATAAAAAAGAAAACCAAGACTCGACACCAACATCCACTGTAGTCCTCAAGTTTAGTGTCTCTTGTCACTTGTATAAGTCTTATTTGATTGTGGTCACAATGTTTACTTTCACAAAAAGGATAGATAGCACTGAACCATATGTTGTCTGAGTCTATTGAAAGATTTGATTTGTTGAAGCCCATTGTTGCTGCTGTGTCTCATCTGAAACTGACTGAATCCATGAAACTAATACTTTATTGTGGAGAAGATGAAACTTTATTGCGGATCTGTGATGCAAATGTTGCTTTATTGCGGATTGTGCACGGATAGACTTGAAGGAAGCTGGAAGAAACTGTACTCCTTGAAACATGTGATGTTCTTAGTTCCACACCCATCACTAGATGTAGGAATTGCCTTAGCCACAGATAGGATCTGATTTATTATGGATGGAAAGGGAGGTTTATTATGAACGGCTAACCAATCTTGGGTAGATCAATAACAAGCCATGATGGGAACGGGTAAGTTTATTGTGAGTGAATAGGTTGTGAGTGTGTGCAATGTGAGGTGATGAAAGTGAATCCTGAAGGAGGGAGGAGCAATGTCTCTACACATAGCGCTGGTGACCTAGTTTTCACCATGGTACTTGCCCAGGGCGCCACCGAAGTGGTTTTCACCGTTGGATGAAATTATTTCTCTTTACTTTTTTTGATTTTTCAAATTTTCAATTTTTTTGTGTCACAAGGCGCCTGTTTGCCAGGTTTTCACCAAGTAACAATTTTTTTGTTTTTGTAATTTTTTTGTATTTTTGAATTTTTTGATTTTTTTGTATTTTTGAATTAGGATATTCCTAAGAGCTACGTGTAGAACCTGCGAAGGTGCATGCTGTTGATAGGATCCTCCAAAGGTTCACCTTCTGTAGTAGAGAGCTGATATGCACCGGATCCATAGGCTGCTGTAACGATGTAAGGACCAAGCCAGTTTGGTTCGAACTTGCCCTTCTTCTCTTTGTCTTGCTGATTCTTGGGGTTTTCTCTGAGAACCAAGTCACCTACTTCAAATGTGCGAGGCTTAACTTTGTGATTGTAGCTGCGACTCATTCGTTGTTGGTAAGCCTTGAGATGATTAAAAGCAGTTTGTCTTCGTTCATCCAACAGTTCTAGTTCTTGTAAGCGAGAGACCCTGTAATCTTCATCGTTGATGATGTTTTGCAAAGAGACCCGTAAAGAAGGTAACTCGACTTCAATAGGCAAGATGGCTTCAGCGCCGTAGACAAGTGAGTAGGGTGTAGCTCTTGTAGGTGTGCGGACACTTGTACGGTAGGCCCAAAGTGCAGGATTGAGTTGGATATGCCAGTTACGGCCAGCGTCGTCGATTGTCTTTTTAAGGATTTTAAGAATTGTTTTATTAGACGCCTCAGCTTGGCCATTACCTTAGGGGTAATATGGTGTGGAGAAACGATGGGAAATATGGAAGCGGTCATAGAGTTCACGAACATCCTAATTTTTGAAGGGACGCCCATTATCAGTAATAATAGAATTAGGAATACCATATCGGCAAATGATATAGTTAAGGATGAAAGTAGCAATTTGTTTCCCAGTGACTTGTGTGAGAGGTATGACTTCAATCCACTTTGTGAAATACTCTGTGGCTGTGATAATGAATTTATGACCATTGGAAGAAGGAGGGTGAATCTTGCCTATGAGATCAAGTCCCCACTGACAAAAGGGCCAAGGAGACGCAAGTGGTTGTAGTTCTTGTGCTGGTGCATGTATGAGGTCTCCATGAATTTGACATTGCTTACATTTCTTGACAAACTGATATGAGTCTTTTTCCATATTGGGCCAATAATATCTAGTCCTGATGAGTTTCTTGGCCAAGGTAGGACCACTAGCATGCGGACCACATATCCCTTCATGCACTTCACGTAACACAATCTGAGCTTCGTCGCTTTCTAAACATCTAAGAAGAGTGCCATCTAGACCTTGTCGGTATAGGATATCAGCTAGAATGACATATCGAGAGGATTGGCGAATGAAAGTGCGACGTTGGTTATTCGATAGATCAGGAGGTAAGATATTGTTGCGAAGATATGTGAAGATGGAACCATATAACTGGGATTCAGGACCAACAACGCATATCATTTCAGTAGGAGTGATCTCATATGAAGGAACCAACAGGTTGTCTACCAAGAACTCATAGCAGGTCTCATTTTGAGGTAGGTCAATTAGTGAAGCAATTGTAGCCATGGCATCTGCAGCACGATTCTGCTCTCTTGGTATCTGCTCAAAATCTATCTTTGTGAAGTGTTGTTTCAAATCATCTACCAGTTGTTTGTAAGGCATTAATTTTTCATCTTTTGTTTGGTGATCATCAGTTGCTTGACGGATGACAAGTTGAGAATCCCCAAAAACACGAAGTTCTTGGATCTTCCACTGGATTGCAATTCGTAATCCAGTTGTTAATGCCTCATATTCCGCTATATTGTTAGTGCAAGGAAATGATAAGCGGTATGATTTTGGTATAGAATTGCCTTGAGGAGTTATAAAGAGAATACCAGCTCCTGCCCCATGTTGTGTGTATGAACCGTCAAAGTATAGTTGCCATGGCTTTGCATGTGATATTGTTAAAATGGATTCATCTGGAAACTCTGAATTTAGAGGAACATCATCTATCATGGGAGCCTCTACTAATTGATCCGCGATTGCTTGTCCTTTTATTGCTTTTCTGTCTACATACTCGATGTCGAATTCACTCAGGATCATTACCCATTTGGCCAGTCGCCCAGTAAGTGTAGCTTTGTTGAGAAGATATTTTAATGGATCAATTCTTGCAATCAACTTAGTCTTGTGAGTGAGCATATAATGTCATAATTTCTGTGAAGCAAAGACCACAGCGAGACATGCATGCTCGATTGGTGTGTAGTTTAGCTCATATCCCACCAATGTGTGACTGATATAGTATACTGCTTTTTCCTTGCCGTCAGCAATTTGTTGTGCTAGGAGTGCCCCCAGTGCTATTGGAGTAGCTGATATGTATAGTAACAAAGGCTGATCTAAAATTGGTGGCATCAAAACTAGCGGATTCAAAAGATAATCTTTGAGCGTCTGAAAAGCTTGTTGACAGTTATCGTCCCATTTGAACTTGATATTTTTATGTAGCAGGTGCTGAAAAGGATTACACTTATCTGCAAGTTGTGCTATGAATCTTCGTATAGACTGGAGTCTCCCTTGTAAGGATCGGAGTTGACTGATATTTCTAGGTGGCGGCATGTCCAAGATAGCCTTGACTTTTGCTGGATCGGCTTCGATTCCTCTTTTGGACACAATGAATCCTAGGAGCTTCCCGGAGGTTACTCCAAAGACACATTTCTTAGGGTTTAATCTTACTTTGTATTTTTCCAACCGATCAAAGACGACTGAAAGCATGTCCAAATGTGTATTTCTATCTATTGATTTACCCAAGAGATCATCAACATAATCTTCCACAGTTATGTGCATGAGATCATGAAAGATAGTGGTCATCGCTCTTTGATATGTAGCACCTGCATTTTTCAGCCCAAAGGGCATGACATTCCAATAGAAAGTTCCCCACGGACAAGTGAATGATGTTTTGTGTTGATCCTCGGGTGCAATCCTGATTTGATTATAACCAGAAAATCCATCCATTAAAGATAACATTTCGTGACCTGCTGTGAGATCAACGATCAAGTCGATATTTGGTAATGGGAAGTCATCTTTCGGACAAGCTTTGTTGATGTCTCTGAAATCTATACATATTCTGATGCTGCGATCTGGTTTACTGACAGGTACTAAATTGGAGATCCATTCGGGATAATCAATTGGGCGTATGAATCCGACATCCAATAACTTCTCCAGCTCTGCTTTGACTAGTAATGCCACTTATGGATGCTTTTTTCTTAATTTTTGTTTCACTGGCTTTGCCCCCGGTTTGATTGTCAAATGATGCATTACCAAATCCGGATCTAGTCCAAGCATATCAGCGTATGACCATGCAAAGTTGATTTGTCATTCTTTGAAGAAGCTTATGAATTTTCCCCTTTCAGACTCTGTCAATGATTGAGCCAGGGATATGTTGTGTGGAACCTCTTCTGTACCAATGTTTGTTTTGATAGTCTCCTCTACCAACATGGATGATTTTTCCTCATATGATGCTGGGAGAATGTCGAGCCTTCCATCTTTGGGTGCCTCAGAGAGGTTTTCGCCCTCAGATACGTCCTTTCTTTTTACTTTTTTGGAATCAGATAGCACCACAGTGTGGTTTTTGCCATAAGACCCTTGATTTGTTCTTATTTTCACATTTTTGCGACTAGAAGGTCCGACACCCTCACCAAAATATGCCATGTTGTTGAGTTCTATGGTGTATCCTGCTTTGTGGTCCCCAAGGGGAAGATCATCTCGTATGCCAAGATAGTCAATAATAGCTTCATCATTTTGAAATGTGTCAAATTGTGCTGGTCCTTCACAATCCCAGTCAATGAGTTGGTGGTGAACAAGGGGAAGGCCTTTAATGTTTTCGGAGTTTGCAGGGCTAAGAGTGAAGATGTGGTTATATTCGGGTATATCGAGGCAATCGTCGAGGTCATCAATGGAACTCTCCTCATCAGTTTCGATCGCAAGCGAATCCAAATTGTCATCACTAGTAGCGCCTTTCGGGACAGGTGTCCTCATCCTATGTGATTTCGACCTAAGACCTTGAGACGAAGACTGTGCGGAATCCTTATGGGTTGTTTCTTGACCAACTCTGAACTTTTTATAAAATTCCTCTTCTTCTGTGGGTTCATCTGGCTCTCTGAATGTCTCGGCGAGCTCATAGTCACTGGAGGATTTGTCTGAACCCCATTCCCATTCGTTGGAATCTGTGGAATAGTAATCTTCTTGTTGAACTTTGGCAACTTTGATTTGTGATGCCTCTTCTATCCTTTTACTGTGGATCTTGGAAGTCAGAAAACCAAGTCCCTTTGAGCGTTCCCTTTTTATAGTCAATTCAGGTTGTAAGGGCTCCATGACACCTTCTTTGCGTAACCCAAGAGGGCTTTTTCCATCATACCCAAATTTTTGTAGAATCTTGAAGCCTTTGCCATATTTCTCACAGGGTATATTAATCTGATCATGTGTGTCCTCTTCAATGTCTTTGTAAAGCATTTTGTATAAACCTTCCTCTTCTAGTTCGCCCCATCTTTGGAAGATAGTAGGATCCCATTTGAGCATCATGATGGATATTTGCTTGTTAGGATGTGGCCTTCCATATTCTTTTGGAGAGCTCATGACTTGTCGTAAATACATGGTTTGATTTAAAGTGTATTCTCCAATGCCTTTGTCTTGAAATTTGCCTTTAAGTTCACCTTGTTTTGATGTTGAAGGTTTCAATGACTCAGGGTCAATGTATGCCGAAGAAGGAGCAGCCTCACGATTACTGGGAATGATGGTCTCAGTATGTGATCTCAGGTTATTGCAATATATGAACGGATTAGGATCACCGTTAACTGTTACCTCGACTCCATTATGAGGAAACTTAATGCATTGATGATATGTTGATGGGACTGCCCTCATTTCATGAATCCAAGGATGTCCTAGCAATATTTTGTATGTGAGATCCAGATCTAGGACTTGACAAACCACATCCTTTGTGACTGGCCCAATTCTTAGAGGTAAGGTGACTGTGCCCTTGGATGAGCGCTCTTCATCATCATATGCCTTGATGGTGATTTGATTTGTTGAATTCACAGCTTTATCAGAATATCCCAATTGTTTAATGGTGCTCAATGTACAAATGTTTAGACCAGCTCCTCCATCTATCATGACTCACTTTATTCGATGTTTGTGTATGAAGGCTTCAACATGTAAAGGTGCATTATGAGGCTGACTTACAGAGGCATCATCGGTTTCTATGAATGTGAGGGAGTGTGGAATGGAAAGGTATCCCACCATGGCTTGAAACTGGTCCACGTTCAGATCAGTAGGAACGGCAGTGTCTCTCAAGATTTTGTCAAGAATAGCTTTATGAGCGGGGGATATGCGTAAGAGCTCAAGGATGGAGATGAGCGCGGGTGTCTTCCCTAACTGTTCTACAAGGTCATACTCAGGTTTGGTTGATGAAGAAGCAGTATTTTTAGTAGAGGTGCCTGGCAACGTAATCTTACCTCGACGAGTTGTAACATGACATTCAGAGGTAGGTTCAGAAGAAGATCCCACACTTCTTAGAACAATCTTGGGTCTCTGAGGAGGATTCTCAGGATTTTTATTCTTGATGGTAATAGTAGAGATATGATTGTCCATCGAGATGTGATTGATAGTTGAGTCATAATTGTAAGGTGCTCTAGTATAGTTGGCTTGATCATCTGTGACTTTGGCTTTTCCTTTGTCATGCTTTGGGAATGGTTCCTTAAACATCTCATGTTCTTGATTAGATGAGTGTCCCTCAATCTCAATATCACCTCTATCAAGGAGATCTTGCACAATGTTCTTCAGTCGATGACAATTACCTGTCTTATGACCCTTGCTCTTATGAAATTCACAATACTCATCATCGTTCCACCAATTTGGTTTGACCTTTGGTTCATATGGAGGAAAATCTAGAACTATGATCACTTTATTTGCCACAAGCTTTTTGAAGACTGGTTCAAGTGGTTCTCCCAATGGGGTGTACTTCCTTCATGATCTAGAAGTTGTTTGAGTATTCACTTGATTGTTTGTAGAACTTGATCCAGAAAAGATGAATTTGGGTCTCACTGTGTTAGCATCAACAACACCATCATTGACTGTGTTTTTGTTTTTATTCCAAAATCTTGGCTTGTCTTTTCCTTTGAAGTCATCTTTGTTTTCCTTGAATATCTTAATGACTCCCTGTTCAATTAGAACCTTTTCTGTTGCTAAGCCCTTTTCAATAACATCCTTGAAGGTGGACAAACAAGCTTTCCTTAGATCATAGCCAATATCCTTGTTAACGTTTTGAGTGAACATTTCTACCATTTGTTTCTGTGGGATTTCGCAAGAGCATCTGCTAGCTAGATTTCTCCATCTTTGTAAAAATGACGCAAAAGATTCTCCCTCCTTTTGCTTAGTATTGCACAAAGTAGTGACTGAGATATTTGTTTCTATATTGTAGGAGAAATGCTGAATAAATGCCTCTGCTAAGTCACCCCATGAGTTAATACCAGGAGGTAATTCAGAGAACCATTCCATAGCTTGATCACCTAAGCTCTGTGGGAACAACCTCATCAAATATGTTTCTTCTGTCGCTACCTCAATGCAAGCTGTGAAAAATTGTCGTATGTGTGCCTTGGGGTCTCCTTTTCCTCTATACTTGTCAAATTTTGGCGTCACAAAGTGTGCAGGAAATGGAGGCATTGGAATGCTCTTATCAAATGGATAAGGACATATGTCTCTCATAGTGTATGTTGGTTTTGGTGTACTCATGTCCTCCATTTTGTTTTGTAAATCTCTGATTTGTTGCTCCAAATTGTTCTTAGGTGGAGAGCGATTTCTTGTAGCATACCCCATGTTTGAGACACCAATTTGAGGAGGAGCTTGTTGCATGTATGGATGATATTGATCATAGACATGTTCATATGGAGGAGGTCTATATTGATGCGGCATATAGGGAGCACTTGGTATAGCTTCATGTTGAGGAACCCCATATCTATTTTGTGCATGTATACCATATTCTATAGGCATTTCATGTTCTAATGTATTGCCCCCAAATTTGACATGAGGTTTCCTTGTGTCCAAATTTTGAGCAGGCCTTTGAGTATCCAATTGTTTTGATTGATCCATAGCTTGAGCATGTGATTGAGCATATCTATCTGCATAAGGCTTCCATAATGGTCTTCGATGGTAAGTATCATATGTTTGAGCATATGTATGTGGGACTTCTGATTTTTGAAGCAAAGCTGAAGGTGATTCAGGTACCATATGCGGTCCTCTATTTCCTCCACTATTGGATCTCCTTTGATCCATGTTGGAGTGAGTTTGTTGCGAGGGTCGGTTTTCCATAAGTTGAGACATGTCAAAGTCATGAGGTATTTTAGCTCCACTTTGTGCCATCATGTGTAAAAAGTACTGTCTATCCCTCTTCATTATCTCTTCAACCAATCTATTGAAATGGGGATTCATAATGGATTCTTCTACATCTGCTGATTGTATTGAAAAGTTGTCCACATTGTCATTGTGTGTAACATTGTTGTTTGTAGTGTCTGCGTTTTCCACATTTGGATTGTTTCTATAAACATCCATGTCGGGTAATGTAGTGTGCTCAGGATTGAAAAATAAATCATTGTCATATTCATAAGAACTCATGTTTGCGGATTCTTGAGCTTCTTTAGCTTTTCTCCTAGATTTTTGAAGACGGCTTTCAACCATGAACTAGGTGTTTGACCAAGATGTGAGAGACTAGATGAAAAATGAAAAGAGTATGGAAGACCAAGAGTTGTATGGAGTGTAAATGAATCTTGAGGTGTACTTGCAATGTCCAAAGTGTAAGACCAAGTATGTATGTAGTAGAGTAGGTGTGACTTCCAAAGAGATGATAGTTTCTCTTGATGAGGTAAGCTGACCTTGACTCTAAGTAAGACCAAATGAGACCCAAAGGTAAGAAACCTTGATGAGGGACCACTTAGCAAAGTGTAGTTGTATGTAGTGTGTTGACAAAGTATGATGAGGACAAGCAAGTGACCTTTTGACTCAAGTTTAGACAAGTATGAATGTAAAATGAGATGTGAAGCAATGATGGACTATATGAGACCCAAAGACAGGTTGAATGCTAGATGAAACCTGAAGAAACAACCTAGGAAGCTCAAGTATTCCGAAACTGATTTCTTTTGTTTGCTGGACTGTAAAAATTTTCAATTCTGGACACAGACGCTTCTGTATACTTCACAGACGTGATTCCCAGACACAGACGTGTCTCTGTTTGACACAGACGCTGCTAGACACACAGATGCTATTATGCCCTTCACAGACGCGCTTAGATGACCCAGACACGGTTAAAATAGACACAGACGCGTTTCTGTAAACTTCGTGCAATTTTTCCAATCTGTGAAGTTGTTTTGTTGTGACCAAATCCGACTGTTTGATTGTTTTTCGTGACAAGAGGACACAATGTTGATGAGGACTCAATGTTTGCAAGTGTTTAGACTCCAAAAGTGTGTTGTTTGATGTAAAATTGTTTTGCATACACTTGAAGACACAAAAGACACAATGTTTTGTTGTTTGGTCTTGAATGTTTTAACATAAGACAAGCACAATTCTTATGGCTAGCCAAGACAATAGTTGTTGATCCCACATAGGGTTTTACCCCCGAGGCTATGCTATTCAGAGTGGATACTTAGATGCTTGACCTCACTGGCTCCACCCTTGGCACTCACTTCTCGGGTCAGCCAAGCATCAATCCCCATGAAAACTCCCCATGGCGAACTTTGTATCTCTACTAAGAACCATATGTGTGTGGGCCGCTGCCAGAGGTCCGACCTCCTGCCTCAACAACTAGAAGGATTTGGGCTTCTAAAACAAAAAGGTGCTAGTAAGGGCATCCGCTCGTGTGGCCATACATGCGGCACTTTCAGCTCTGTAAATACAGAAGGCTCCCAGCCGGTAGGGGTTACGCCCTATAAATGATCAAATAAATTTGATCAAACGGGTTTATGGGGAGACACAGTGTCGGTATGAACTAATCAGCACACATTATTCATAGTTTTCACCATGAATACATTTATTTATAGTGGTTTGGAAGAAGATGGCTTTTCTTTTGCTACCACTTGGGTCGTTCTCTTCTCACTAGTAGTCCTAATGACCACACGGGAAGACAGGCCCTCTAAAGATTAAACAAAAAAGAGCCTATTGCTCAAGACACAAAAGACAATGATTCAATTTTAGTGCACCAATGGAAGTGTTTGCTAATCTATGAAAACAAGGCACACAACAAAATTTCAAAACCCTAGCCAAGGCCCTGCAACAAAATTTGTTAGTAGTTTGGGTTGTTTCAAATGATCACCCCTTCCTGCAAGCACACAAGTTAGGTAAATTTTAGAAACCCAAAAGACTTTGTGAAAGAGGGGCCTTCAACAAAATGTTTTTCTTTCAAAACAAGCTACACAAACTTAGTTAGCTAGATCTGAAAGGGTTAGTCCAAAAATAAACTAGATTTGAAACCCTAGGTGCGAAATCCGAAAACCGAATCAATGAAAATTTGTAAATTTTGAAACAGTAAAAACACAGACGCTATTACCACAGACACAGACGCGTCTGTATGACACAGACGCGGTTTTGTGTTTCATAGACGCGGCCAAAAAACACAGACGCCCTTCTTCGACACAGACGCGAGCAGAAACAACACAGACGCGCTTATGAAACACAGACGCTCCTGTCTGAGACCTGCAAAATAAAATTTGTCTAAAACACAGACGCGATTCTAGATTCCGCAGACGCTCCTGAAACTCAGAGACGCGATCCGAAAGTTCGCAGACGCGGAAAAACCTAAAATGTCGTAAAAAAAATGTCCGATCTGCAACTTCAAAAACGCAAAATCTACAACAAAAAGGTTAAATGCAAAGGGACAAGAGTCCCACCGGGCGTGCCAAAATGTATATGGTGAAAATGGATAATAATAATAAAAATATTGAAAGGCTAAATGAATTCAACCACAAAAACCCTAGCCTAACAATCAACAAAGATCCACCATAACATATGAAGATTACCTAAGACAGTGCAAATCAAATGAAATCACAAAGATTATACCATCACATGTCCAATAGGGTTTTGATCTCCATTCTTCCTATCTCCATTGATCTTGCTTGATATATTTGCTCTCAGATTTTTATATGCACAAGAGCTCAACAAAGAACGAAATGTGGTTGCAAGTAGGATTGTAGTGTAGTCAAGTCCTTAAGATTAGTCATTAGGATACATCATTAGGGTTTGACAATGAAGAAGGCATCTCCTTAAATAGAAGACATAATATGAAATGGAGGGATAAGATTGAGAGGTGTAAAAAGAGAGGTCGGCTAAGATTAGAGGGTAGGTAAAAGAAATACCAAAATAATGAAAGAGGTAGGTAGTGTAGGAATTAAGAGATGAATGACATGTGTCATGTGTAGAAAAAGCTAATGAATTAATTAAATAAATAAAGATTTATTTAATTAATAGAAGAAGTAGGATGATTAAATAAATAAAAATATTTATTTAATTTAGGAAAAGGATAATTTAAATAAATAAATGTATTTATTTAAATGAGAAATAAGGCTAGAAGAGGATAAATGAATTAATTAAATAAATAAAGATTTATTTAATTAATAGAAGAATTAGGCTTAGATAATTAAATAAATAAAATATTTATTTAATTAGACTGGACAATTTTAGGTGTCTACAAATATGATACTTTGTTTTGGAAGATTTCATCTTATCGGATTATAAGCCCTCATCCAGATCAGACTTTGTCTTCTTTCCTTTCTTAGGTTGGCCTACTGGTTCAGGTTCAGATCTAGCCTTCTTCTTCTTCTCCACAACCTTCTCACCATCAGATCGAGGTTTCCGGATCACCCTAGCAAATTCACCTTTCTTTAGTGCCTTGTGAATATCTAAATCAGATTTTGTCTCTTATTGCACCAAAGTGACCGCCACATACTCTCTTTGGGTCTTCTACTTCTTCCTCAAAACACCTTTGCCCTTTGCAGATACACTGGAGGGTTCAACATCAGTAGTAGGTGTCTTCACGGGAGTGAGAGAAGGTCCTATTACCTTTATTTTAACAGGAGCAGATGCAATCTTCTATTTCTTTTCTTTTTCAGCTGAATCCCTTTCTTCCCTAGCAACCCTGACTCTCTATCGGGGATGGCCTTCCTCTACAAGAATATCTTCATCAATCTTCGCCACATTCCTCTTCCTTTCCAATTTGGTGAATTTGGAGTGTAACTCCATTGACTTTTCTTTGCAGGTTCCAAACCTCTCCTCCTTGGTGTCTTCTAGAGAATTTAGCAAGTGTTGAGCATATGATTCCAAGGCAGCCTCATCGACCTCATACCCCATTGGCATTATCCAAACAGTCCGGGGTTGAACTACTTCCATCAGACATTCATCCTTATTCACAATAAATCACATCGTCTCCTCATATTATTTGATAATTTCTTTGGGGATTCACACTCTTTGCTTCATTTTATCCTAGAAAGTTTTGAAGAAATCCCATAATGCATCATTTTGATTATCTTGATTTCCAAGATTGTCAAGTCCTTGCTTAATCTATTGCGCAACCGGTCTGTCATAAGCCCAGTGGACTCTGTCGGTTCCAAGAATTTGGTTCATGAAGTATAGGACCAGACAGATGATCAAAGATTTGAATTGCAAAACATGTTTTTTATCTTGTTTAATCTTCTTAAAATTTATCAGTAGCTCCTCCAACAACACACTGCATAGTTCATAATGACCATCTTCCTTAACCATTTGTAAGCAACATGAATTGTAGTGTCAGATACCGAATTCAGTCTGTTGGATTGATACGCCTTATAACCAATCACCATAGCAACAAATTTAACATTTCTTTTATTGTACTAATCTTCACTAATCACCCGTCAAATTTTGCATCAGTTAGCTTGTTCATGGTAGGGTTTTTAACCTTTCGTAACCTTGACTTTTCATCGGTTTGATTCAAATAGGTAACTTCCTTAATTTCTTCCACAATGATCTTGTAAGGTTTGTCCAACCACATAAATTCAGTGTGGATCCTGCTCAACACATATCTAACCCACTCCTTCTCATCAAAAGTTGGAAAATTCATAAATTGGGTGAAACCCTTTCTTTTCAGTTGTGCAAATTTTGGCTTAGGGATGTCATCCATGATTTTGTCAATATGCAGGTCCAAGATGTTTTCCAAGTTGGTTTCTTCAATTTCATGGTGAATATAAGCTCGGACATCATCGACATGCAAAACTCCATGTGGAACAAAGGAAAATGCTCCAACCGGGTCGTCTTCCATGGATTTGTAAGGGTGTTTCTTGAATACAAGACGAGTCTTGTCCTTAACCTCAACCACCAATGGAGTAGAAATGGAGGATGCAGATGCCATTTTAAAATATCAGAAAATCAGACTCAGAAAAATGTCGTTTGAGAAATACCTTAACCAATTGTCGAACGCCCTAGATCGCTTCACCGAATTTCTTTAATCTCTTTGATCACCTGGAAACTTTCATTGCCTTGTTCTTTAGCTTGAAAACACTATTCTCAAATTGAAGAATTATTCTTGTATTTTCCCTTTTAACTTTGCAAACCCTAATTTCACTTTGAAATAAATGCACCTCAAATATTCAACTAGATGCCCTGTTTAGCTACTGGATGTCGCAATAAACCATCTGAGTTTTTGATATCAATTTCCATCTATAATCCATTGACCACAAATCTCATCAAAGAGAACTGCAAGATTCTCATTGGTTTGCCTCCCCCTAAGGCCAAAAGCCCTAGTTACCGAATGAAGATCTTGCACTGGATTTGAGTGCAGATCCATTATCTGCCTTAGATTCATCCTTCTTTACCCATATCTTCTTATGTTGATCTCTGATCTCTTCCACTTTCACTTTACCCTTCTCATCTGATTTATTTTTTTCTACCGGAGAATTATTTTTGCTTCTGGAGTACTTTGCAATGTGACTGGTTTTGTTGCATGCTCTGCAAACAACATTATTATTCATAGGTTTGAAGTTCATTTGGTTTTTTCTTGTCTTGCACTGATTAGAGATATGTCCAAACATTCCACATGCATAGCATCTTTGTTTTAGAAAGTTATTTATTACTTGTCTACACACATTTGACTGTGTCCAGAATTATTGCATATGAAACACTTACCGGTAAAGGTAGAAACATTGTTCATATTGTTCATCATATTTTTATTGTTCATCATTCCATTATTCATCCTACTTCTGCATTGACTTTCCATATGACCAAATTTGTTGCAAATAAAAAATCTACCATTAAAATTATGAGCATTAGGTTGTCTTACCGGAGAATTCTTTCTATTCATCTGATTGAGTTTAGTATTGCCTTGTCCAGATCCAGAGGATTCACCTTTCTCATATCCTAGACCTCGCATATCCTTTCCATGTCTTTGAATTTCTAGCATCTCATCAAGTCTTGTTGAACTAGCTTTGAATTTGTCTTTGTATTCTTTTGTAGTAGCAAGTTCATCCCTCAAGGTAACAACCTATCTTTCAAGTTCTTGATCATTATTCCTTTATTGTGTCAACTCAAGCTTCAACTGATCATTCTCATAGGTAAGCTTGAAGAATTCATCAACTCTTTCGTTCAATGATTGTACTAGATTCTCCTCATTTTTCTTCCGGTCCTCAATCTCCTTAGTCAGTCTCATCACAATGGATTGAATCTCATTCTTCAAAGCAACATTCTCTTGCTCAAGCTTATCAACTTCATCAACTTTTTTTTGGTATTCCATGATCTGATCTTCTTTCTCCTTCAACTTGTCCATTGATTTCTTCCTCTTTCCTCTGTAGATACTCATTTGATCCTTCAGTTCACTAATGAATTCATCAGCTGCATTCAGATTCTTCTTCAAGGTACAAACCTCACTTCTAGTAGCATCAAGATACTCAAGTGCCACATTGAGTTGTCTTTGGAAACCAGAATCCATTGAATCAATCTCCTAGATCTTCCTCAAGCGGTTAAGCTTCCTCCGAGGAACTAGGCTCTGATACCAATTGTTAGAATCAAAAATCACTGAGAGGGGGGGGGGTGAATCAGTGATCTACCAGAAATTGAAACCATAGACTTATTCTTTATCCACCGGTTAATAATGCATAATAGATAAGAACATAAACATGCAACAATAAATACACAAATCCACAACACCAAAATTTTTACATGGAAACTTGGAAAGGGAAAAACCACAGTGGGGATGGAACCCACAATATTTATATACTATGGCTAGAAGTACATAAATATTACATAGATGGGGAATGTACTTGCATTCAGACTCACTGCCTAGAGATCACTACTCAATAAAGTTGCCCAGAGGGCTACAACCCTCAAGGAAGTCTCACTTACTTACAATTTGTTTACAATGTGTAAATACAATGAAATGAACTCTTAATCAGCATCTAACTATGCAAAGATGAGTTCCGGTTAGGCTCTAAGTATCTAATTGTCTTTGTTTTGTTAAATATTCTATCTCTATCTTAATCAATTGTCGGTTGATCTAAAAGCAAAATGTGCATGTGAATCTGCACTCAATCGCACCAAAACAGATCACCATACATATAGCACACCAAAAATCAACTACCACAATGATCTTATCTATCTGGTCTTACCACAAAAACAATCTCCTTCAAGTCAGCTTCAATAAGTGTAACGTGTAGATCAAGTCAGCTTCATTCATGAACAAAACATAGCACCAGACAAAAAGATTATAACCACACACTTCCTAAAGGTCTTCCATATCATTGAGATAACAAAAATAATCACCAAAAGCATTGTAATCACCAGAGATCATTTTGGATCAAAGCATTACTCAAATACTCTGTTATACCTTATTTCGTCGGTTAACTATCTACCGGTTACCTCCATCTTCTGGCTAAGTTGGATCATGACTGCCGGATTGAATCACCACAAAGATTTGCCATCAATGACAACCCTAAACAAATAATCAACCACCAGAAGTCTCCTGAAATCATTGGATGAGTGTCAATTGCTAATAGTTCGGATTGTCAGGCTCTTGAACTTCTTCACCGACAACAACAATATCCGAATTACCTGTGTCTACCAAATCATTTTGCTTTAAGATCTCAGTCTGCACAAGCTTAGAAATTACATCTTCATCATCAAACTCATATCCACATTCTCTGATCTACTTTCCAAGACATTCATCATCCTTCACATTTGCACTCTCTATTATCTTTCTCAGTCTCTTGTTGTAACACTGGTAGGCCTTACTCTTAGTAGAATAATCCAAGAAGATTCCTTCATCACATCTTGCATCAAAATTTAATATATCCTCATCCCTTTTGATATAACATTTACGTCCAAAAACTTTGAATATCTAACTATAGGAACATGACCAAACCATAGCTCATAAGTAGTCTTACCAAAATCACCTTTTATATGGACCCGATTGAATATGTAAATAGAAGTGCTAACAACTTCTCTCCAAAAGGTTTGTGCAACATTTCCTTCAATCAACATAGTCCTAGAAGCATCCAAATTGGTTTTGTTCTTCCTTTTAACAACTCCATTCTATTGAGGGGTTCTAGGAGTAGATAGTTGTCTTCTAATTCCATTCCTCTCACAGAATGTATCAAACTCTGGCAATGTAAATTCTCCTCCTTTGTCAAATCTCAGGAACTTCAGCTTCAATCCTATCTCAATCTCCACTCTAGCTTTGAATATCTTGAATTTCTTGGACGCTTCTTATTTCTCCCTTACAAAGGTAACCCACATCATCCTAGGATAATTATCAATCAACAACATGAAATGTCTATCTTCCTGCATGCTTCTCACTCTAGTAGGACCACATAAGTCAGTATGCACTAGATCTAACAATTCATTAGATGAATACAACTTACTCTTGAATGTAGTTCTTGTTTGCTTTCCCAACTAGCATTCTTTACATATCAGATTAGATGGCTTCACAATCTTAGGCAAATATCTAACAACTTGAGTAGAACTTATCCTTATTATGCAGCCAAAATTAGCATGACACATCCTCCTATGCCATAACCAAGTTTCATCAATCTGAGCAATCAAACAACTTTTCTCACTAGCATTCAAATGAAAGATATTATCTTTGGTCTTTGTCCTTGATGCAATCTCTACACTAGAGGCATTTAGGATCTTGCATTTACCATTCTTGAATTGCAAATCATGTCCCTTATCAACCATCTATCCAACACAAAAGATTATGCTTTAATCCTTCAACATACAAGATGTTATCAATATTACGCTTAGCACTAAAATATATAGAACCTCTAACATGAATTAGACAAGCTTTATCATCTCCAAATATCACTATACCACCATCATACCTCTCCATACTCACAAATTTACTTTTATCATCTGTCATATGATGTGAACAATCGCTGTCAATTACCCATTCATCTTTCTCTTCAATCTTAGGAGCCAAAGCTTTCTCCTCAACAATACAACTTGTAGAATTCACTGGTACCGGATCATCTTCCTTGATAGCAATAAATACAAACTTATCTTCTGAATTCTCATTCTCTGATTCTTCATCTATCACACCTTCATTAGTAGCATAATAACATCTCTTCTAATATATGAACTTCTGGTTGGGCTTATAGGGCTTATCATTCTTATAATGCTTCTCATATCTATCATACTTATCAGATCTATCATGCTTTTCAAATTTATCATGCTTATCATAGCTAGACATTCTCTCAAGGCACCTAGAAACAAAATGTCATATCTTATTACAAGAGAAACATTTCAAAGGTAACTTTCCATCATACTTACCATCTCCCTTAGGCAATCTCTGAGAAATAAGGGCTTAAAGCTCATCCAATTCTCTTTCTTTCTCTTTCATCTCTCTCTTTTCTCTTTCATATCTAGATACCCAACATGAACTTTCTCCCGGATCATACTTATATTTCCCAGATACAAAGGCTCTGAATGCAGTCTCAGATTTTCCATGTGATTCTCCAAATTCACTCAACTCAAATGTAGCAAGCTTTCCAACCAATATGTCTTTATTCATAGTAGTCACACTTTGAATTTCATCAATAGAAGCTACTTTATGCTTGTAAGCAGTAGGCAATGATCTCACCACTTTAGCAACAATCTCATCTTATTCAAGAGTTCCATCGACACATCTGTTGTTCATGGAAAGTTCATTCACCTTAGCCATAAAGGATGTTATGTTTTCATCTTCTCCCATTTTCAATGATTCATACTTTCCTTTCAAACTCTGCAACTTAGCTACTTTAACTTGTGCATCTCCTTCATACAAGGTCTCCAACTTCTTTCAGATCTCATGTGCAGTCTTCAAACCCATCACATTAGTCATCTCTGAATCATTCAAGGCACTCAACAATGCTTCCTTATCTCTTATGTTATGTTCAGCATCCTTGATCTCAGCAACAGTAACCAGTCCATTTTGAGGAACATTGTAGACATTCTTTGTAATCTTTCAATACTCATCTCCAAGACACTTCAAGTGAAATCAGATCCTTCCATACAATATAATTGCTTCCATAAAATTTAGGAATCTCCTTCTTGAATACATAAGTTTCCATCCCGGACCTTCTCAAGCGGTCAAGCTTCTTCTGAAGGATCTAGCTCTGATACCGATTCTTGGCAACAATAATGAAGGAAAACTGAGAAGGGGGGGGTTGAATCAATTTTCACTAGATTCAACAATTTAAGCACAATGTCATATTTCAATCAATTGCAGCAAGAATAAAGATAAAGGCAATAATAGAAACACACAACATCAATATTTTGAAGTGGAAAACCCAATTAAGGGAAAAACCATGGTGGGAACCTACCCACAATAAGATGATCCTCTGCAGTATTATGTGTAAATAAAACAATGGGAAATGCACATGCATTCAGGAACACTGCCTAGATCTCACTGCTCAAAATACAATGACCCAAAAGGTTCCAACCCTCAAGGAAGGTTCACTACCTTACAATAATATCCAGACTACAATCCGGATTATTTGAACTACAAAGATAACATTTACTAATGCTTGATGACAGTTCTGGTTAAGCTTATTTGTTTGCCCTGCAACAATCTCTGCTCAATACATCATATTGAAGGATAAATTAGCTTAAGCACACATACACCACTATCTGATAATGTAGACACAACATTAACATCCAAATTACATGAATACAACACCTATTTATACAATTCATCAACCTTGACTACAAGGTCAGCCAAACCCTCAACCCTTAATTAAGAAACTACACCACATGATACATAAATAAACCACTGGACCAAGACAATGCCATAGATGACATAGCATGGATCTAAACAAAATCTCCAAACACACATCACCACAAGAAATCTTTCCAAGATCAACCACAACACGCTACACCACCAAAAATTTTGCATAACAAGAAGAATATCACCGGATCAACAAAATCACCAATATTGTGCACAAGGATCAATGCTGACCACCAAAATAAATAGGAAACAATTAGGAAACGCCAACGAGCACATTAGAACCATCCACAATAGCTACACCAACACCACTTAATCAAATCTTCATCGATCAACATGCTAATACTCAAGAACACTTAACAACAACAATTCAGACTAGAAATATGACTTGCAGAGCACCAAATCATGAACCATTTGAAATGAAGATACACATGAACATCCAAAACACTCTACCAAATCTACAACCAAAGATATAATCATACTGGAACACAACGGATCAAATATCAGAACACTACAACACCGAGCACTGAAGAACAGTCTTCATACTAGAATCCACAACTCGATCAAATAACCACATAGCTTCATGAAATAAATAAGGAACAAAGTATCTCTAGTTGATTCAGTATCCCAAATAGATAAACCAACCAGATCAACTTAGTGCAATCACCAGAACACCAAACACAAGAATATGTTGACATCAATGACAACAACATATCCTAGCAACATCAATATCCAACAATGACTTCACATTAATATAACAATTTAATTGTCCACATAATTAAAATTTTGTTTGATTTTAATGTGGTTGTGCCTAGAATCAACTTTGACCATTTGTAAATTGCTAAGTAGGGGCATATAAGGATGGTTGGAATGGAGCCCTTCCTTCATCGGCTAGTCAAGTGACTCCAATTATGTATACATATTTAACTTTAAATTGGTGAAAAAGAGTTAAAATAATATTGCTAACCAACTATTGAAATTTCTAGGAAGCTTATACATTATGCAATAGCTTACAATTTGTGTTAAAAAGGTAAGTTCACAATTGTAATCAAATTGCAACTACATTTAAAATTAAATTATTATAAAATTGACATATTTAAACCTTGAAAAACACCTTTAGAAATGTAATATTAACTTTCCATGTCATTTTACAACTTTGTGAAACTATGAGTTGTGAGGGAAATCAAAATGCTATAAAGTACTTAAGAAGATACACCTATCAAATTGTATTGAAAGTTCGTTATATTTTCCATTGAGATCTAATCTTGAACACTTAATCACCTTTACAAATTAGGTTGATGGGGAAGTTTGCAATAGAAAAAGGTGTTGGCATATGATGAACCGGCGTGTTGATATGATGATAATGTATGTTGTCATTGATGTCAACAAGTGCAAGTGAACCGGTATGAAGAGATGCAATGAACTGGTGTCGGGGTTTCACTAAGTGTGACTACCGGTTGGTAGTTTCAGCTCTAGGGTTTCCGATTTGGCAATCCAGCTTGTGCAATGCAACCGGTGACATTTTGTGATGAGTTAGCTAAGAGATGAAGATGAGATCGAGATGCCACGTCAGCTTTGTGCATGTGAAGGATTTTCTTGAGGATCTTGCATGTGAAGATCAACTGCATTAAATGTCTACCTCAGGAATGAACATTCTTCTTAGTGGTATGAGAAGAAAGTGTGATGAATTACTGATTTCTTTGTGTGGTGAAGAATGGAAGATGCAGATTGTCTTGTGATCTATTTGAAATTGTATTGCTCTATGCAAAGTGTTTGGATGGTCAAGATTGGATCTCTTGTATTGTAAACCCAAAATGCTTAGGGTTTAGGGTTTATACTACTGACCTAATTGTTGTCTATAAGGTCGATGATGTTTGTTATTGTTTGTGTTGGAAAATTTTGTGTGTGTGTATCCGAGTGATGAGATACTTGCCAAACTAGTATGAGGAAAATAACAAAGTGTGATTGCAGAGTAGAGGAAATGAAAAGGATCTGCCTTAGCATATAGTGATGTTATCAGATCAAAGTTTTACCTGTTGTCTTCTAACAATTTCAACATAAAGGAAAATCCTTTTATCGAGTAGCTTTAACAGGCTTATTGTAAATCCTCTAACCAAGTGACTCAAGATCATTGAGTTCTTCAAATCCTCTAGCAGGGTAACCTTTAACAGGGTTTCAACCTTTAACATGGTATATAGCCATCCCTTAACTGGGTGATCTTTAACAAGATCGGTTCCTAGAAGAACCTTATTATAAAGTCTTTAACCAAACTAGGCTCCTAATAGAGCAAGCTTCAAAAGAGTTCAAAACAAGCTTGTGGGTATTCATCCCCACCGTGGTTTTTCCCATTTGGGTTTCCACGTGAAAAATCTGTATGCTATGAGTTGTGCATTTTTCATGTGATGATTAAGTATTCTATATTTAAGTGATTATGCATGCAGAGCTAATGGTTATGGTATTGTTGATACACCACATGCATATGTTTATGGGCGAAGTAGTTATCAAGTATTGAATGTATCTTAAGGGTTCAGTTTTACCGATTTATGTTGTCTAAAGTCTTACTGTGTTTAACTGGTATTGCCATGGTTAAGTTCAGTAATGAAGACAACTAGTTAGCATTGTTTTAACTTGATAAGTTGTGGAGAAGTTTTTGTATGTACTGATTCACCCCCCCTCTCAGTACCAGTTAGGGTATCCATTGTTCATCATTATTCATCACAAGGAGATTGAAATTAACTTCATGCCACTTATGACTACAACAAATAGTTGACAACTTTCCCTTGATAAGTAATTCAACACTTCAAAATGGTTATGAATGTATTTGAACGAGACTTAAATGGTGCAAGAATTATTGTTTTCAACTTGATCAAATCAAGGTGAAAATGTAAATTTCACACGTGACATGAAATATTGATAAGACATTCTAGAGATCAACTCCATAATTCATGTCTTTTTGATGAAAATGAAAAGTTGAATTTCTTTTCCAGGTAAAAAATAAGGATAACAAGTAGGTATCATTTAATATTTCCATTTGTAAGGTTTCTTGTCAAGCTTATTTCTATATGAATTATTAGATTCAAAATATATTAGATAGCATGATTCAATTTCAAGTTGAATGTCAACTCTTGCATAGAAATACTTCATTTAAATACTAAAATATTTAAAGTGACTCCAAGACAAGTGTGAAAAAATGCTAGCAACGTGTAGTTTCCACCTGTACATTTGTCTCCACTTTCTCTTACATGTAATCGATCATGAATCATAGATGTCAAAATAAATAACCAACATGAAATTCAATAAAGAATATACATATAAACATGAGATATATATGAATGATGTCTCATTTACATTCCACATAATACTTGCTTCATCTTCAACCCCAATACATAAATTCCATCAATAACATCTAATAAAAATCTAAAATAAACATCAACAATAACTTAAACAAAGCCATTGTTCATTGAATAAAAATAGAAAAATAAAAAATATAATAATATCTGTTGCACTCAAAATAAAGAAAGTTGTTGGTGTTCCAATTTGATGCAAGAGATGAGTTAATTCTTCTTGACATTTTTTCCAATAAGACCATGTACCCCTTGGTGTTGTAACAAAACGCATCAAGCAGTTAGCTAGATGTGAGTGGGAGATATTTTCAATATGTTCTCATATTTAGTGAGCCTAAAACTAAGTCACAAGGCAAAGAAGTAGAAGTCTTAGACTAGAGATGTATACCAATAATAATAAATTTATACAATATAAGAAAAAAATTAAGGCTTCTCACTTAAATAAAATAAATAAAACTAACCACTCAGAATCTTCCAATCATACATAGATTTTGTATCAAAAGATGTTTATATTTAGAGATGTAGAAGGATATTTTGTTGAGCATTGAGAAGTTTAACATCATGAAAGGACCACATGAATGAAAACTACTAACAAGTATACCCACAAAGTAATATGAATATTTAGATGATAATTTACAAGTAAATATTTAAATATATTAATGACATTAATTATATCTACATAAATATAATATTTTTTTTTCATATTTAAACATATATATTATATTAAAAATAATTTTTCTATAAAAATATTTTTAAATAAATAATTAAATTTATTTTAATATTTTATATAATTTTATAATTATATATTAAATTAAAAAAATTAATATAAAAACATTTTTAAATCAATAATTAAATTTATTTTATTTATATGAATTTTAATTTTATTAATAATAATTTGAATAAGTTTCTCTCACATATCCCTTCAAAGAGAGTAACGGTCATGCAAATTTAAAATATGAATTATCAAGAAAGAAAACAATTTAAGGACAAAAAGTTTAAGGGTGTAATATAGAAAAAGAGTAAGAAATGATTAAAGAACATATAGAAAAATATTATTTTTAAATTATTTTGTATTTGAATTGATAAATATAATAAAAATTACTGATTTTATTAATTGTGTGGATTTTCCCAAATATGTGGATATCAAATATATATTTTTTAAAAAATTGGCTATAAGTTTTTGTTATATATTTTTTATATTATAAAAATTGTTAGTAATTAATTTTATAATTATAAGGATGGATGTTTAGAGTCGAAGACCACAACAATCATTTTTTTAGGGCAAAGGGAGGGGATTACAGAAAAGACACACTCTTCCATGGAGACCACCGTAGAGGGTTGGGGAGGATCAATTTCTTTGCTCAAGGATTTCTGAGAGATGGATGAAGCACCCAAAAAACCTTAGAAGAAGATAGTCACCTTTGAGATGATGGGGTGTTTCAGAGATGTTGTCAAATAGAAAAGGGAATGTGGGTAGAGTGATAAAAAATATGTGGAGACTGAAAGAGGATAAGGCTACAACAACCATCAAACCTAGGGATATTTAGATAAAGGCTGGGAAAAGAGTATCCTTGCACATTGAAGATTAGGAGTGAAAGCTTGTAGTGAGCTCTCTAAGAGAAAAGGGGATTTTCATTAAATGGGCAAGGGACTGGCCGACTCTACCTAAAGTTCAGAGGTGGTGTGAGAAAGTTTGGGGAAAAGGTTACATAATCAAATCCCTTCTGAACGATTTTTTCTGGTCATTTGCAGAGATGCCAAATGCAAGGAGGATGTTCTACAAGGGGGTCCATATATGATGGGAGGAATGGGGGTGTATATCAAAAACTAGGAACCAAATTTTGACCCCCTTAAAGAAAAAGTCGAAGAAGTGCCTACATGGATTAGGCTTTACAATTTGCCTCATGAGTACTGGGAGGAGGAAACACTACAGAAAATAGGGAACAAGCTAGGGAGATACTTATGTAGAACATAATATATCATTGAGAGGGGGGTGAATCAATTATTATAAACAATTTCAAACAATGTGTGCAACCACTAAGATAATGAAAACACTAACAATTAACCACACACAAGAGCACATCACATAACACCAAATATATGACAAAAACCTAATGTGGGAAAAAAATTGGTGAGAAATGTTGCTGGAGTCTATTGCTCCAATCCAACCTCACAATGAAATAATAGTTTTGCAATGTTTTAGGGAACCAACCCCTAACAATTTATGGGCACCTACCCAAAGGAGCACCAACCCCTGATCTATTCTGAGCACCAACTCAAGGAGCACCAACCCCTACACTGAGCACCCACTTAGTGAAATACAATGAGATATAAAATCAATACAATGATAAGCACCTTTTTACAAATGAGTTTTGTAACTTTTGCAAACTATTCACTCTGCCGGTTGAACTATTTTTTGTCACACTTTTTCTTCTTTACTGAATCTTAGTTCTCTCTGTCTGAATCCTCTTCAAATCACCTTATGCCTAGTCGGTTCTCCTCTCACACACTCTCTTCTTTTCTTCACTCTCAGTGACTAACTTACCGGTTCAATCTCTATCAGTTTAATGGACTGTTATGCTTTGTAACAGTTTATCGATTACCTTAAACCTGGCTGGTTAAACCCTTCTTTTCGTCTCTTCTTCTAACACTCAGTCACTTGAATATTTTTCTATCAACACTCAGACTGATCAACTCTCCTCTAGCATGATCACAATTTTTCGTCACACATCCATTATCCTACTGCATAAGTCTTTGATCTGCATATTTATACACATGCTTTCTCGCCAAAACAAAAACTCAAATTTTACGTGCTTAGGGTTTTCTTCACCGATCACAATCCATATCAAATCAGATCTCATCTTCTTGAATTGACAACCTGTAACAAATCAACAAAAAGATCTGTCCTTTTTTATTCTTCCAATAAATGTTTACTATATTTAGCAAATTGGATCCTATTCATCGGCCTTGATTTTGTCGATTACAATAAATGATCTAGTTGTTTCCTTCTCTAGATCAACAAGATGATCAAATAACCTTCTTTGATCATAATATCAAAAAATAAAATCTTTGCCTTTCGATCTACTTTAAGCCGCAATCCTCTGCAATCGATCCATGATTTTCGTAGTCTTCATTTAATATCGACCTAGTCGGCAACTACCTCACCGATGCACTATTCACCTACCACTGCATGTTCGCCACCTGGAGTCCACGTGACATTTCTGTCAGGATCTAACACACTTGATTGTATCGGTTCAAACTTGGTCACCGTTCAAACATGCTGTCAATATACACTAACCGGTTAACCTTCATATTGTGCACTTCTTTATTCTGCCAGTTAGAACATGTTATCATTTACTAGTGATAGTCCTCAACCATTTTGCCAAAGTGGCAAACACTTCACATCCTTTCATCTTCTTATCTAGGTCCTTCAATTTATCTCTTTGATTGCTTACCGGTTGGCATACTTACTGTAGAACACAAGATATCACCGAGAGGGGGGTGAATAAGTGAATTTAAATCATTTCAAACAATGTGTGAAACTGGTAGGATAATGAAAGAACTAATTAGCAACCACACACGAGCACATCAAATAAAACCAGATATACGAGGAAAACCCATTGTGGAAAAATCCTCGGTGAGAAATGCTATTGGAGATCTACTGCTCCAATCCAGCCTCATAATGAAATAACAATTTTACAATGTTTAGGGCACCAACCCCTAGCAATTTATGCACACCTACCCAAACGAGCACCAACCCCTATTCTATTTTGAGCACCAACTCAAGGAGCACCAACCCCTGCACCAAGCACCCACTCAGTGAAATACAATGAGATATAAAATTAATACAATGATAAACACTTAGTTACAAATGAGTTTTGTAACACCTGGAAACTATTCACTCTGCCATTTAAACTTATTTTTTGTTTCACTGCTTCTCTGTTCTACCGGTCTTCTGTTCTTACTTTCTGAATCCTCTACAACTTAGTTTCAGTGTTGCCAGATCTTCTCTAAAACTCACTTTTCTCTCCTTCACTCTTTGTTTCTCTCTTACTGATTCAGACACTGCCAGTTTAACAAATTGTTATACTATGTAATATTTTACCAATTACCTTAACCCTTTTCGGTTAAACCTTCCTTACAGGTTCTTCTCCAACACTCAATCACTTCAATATATTCTATCACGCTCAGACTAGTCAACTCTTGCCTCACAGACATTCACTGTATCATAAATCTCTCATCAAGCATCCTCTCTCCACCTACTTTAGTTTTTGATCTACATATTTATATATATGCTTTCCTGCCAAAACAAAAACTCTAACTTTATGCGCTTAGGGTTTTCTTCACTGACCTCAATCCAAATCAAATCGAATCTCATCTTTCCTGAATCAACAACTTGCAACAATACAGCAAAAATATTTGTCCTATTTTATTCTTCCTATGAATGTTTACTATATTTAGCAAATTGGACTCTGTTCATAAGTCTTGATTTTGTTGATCACAATAAATGATCTAGCAGTTTCTTTCTCCAGATCAACTAGATGATCAAATATCTTGCTTCGATCATGATGTCAAAGAATCAAGTCTCTTCCCTTTGATCTGCTTTGAGTCGCAATCCTTTGCAATTGATCCGTGATTTTCGTAGTCAACATTTAATATGGACTTAGTTGGCAACTACCTCACTGACACACCATTCACCAACCACTACACGTTAGCCACCTGGAGTCCACATGACATCTTTGTCAGCATCCAACTCACTTGATTGTGTTCATTCAACTTTTGTCACCGACCGAACATGCTACCGGTATACACTAACCAGTTAACCTTCATATCGTGCACTTCACTATTCTGTCGGTTAGGTCATGTTATATCGGGTTGCACTTACAGGGTTTGCTTGCTTACCGATTGACATCCCATACCAATTGACATCAACATGCCAACAATCTCCATTGCCGGTAGCAATATCTTGCATACCGGTTGACATACTTATTGGTTGACATCAATGACAATACAATGCCAACAATATCCCCCTTTGGCATTGATGGAAACATCCATATTATTAGGTTAATCTCCACAACCCAGGCTTATAATATACACATCTCCAACTATGGTTCTTTCTCCAATTGCTAACTTTCTCCCCCTTTGACAACAATGACAAAGGGCCAAGACAACTTTCTTAGGTCTCCCCCTTTGCAAGTAATTCATGAACTACTATACTTTATCTCCCGGTAGGCTAGAATACTTTTCCCTTTCACCCTGCAGTCCAATTTGTGTTTTTTCTTAAGTACAAATTGAATAGACACTAAAAAAACAACCACAAACATGGACTGATGAGAACATTCTCCCGGTGACGTTACTCTCCCGGTCAAGTTGATTGTGACTTTAGTAGATAGACAAATTGAATAGGCAACTTTCCAAAGTCCCAAACTTGATTTCCTTTTTGATACTAAGAATTTTGTCATTCCTATGAATTGAAGAGACAACTAACACAACTATAAAAATCACAAACAAGCTGGGGATGTACACTCTCCCCCTGAGTACAACATATGGTCCAAGAGTAAAAAATGTATGGCTATGAACTCCCCCTGAACCACAGATCTCCATACACATTTAAGTGCATAAATATGGTCAGAAAAGTCCTAACTTGTGTCTTAGATATTCAAATGTGATTACCAATAGAGGTTTTGTAAAGATATCAACAACTTGCTCACTTGTAGGAACATATTCTACCTTTACTTATTGCTCTACAACCTTCTCTCTGAGAAAGTGGTGTTTGATAGAAATGTGCTTTGTCTTTGAGTGCATAACTGGATTCTTTGAAATGTTGATTGCACTTGAGTTATAACACAGGATTGAAATAGGGTCAGATATTTCTATCTGAATATCCTTGAGAGTCTTCTTCATCCATAACACCTGAGAACAACATGTATAAGCAGCAACATATTCTTCCTCGACAGTAGATAAGGAGAGTGAATCCTATTTTTTGTTGTGCAATGAAACTAACCAGTCACCTACAAAGATTGCACCACCACTTGTGCTTTTCCAATCATCAATACAGCCTACCCAATTAGCATCAGTGTAGGCCTATAAAGTGAAATCACCTTTCTTTGGATACCATAAGCCATAATTAAGTGTTCCTTGTAGGTACCTGAAGATTCTTCTAATTGCATTCTCCTGTGACTATTTAGGTGCAGCTTGAAATCTTTCCACCATACATACTACCTGCACTATATTTGGTCTTGAGGTCGCAAGGTATAACCAAATACTAATCATAGATCTATATAGGGTTTGATCCACTTTTGATGACTCATCAACCTTGCTCATGTATCCGATCACCATGGGGGTACTTACCGGTTTGTTGTCTTCCATCTGAAACTTCTTCAACATATCTCTGACATACTTGGTTTGAGAAATAAATATTCCTTTATCTTGTTGTGAAATTTGCAAGCCAAGAAAATATGACAGTTCTCCAAGCATTGACATCTCAAACTCTAATTGCATCTAATCAAAAAATTCTTTACACAAGATATCCTTGTTGCCTCTAAATATTATATCATCCACATATACAACAACAATAATCAAGTGATTTCCATCTGATTTGATGTACATATTACTATCTGCACTTCCCTTTTTGAAACCTTGCTCTTTAAGATACTTATCCAACTTTGAATACCATGCTCTTGGAGCTTGCTTTAAACCATAAAGTGCTTTCTTCAACTGACATACAAAAGTTTCATCATCATGCAACAAAAAAACTTTCAGTTGTTCTTTGTAGACTTCTTCTTCCAAATTACTATTCAAGAAAGAAGACTTGATGTCCATTTGATATACCTTGTATCCTTTGAAGGCAAAGAATACTAAGAACATTCTAATAGCCTCAAGTCTTGCAACCAATGCAAATGTTTCTTCAAAATCAATTCCTTCTACTTGAGAAACCATTTGCACACTAACCTTGCTTTATGCCTGACAATATTACCTTCTTCATTCATCTCGTTTCAGAAGACCCATTTAGTACCTATGACATTCTTATCTGTTGGTCTAGGAACTAATTCCCAAGTCTTATTGTTTTCAATCTGTTGCAACTCTTCTTCCATTGCATCCATCCATTTCTCACTTTTGTTGGCCTCATTGAATGTTTTGGGTTCCATTTCAGTCATGAGGCAAAAATTTACTTGTTCATTGTTCCGGGCAATTCTTCTTCTTGTTTGTACACCGTCACTTTTATTTCCTATAATATGCTCTTTCATGTGATTTTTCTGTACATATTTATTAGGGGTCTTGCTGGGTGCTTCTCCCGATTCATTTTCTGACTGGACTTCATCTTCATCACATGAATCATCATACCAGTTTATATGTGCTTGTTTGCCTGTATGCAAATCTTCATCAACTCTTACATACACACTTTCAATGACTCTTCTCAATCTTTTATTGTAGCATTTGGAGGCTTTGTTGTGTGTAGAGTAACCCAAGAAGATGCTTTCATCACTCCTAGAATCAAAACCACCAAAACTATCTTCATCTCTCTTGATGGAGCATTTACTTTCAAACACTTTGAAATATTTAACTAATGGCTTCTGGTCATACCATAGTTCATAAGGTGTCATTTTTCTATTTGTTCTCAGCCGAACCCAATTCAATGTATATACAATAGTATGTACAACTTTCTTCCAATACATATCTGGTATGTTTGTCTCATTCAACAAAGTTCTTAACATCTCCTTGATAGTCCGGTTTTTCCTTTCTACAACACCATTTTGTTGTGGTGTTCTCGGAGCTGAATACTGTCTTCTAATTCCATGCCTCTCATAGTAGTATACAAACTCATTTGATATAAACTCACCACCCTGGTCTAATCTCAGACACTTCAGCTTGCATCCACTTTCCTTCTCAACCATCTTCTGGAATATCTTCAACCTCTCATATGCTTGTGATTTGTCATGTAGGAAAGTGACCCATGTCATTCTTGAGAAATCATAAATGAACAACATGAAGTATCTCTCACTGGCTAAAGCTCTTGCTCTGGTTGGACCACACAAATATGTATGCACAAGTTCTAAGGGCCTTGAGGTATTATGTTCTTTAATCTTGAAGGTTACCTTAGTCTTCTTTCCTCTTAGACATTCATCACAAAAAGTACTTGCCAGTTTGATAATTGGTGGTATATGTCTCACATAACCTTTCTTGCTCATCATAACCAGATTATCAAAGTATTCAAAAGACTGAATCAGCCTTCAGAGCATCTGTTGCACCATCTAGAAAAGGCAAAGAATCCAGTACCAGTGGTGAACCAAGACAAAGTAGAGAAATGGATGATGAGGAGATCCTGATAGAATTTGAAGCTCTTATTGCCAAAAGACTTCCCAAGAGAACTAGTAAATACAGAGGTAAGCTTCCTTTGAAATGATTTTCTTGTAACCAGATAGGACACATTGTTGTAAACTGCCCTAATGGTGATAACAAGGACAAACCGGAAAAGTTTAGAAAGTTCAAAGGAGGAAACTAGAGAAACTGTTTTGTTGTAGTTGATGAAGGTGTCACTGATGAGGAATAAGAAGATGAAGAAAGTGAAGATATTGTGTTTGTAGCAGTCAAGGAAGATGTGTCAGACAAGAAGGCTCTTGTCTCCCGCTTTGATAATTCCAATGATTGGATTATTCATAGTGGTTGTTCTCACCATATGACTGGTGATTAGAGTAAGTTTCTATCTCCGGAAGAGTATGATGGTGGTGTGGTTCATTTTGGTAATGATGCACAATGTATGGTAAAAGGTAGAGGGTCCATCTCTCTGAATGGAAGAAGCAGTGCTGACAATGTGTATTGGGTAGAAGGTCTCAGACACAACCTTTTGAGTGTTGCTCAACTGAATGATAATGGACTCATTCTGGAATTCAAAAATGGAGTGTGCAAAATCAAAGGAAAGAATGGTGAACTGATGGCTACTGATATGCAGACCAAAGGTAACCTATTTCAGCTAAATGCTAATTTCAGTACATGTCTAATGGCTAAGTTTGAGGATAGTTGGATATGGCATAGGAGACTCTGCCATGTAAATTTTGATAATATTGTGAAGGCCAGTAAGATCAAGGCAGTTAGAAGATTGCCTATACTGAGAAAACTAGAAAATCCTTTGTGTAGAGAGTGTCAACTGGGGAAAATGTCTTCCACAACCTTCAAAGGTAAATCTTTCACTGTATACAATTTACTTGATCTTGTGCATACTAATTTGTGTGGTCCTATGAAAACTAGGAGTGTGCGGGGAGATAGGTATTTTATGATCCTTACTGATGATTGCTCAAGAATGATGTGGGTCACATACTTGAAGGACAAATCTAAAGCTTTTGGAAAGTTCAAAGCCTTCAGAGCACTGGTTGAAAAAGAAAGTGGTAAGAGGGTTAAGTGCTTAAGAACTAATGAAGGAGAAGAATTCACTTCTAGTGAATTCAACAAATACTGTGAAGAGAATGACATCAAGAGGAAACTGTTTGCCCCCCGGACTCCACAGCAGAATGCCCTAGCAGAGAGGGACAACTGGATTGTGGTTGAAGCATCTAGAACTGTGTTGATCCAAGGGAAGGTTGCTCACACCTTTTGGAGAGAAGCGGTGAGCACTGCAGTCTACACAATGAACTAGGTACTCATCAAAAAGGGTAAGGATAAAACACCTTATGAGTATTGGACCGGTAAGACACCAATGGTAAGCTACTTTAGAGTGTTTGGTAGCAAATGTTATATCAAGAGGAGTGAACATCAGAGAAAGTTTGATGCTAAATGTGATGAGGGAATATTCCTAGGGTATTCCACAAAGAGCAAAGCTCTAAAATGTTTCATCAATAAGACTCAGAGAATTGTTGAAAGCATTAATGTTAGAGTTGATGAAACCTCTGAGAAATCTAAGGAAACTGGCAGTGATAAAGTAGGAGATGAACCAGTAGTAACCTTCTGGGAATCGGTTGCAAAACATCCTAGCACCAGTAACAGTGCTCCTACACCCATAGATGATGATGCTAATAAAAATGAGCATGAAGAAGAAAAGCAAGAGGAAACAACTAAGATCATTCCCAGGTATGTAAAGCCGAATCATGATCCAAAGCAGATCATAGGAGACAAGGATGCAAGAATTCTTACAAGAAGAAAGATCAGAGAAAACTCTTGCATGATCTCTGAATTTGAGCCTAAAATATTCAAAGAGGCACATAAAGATGAAGACCGGATCAAGGCAATGGAAGAGGAACTTGATCAGATAGAAAAGAATGGTACATGGTCTTTGGTACCTAGACCTGAGCATAAAAATGTCATAGGCACCAAATGGGTTTTCAAAAATAAGTTGAATGAAGATGGCACAATGGTAAGAAATAAAGCCAGATTGGTGTGTAAAGGATATGCCCAAGAAGAAGGAGAAGACTATGGATAAACCTTTGCTCCTGTAGCCAGATTGGAAGGAGTTTGTATGCTTCTTGCATATGCAGCATTCAAGGGATTCAAAGTATATCAAATGGATGTAAAATCTACATTCTTGAATGGAATACTAGAAGAGGAGGTGTATATAGAGCAACCAGATGGGTTTTCCCTATTAGAAGATAGTGACATGGTGTGTAGGCTACATAAGGCCTTGTATGGACTAAAGCAGGCACCTAGAGCATGGTATGAATGCTTGCACTCCCATCTTGTGAAGATTGGATTAGAGAGAACAAGTGAGGATAGTAATATCTACCTTAAGTCAAAAGGAGATCAAATTCTAATCTATGAGGTATTTATTGATGACATGTTTTTTGGAGAAGATGACAAGATGAGTCATGATTTTGTAGATGAGATGAAAAAGGAGTTTGAGATGTCACTTATAGGGGAGATTAAGTTCTTCATTGGACTACAGATTCAACAAATGAAAGATGGAATCTTTATCACTCAATCCAAGTATGTCAAAGAGGTATTGAAGACCTTTGGCATGGAAGACAACAAACCGGTTAGTACACCAATGGTGATTGGTTGTAAATTATCAAAAGAGAATGACTTAGGGTTGGTAAAGGAGAAGGAATATAGATCAATGATTGGTAAATTGCACTATGTAGTACATAGCAGACCGGATATTGCACATGCAGTGGGGATTACTGCACAGTTCCAAAAAAGCCCAAGAGAATCCCACTTGGTAGTAGTCAAGCAGATTCTGAGATATTTGAAGGGAACTATTGACTATGGATTATGGTATCTATACAGTAATGATTTCCACCTGAAAGTGTTTATAGATGCTGACTGGGTTGGTAATGTGGACGACCGGAAGAGTACAACTAGTGGTGCATTCTTTCTTGGTGGTAGACTAGTTTCTTGGATGAGTAAAAAGCAAAGCTATATCTCTCAGTCTACAATAGAAGCAGAGTATGTTGCAACATTTATGAATTGCACTCAGACAATTTGGATAAAGCATGTATTAAATGGCTTCAGAGTTCATGTATATGAACTGGTAAGTATATTTTGTGACAACACAAGTGCGATCAATATCTCCAATAATCCAGTTTTACATACTAGAGCCAAGCACTTCGAGCTCAAGTATCATTTCTTGAGGGAGAAGTGTCAGAACAAAGAAGTTGTACTGGAACATGTTTCTAGTAAGGAGCAGTTAGTAGACATATTCACCAAGCCTCTACCGAAGGCTACCTTTACCTATTTGAGAGGTGAGTTAGGGGTGCTGCCTCTTGAAGAGGTGAACTAAAGGTGTGTGCTCCACATCAGTCAGGTCTTACATTGATATATATTTTTTAGGATTTGTGTGTTGAAGGATGCTACTCCTTAGGGGGAGCAGCATAGTAGAACATAGATATTTATGCCTTCACTTTGGCATTGTTGTCAAAGGGGGAGAAGATGTGAATCGGAGAAGATATCTACAGTATTGGGGGAGAAGATGTGAAGCAAAGAGATATCCTTGTATATTTCCATCAATGCCAAAGGGGGAGATTGTTGGCATATGTGCAGAGTATGATGACATGATGATATTGTATGTTGTCATTGATGTCAATATGTTGAAGAGTGAACAGGTATATTGAAGTAAGAAACTTGCAAGAGAATTGGTACGATACTAAGAACCGGTATAACATTGTGAACCGGTATATGGAAGCTTTGCATGACTACCGGTTGGTAGTCTCAACTTCATGGTTTCCGGTTGAAGTGTTCTATGCCTGTGTGATTCAACTAATGACATCATGTGATGAGTTAGCATTGTAATGAAGAACAGGTTGTGTTGCCACATCAACCTTATGCGCGTGAAGGAGCTTGCATGAAGGAGATTGATCCTATCCACCTTGGGAATGTGCGAAGTCTCTGTAAACGGTGGAGAGCGCATGATGGGTTATCTACTTCCTGAAGTGGCAAAGAATGAACCATGGAGAGCGTCTTGAGATATGTTCAAGACTATTGTATTCAATGCAGTAGTTTCAATGGTCATGATTGAACCGACTTAATTGCTTAACCTAAATGTTTTGGGTTTAGGGCTTATGCTACCGACCTATCTATTTCCTATAAGTTTGATGTTGTTCTTCATGTTGAGTTTGTTGGCAAATGTTGTGTGTATCTAAGTGCAAAGATACATAATTCTTGCTAGACCAGATAAGAGAATAGATACCTGTAGAGTGTGATTGCAGAAGGAAGGAACCAAAGTGGATCTACATTTGCATTGAAGTGCTATTACCAAATCATTGTAATACCTGTTGACCTCTAACCACTTCAACAGTTGGAAAATCCCTTAACATGGTAGCTTTAACCGGCTTGCTGTAAATCCTTTAATAGGGTGACTCAAAATCATTGAGTTCTTAAAATCCTCTAACAAGGTAACCTTTAATAGGGTTTAACCCTTAATCAGGTATTTTAGCCATCCCTTAACTGGGTGATCCCTAGCAGGATCGGTTCCTAATAGAACCTGTTGTAAAGTCTTTAACTAGACTAGGCTCCTAATAGAGTGGACTTCAAGAGGGTTCAAAGAACATCTTGTGGGTATTCATCCCTATCATGGTTTTTCCCAGTTGGGTTTCCACGTGAAAATTTGTGTGTTATGTGTGATGTTTTTCATGTGATGTTTTGTTATTCTCTGTCAAGCGGTAAAGCATGTTGAACCAGTAAGTCTTTACATTTCGGTTGTTGTATTACTAGTGTATGCATATGGGTGAAGTGGAAATAAGATGTTAGATTGTGTGGAAAGCCCAGATAGGTACAAACCACGATGAGATGGAACTCACAAGTTAACTATTTGCAGTAATAGATAACTGACCGGTTAAGGTCTACAAAGTGCTCTGCTAGGAGCAAATCTTGTTAGAGATCCCAAAGCTTGATTAGAAGCTCATACCCTATTAAAGGTAGTACCCTATTAAGAGTAACCTCACTAGAGGATTTAAGAATCCAAGTTAATGGATCACCCTATCAGAGGATTTATACATTTAAGCTTGTTAGAGATTACCCGATTAGAGGATTTGATTCTGTTGTAATTGTTAGAAAACAATAGGATTGGTTTGATTTGTTATAAGTAGCACGATACTTGCTTGATCAGATCCTTCTAAACAATCTCAACACTGCTATATAACATACTCTTCATCTTAACACTTATAGCTCTTCGACATGAAAATATTTCGCACTACATGCACACCAACATCATAGAATCTATATGAAATGATTCACTAAGATTCCATTAAATAGACATTCAAATTTTATGTTGGCCTAAGGAAATTATAGCACAATTTCCTAGGTGCAGTGTATCTAGTCAAGTGATCATAACTCATCACAAAAATTACCGCCAAGCAGTCGGTGCAGGTAACTCATCACAAAATCAACAAATACCGGTTGGAACAATTAATATCGGTTTGAGTTAAATAGAAAAGCATTATCCTCTAATCTTTTGTTATGATCTTCGCTTGATCTTCATCTTGATGCCAACTTACCATAACCACAGGTTGTCTCATATGCACATATCGACTGACACAAAGTACCAGTTAGGGATAACCACTAAGAATATTGGTTGATAGTGTAAACAATTGAAGTTAGACTGGTAGTCAATATAATCATATGTGTGTGTGAGAGTGTTTCATCAATGACAATATATGGTGAATACATTACAATCATCATTATGCCAACAATCTCCCCCTTTGGCATTGATGGCAACACTTAGAAAATTTTACAGTAATACCGCTAAGTGTGCATACACAACAAACAATAAAATTTACACATATATTTATGCTCCCCCTTAATGCATATATTATACAAAATTTTTAAACACACATACATATTTCTACTCCCCCTTTAACACCAATGCCAAATTGATAAAGCAAATATATATATATATATATATATATATATATATATATATATATATATATATATATATATAATGTGTATCAAAGTGTTTAGTATGTACACAAAAACTTAAATCAAAGTTCAGGCAAAAGCAATTCACATAAAAATAACATTGTAGCTCTTCTTCATCTATGACAAGGAATTTTCCCATGACTCCAACATGTTCTCAGTAAAATTTAATGTAGACATCAACTGTGAATGAAATTCTTCCATTGAGTCCAGTGTGCAGGTTTTTGGAGTTGCTAGGATAGCTTCTGCATTGGAGTAGGGTCTCTGAAGTATGTCTACTTGTGATGTGAGAAGACTTTTGAGTTCCTTGAGAGACTAGAGTCTCTTTTCCTTCTCATTATCATAGATGTCCAGCCTGTTATGTAAGTCATTTACAAATTTTCTAAAGGAAAAAATAGAAAACCTGAAGTGGGACATATGCTTTGCATATCCTTTCCAGCTCTTGCTCTATTTTTGTTTGACTTTTTGAAATGTCAGAATAAAAGAATGAAACATTAGAGGTGGAAGTAAGAAATTTTCCTCCTATTTCAATAACTTTAATCAACAAATCTTTATTGTGTGATAGAGCCATCTTTCCATTATCAATATCCTTTGCCAATTTTTCTCCATATTTCTTCTTGTGACTCTTTTCAGCATATGGTTGAGCAACATCTTCTAGTGACTTGATTTGATCAGTTTCATCTGCAACTAACTGACCAAGCTTGCTAATAGGTGTAGGTAGATGTGTTGTAGATGTTTCGGGTAGCAGACTAGATAAAATATCTACTGCCGTTTGATTTGTTTCAGCTTCAACCTTCTGCTCTTTTCGTCTCTTCTTATGTGCTCTGGATTGCATAACATTAGCAATATTCATCATTTTTGATGTGCTCATATTGTCTACATCAATAGTTCCTAAAATATTTAATGAATCATCATCATCCTCATCAATTTGCTTTTGCTTTGCTGGTTTAGAGGATATAACTTTAATGATTTCTTTCTCAGTATTCTCCTTCATTTCCTTTTCAGGGGACTCTATGGCAAATTTTTTAGTAGGCATTTACTGAGTAATTTGAATGACTGGTGGAGATTGGGGTTTCTCTAGTTGTTTAGTGACCAGTGGATTGATCACTTTTAGTTGAGTTGTCAGTTGCTCAACTAACTTGCCTTGTAAATTTGTAACTTTATGAGGCTCAATATCCGGTGTAGTAACATTTGCAAATATATCATCATTAGTCACATGAATAGTAGTGTCATCCTTGATAAGATAGACCACATGTGCTTGAATAATTTCTTCTTCATCCATTTCTGGTCTGTTATTAGTAACATTTTCTGCATTCTTGGATGATTGTACAAGTTCTTCCATCCTTTTGATATTGAAAGCTATATGATGGGTCTCAGTTTCAACAATTGACTTCTTTGCACTATGAAGCTTCAATCTTCTTGCTTTAAACATAAATCGAGCTTTGTACTTTTCTACAAGAGTGCTAATTGCATCTTTAGAAACTTCAGGAAAATATTGTACAAATACTTCATCAATAATTTCTTTCTCAATCTTTATAACTTCTTTCCATTTATTTAAAAGAATTGTATACAAAGAATTTGAAATATCCTTCTTAACATCATGAGGAAATATAATATAGTGACACAATTGAGTGATTACTTGTTGAACAACTTCTTCTTTCTCATCTACAGTGAAGGAATCAAAATATTCTTTAACATTTTCAAATCTGTTTCTCCCCAATGTCTTCATTGTCCTTTCAAAATGACTCTCAGGTTTGTACTTGGATATATCAAGAGGTATAGTTGCCTTTGGCACTTCCTTAACCTTCTTAGATACTCTGTCAGTTGTCTTTACCTTCTTTGGTTCTTCATTAAAATCCGTTCCCTCAGACTCTGGTTGCAAATTAATTTTCTGCCTCTCTTCTTTGTCTCCTTTTTAATATATACTTTAGGTTCTGATTCCTTTTTGGTTAGGATACTCCGGGTAACCCTAGTACTCTTTAGTGTTGGAGGTGCTTCATCAAATTTCTTATTCTTTCCTTTTACACTTTTAATAGAAGCAGTATTGGTTTGTGTCGGTGCATCTTGGACTATCATAATGTCCAATTTTGTCTTCTTTTTGTCTTTAGGAGATGCCAACAGGTTATTATTATATTCGACTAGTAAGTCATAATTCACCTCATAACTCATGTTTTCCATCTCTTCTTCTCTTGGCTCAATTTCTTGCATCAGGCAAAAGTAAGTGGTAACGGTAAAGATTATATCTTTTTCAAAATGTTTTACCACTTCTTTTGGTAATCTCATCCTCAAGCTCATTTTATTTTGGAACTCATTAAAATACTTATTCATGGAAGCAGGGAAAGTATTCTTTATAGCCTTAATGTTGTTCTTAATTTGTGCCGAGATCGGTGAGTCCTTTGACCATTCAATGTCTCCAATTCCCAGTAGAAAGTTCTAAAAATAAAAAAATAGTCCAACTAATAGCTAACCAAACTTGAATTTTAGACTGCTATCCTTTTTGATAGATTGCAAATTCAGAAACAGTTGTCTCCTGATAGCTTCACAGAGATCATAATTTGCAATATCAATAATCATTCTGTGAGCAGTATGAATTGTTGCTGAAGGAACACTATTGTCTACTAGAGTAAAATACTTGGTAGCCTATCACCATTGCTGCAAGTTTCACTGTAGGGTCTTTAATGTTGTTAATAGAGAAAGCACTCCTATTAGATGTAGAGCCGGTTAAGTTGAAAATAGTATCCTTCGAAATTATCCTTAACTTAGGTACTTCATTGGTTGAGAAATAACCAATTACAACCTAAATGGCTTCCTTGGTAATTGTGTGAGTTCTTTCTAAATACATGTTCTCTCCATGAACTCGACTCAAAATGATTCTGATATGTGCTTCCTCAAAATATTCAAGAAAGTAGGCAACATTATGAAAACCCTTTTCAAAAAACCCTAGCATATTTTGTTTCAATCTTTCCGTTTTTATCACAAAGTGACTTTAATTGAGTATAAATGTATAGAGATCCTAAACCTTCTATTTTGCAGTCAATATATCAAGACAAATTAGCTTTGACCATAAATCCACTCAGAACTTGTGATAATGCATTGTATGACATAATTCATTCTCCCTCTACAATTTCTATAGGCTCTAAAGTAATCATTAACCTCTCTATGGGTTTTGAAGATGATGCCATTTTAGATGAACAAGACTTCAAAGCAAAATTTTCAAGAAAATACCTTTTCCTATGCACATTGCTTTGTTTTATCGGTAGTATGCCCAAGTGAACACCAACTCAATCTTTCTGCAACCTTCAACAACTTGATTACACAAATCACAAAGAAATTTGACAAATGATAGCAAATAATCTTCCTTAGCTCAGTAAACCCTCCAAATTTATCTCTCAATTGTGTTAGGGTAAAAATAACAAAGTTAAAACTTCCTTTTATCCTTTTTACCTATTGCATTAAATGCTTTCTCGTTAGGGTTGCAAACCCTAATTTCACCACTCAAGAAGTAAACTGGTTGATAACATATCAAGGAAAAGTTATCAAAATTTTCATACCACTTATTCATCTTAAGGGGTCTAGAGGTGGATTTACCGTTTAAGTTCCCCTTAGCCATATGACAAGGCTTAGTTCACTGGTGCAGGGTTCTCTTCACTAGGTGAAGGAACAGTTTTCTCTATCGGTGAGTCATCATTATTTTTCTTCCAAGCACGGTTCATTTCCTCTCTGGTTTCTTCAACAATTACTTTTTGTTTACCTTTCAGATCTTTTGCAGATTTGACTGGTTTGCTATTTCTGTATCTACAGAATTTTGCTAAATGCCTTGATTTGTTGTAGTGATAGCAAGCCATACCGAATGATCTCCAAGGTCCAGCATTTCCTCTTCATGTTCTTCTTCTACAATTCATAACCACATGAAAAAAGTTATTATAGATGGTGCAAACAACATTTGTTACCTTTTCCATCTCAAATGGACTAAACAGGTTGTTGTAGGGTCTTTGCCAGTTCATGTTTACTCGGTTGTCAAAATTCCTCATCCTGTTGCCATTAGGTCTTGGATGCACATGCAATACAAGATTATTAGCTCCATACATTCCACAACCAAAGCAATGACCTTCAAACTTCTTAGATATGAGTCTAGCATTAAAACTTGTATTCCTGTTAGGTTTCTCTTTACAAACATTAGCAGTATGACAAGGATTATGGCAAACAAAACAAACAAATTTATAGACCTTCTTACCAGTAGGCATTCTAACCTTATGAGCAGAGTTGTTCTTAGGAATGTTTCCCTTGGTATCGGAGGTTTCACCTTTTTCAGATGTATGAAAACCAAGTCCAGAGATATCACCTTTCATCCTTTGAGACTGAATCTGCTCTTCTAGCAAGATTGAACTTTTGAAAAATTTGTCCAACTTCTAATTTGTTTCAGTGAGCTGTTTGGTGAGATCTTCATTAAGCTTAGATAGGTTCTCTCTCAGAGATGAGGCTGAGTCAAGATCTAACTACAAATTTTCCTTCTCTTCTCTTTCAGAATTCAAATACTCATGCAAGGTAGCATTTTCATGCTTTATCTTGGCAATTTCATGATCTTTTTCCTTGATAAGATCCTCAACTACTCTTCCGGCTTCCAGTTCTTGACTCATGCGAATAGTAAGACTTTCCAGTTCTCTTCTTAGGTTCATCTTCTCACCATTTATTTTTTCAACCTCCTCAACCAAACCATTAATATTGGCTTCATCTGAAGAACTATTATTAGATATCTCCAATAGTTGTTCAGTAAGCTCTCTTCTTTTATTTTCGGAAGCTTTCAGTTTAACCCTTAGGTTTTCTATCTCATTTCTACTAGCTTCTAGCTCTCTAGCCATCTCAAGGTAGCTCATATCCCCCATGGTGGTTTCAAGACTTCCTTCTAAGCGGTTAGGCTTCATAGAAGTTAGGCTCTGATACCCATTGATGGACTTGAAAAGCACTAAGAGGGGGGGTGAATCAATGACACCAAAATGAAACTACTTTAGACACTAATCGGTAGATGAACTTAACAAAACTTTTAAATGCAATGCACACAATCCAAAATGATATAATAGCACTCACAATTAGTAACACATCCACCATAACACAAATATTATATGTGGAAAACCCAGATAGGTAAAAAACACGGTGAGATGGAACTCACAAGTTAACTATCTGTAGTAATAGATAACTGACTAGTTAAGGTCTACAAAGTTCTCTGCTAGGAGAGAATCTTGTTAGATATCCCAAATCTTTATTAGAAGCTCATACCTTGTTAGGAGTACCCTCGTTGAAGGATTTAAGAATCCAAGTTAATTGATCACCCTGTCAAAGGATTTATAAATTTAAGTTTGCTAGAGATTACCCGGTTAGGGGATTTGATTCTGCTGTAATTGTTAGAAAACAACAGGATTGGTTTGATCTGTTCCGAGTAGCACAGTACTTTCTTAATTAGATCCTTCTAAACAATCTCAACACTGCTATATAACATACTCTTCATCTTAACACTTATAGCTCTTCGACATGAAAATCTTTTGCACTACATGCATACCAACATCATAGCAACTATATGAAATGATTCACTGAGATGTCATTAAATAGACATTCAAATTTCATGTCGGCCTAAGGAAACCATAGCACAATTTCCTAGGTGTAGTGTATCTAGTCAAGTGATCATAACTCATCACAAAAATTACCGCCAAGTAGTCATTGCAAGTAACTCATCACAAAATCAACAAATACCGGTTGGAACAATTAATACAAGTTGGAGTTAACTATAAAACCATTATCATCTAATCTTTTGTTATGATCTCCGCTTGATCTCCATCTTGATCTTCATTTTGATGCCGACTTATCATAACCACAGGTTGTCTCATATGCACATACCGGTTGACACAAAGTACCGGTTAGGGATAACCACTAAGAATACTGGTTGACAGTGTAAACAATTGAAGTTACACCGGTAGTGAATATAATCATATGTGTGTGAGAGAGTGTTTCATCAATGACAATGTATGGTGAATACATTACAATCATCATTATGCTAACATCCTCATATACGTATAAGAAACAAAAACATTAAATTCATTGGAAGGGGATTTTAATATCACATGCATTCTCATCTAACATCCATAGAAATGTATCCATGCTACCTTCCAATAATTAACTATATTAGTAGAAACATTATCATCATAATTACCACTAGATATAACAAATATCTCTATCTACTTTGACCAACACTTAATACTTACATAATTTGTATTTAAGTTTAGGTTTAGTATTATAATACCAACTTATCGTGTGAGGGCTAGCGAGGTATTAAAAATGAAGCTATTTAAGAGATATTACAACTAAGTTTTAAAAATTAAGCCTTTCACTACTACTATAAGAACTCAAATAAAACTTGGGAAAATGGGACTCATTAGTTTAATTTTTTAAACGAAGGGATTAATGTGGACAAAAGGGAACATTGAACTTCCAACACTTCTGATTTTCCTACTAAATTTATCTAAGTACAAGGGATGTTTGCTCCATGATGGCCTTCTTTTTGGTCTTAATGAAAATAAGAGAGTATAAAATTTCTAGCTAGGGGCTCTACATGAAATGAAGACAATCGTCCAAATCAATTTTTTAAATTTGATTTTACTAGGATGATTGTAGACACAATTAATTTCTAGCTAAAACATTTTAGCTATCAACAAATTTTAAGTATTATTCTTTTCTTCTTCATTTGATGTTGCATCAAAGTGCTCATTTCTCCTAATTAGATACACACCTCTCAATTATGGATGAATAATCCAATACTCAAAAAATCATACTTCCATCTACTTGGACACATGTGGTATTCAAACATTTGTATTATTATGAGTTTGTAGAGAACAACTTTTCTTTTTCCTTGTATACATAAGTTTTAATGAGCACATTTCTAGGCTCAATGAGAAACAAAATGTGTTGATGATTAATAATAAGATCCCATGATGTGATTAGCTCTTTAAGGAACACTACATAATGGTACAAATCCATGAATTCAAAGACAATCCCTTTAGACTCCCCAAAGTTCTAATACATTGATTCATAGATATAAAATTTTGTCAACAACTCGATGTTATAGATTTTGATTTGGACCCAAAAGAAAGAAAATTTCTTATGAAAAATCCCCTTCAAATTTGCAAAGGTATCAATCAACAAGAGAGTTGTTGAATACCTCATGAGGATGAAGTTTGTAGAGGACACAATTAGAGGTAATTAAATATTTCTTGTCATATGATTTGTATAGATTCATGCAAATTTGGGTTGATAGATTGAAAACTAAGGTAGTGTTTGTGCACCAAATTCAGCCAACCATCAAAACAAAGTGGTCTCCTACCAATTGTTCTCAATAATTTTATATTGAAATACATGTACTCCTTCCAAAACAACTCTATCCTTGGGAGGATTTTAAGACCATTGTGCATGTTTAGGGTTTATTTATGATCCATCAAAGATCATGATGATTAGCCACTACAAGGCTCAAGGAGAGAGAATGAAATGAAGATAAGATAAAAGCAATTTAGAAGTATAGACAAGAAATTGTAAAATAAAAAAGAACATATGAGCATATTCCAATCGATAACACTTGGGAGACACTTTTAGGTAAGGAACATTCCTCACTCAATTTGGGGTTTAAGAGTTTGAGAAGAAGACTATAAATATATTAAAGGTGCATCCATAGCTAATAATAGTGGAGATTAAGTGATATAAGTTCCCATGTAGATTTGGTTATATCCCTTACATCAAATGGAAGCACAAATTCCAAAAAACTCCACTCATTTGGCTCAAATAGTTTCAACATCTAGGAGCCTTAGAGTAGAATTATAATTATCCCATCAAGCCACTCAAGAAACACTATAGTATGAGTTGGAGAAATTTCATAAAATTATAGATTAGGATCATCCTTTCACACATCGATAAAAATCATAGGTAGTGGTCACAATTGGAACATAGGTAAAATCACCTCTAACTTTATCCTCTACAATTGGAACATTGTGGAATCACCTATAGAACAACTAGTAGAGAGTAATTATGTGGGAGAACATGAAACAAAGAGTGAAATTTAATAATGAATTTTGGATCAAAAGGAGAACAAGAGGGCAAGATAATACTACCAAAAAGACTTGTCATGATGGTTGTGATCTTAACATTTGCATAGGAAAGTACTGCTACTCCTCTTATCTCTTCTCATTTTCTTTTAATTTTATGCACATACTCACTCCCACATTGCAATTTACATCTACGACCTCTCCCATGTCTACACCTTTTTGTGGAAAATCCAACATATTTAGTGCAATGCTTCCGTTTGGCATCGCCTCCTTTGTTGCTCGCACCAATATTTTTTAATTTTACACGAACCTATTCAACACCTAGCACAACTTTTTTGCTTGGAACAAACACCCATCTCACTCCTAATCATACTAAAATCCTTCCATCTTTCTCCCCACTAACATTCATGGTATGTTCCCCTTTTCTTCCCAAAGTTGTATTAACTCCTATCTAGGAGAGAGTCACCTTTTTGTTTGGTGTCTCATAAGGTACTTATTTCGTAGTTTTTCATTGAATCACCTATATACTTGCACAAAAAAATAATCACTATGTGACAATCCTATTGACACAAAATTTTGCACCTTTGTTGAGCTATCAACTCAACAACCTTGAAGTGTGAGACCTTACTCAATAGGGTGGAATCTTCAGAGAAGGCCAACTTCCTTTTAAATCTAGGTGCAAGTGTTGAACCAACCCAACACTTCCAAGTCCTACTTCTAAACTTATCCTAATAGCTTGTAGAGAAAATAGGAGAGAAAATGCAAAATGAAAGGAGATGATGCACCAAAATAGAGTTTTGTTTCTTCCTTCCTATGACTGCACATGGCATCAATAAAAGACACCAAAAAATATACAAATCTCTATCATAATTAGTCTCCTAAGACACATATAAAGGTTAGGACATATATAATGTTGGATGAAAAGAGAAACATTCACAAAGAAACATTCATGAGCATATTTAACAAAACATACAATCTAGAAATAGAGAAAAGAATGCTTTCAAACAAAAGATAAGATAATTCACACAATTTGTTTGAACTAGAGAAGAGGTAAGACAATGAATTTTATTGATGCAGAGGCAAGACAACATTTACAATTACAAAACATGAATCTCTATCAAATAAAAATATTACTCCTTAAATATGCTACACAGTTGCCTTTATAGGTTAGAAATAATTGAGATATTACAATTTTTTCATAAACCCTAACCTAGTTGGGGTTGCTATAGAGACAGTCCAAAAATAGATCAGATCAACAATCTGATCTTGGCGTGCAAATCTTGGACATTAGGAAGTGAATGACAACTCAATGATTGCCTTTGCAATCAAGAAGAATGAGCCCATGTAGGCTAATTGACTTTGGAGGTCTACAATGACGCATTCAACAAGGATCGAGGCCCCTTGCAATGATGAAGAAGTATGGTGCACTTATGTTGGTTTTGTAGGGTAGAACAATGAGTAATGGTGTCGTCCTACATGTCGAGTCTAGAGAGGAGGTTGTTGGAGTAGCTATGCGTTCAATTCTCCTTTTCTACATATAGTCCACTTGGTAGCTATTGGAATATAAATGCAATTAGTCTAATAAAGATGCCCATACATGGTCATTGATCATCTAGATCATTGGCCTCCTATTGTCCCGTAAGGAAGAATGAGACCTAAACCTTGAAGATAACTTCAATAGGGGGTCAGTGGGGTCATAAAATGATAGCAAATCCTATATGGTCAAGATGAAAACTACAACTCCTATGTGTATATGCATAAGTTCATTATATGACCCATCCAATAGGTGTTGATAATAGCCCACAGATAGTGGTTTTTGATGACTTATGCCCCCTAAAGACTATACATTGCATATATTAGGATTGAATCTAGCTCAAGGACAACCTAGAGACCAAGTTTATACTCATGGAAGAAATATATAACTCTATGACCATAGAATAATCAAAGAAGAATAAAAATTTAAAAGAGAGAACTAAATCTAAGGACAACAAAAATAATAATGATGTGATAGTTGCATGCTAAAGTCAAATCATGAGACCTTGAGTTATAAAGAGTGAACACAAAAATCCAAAATATTGTTTTGTTAGATGTGTTAGGGATCCCATAGATACTGAGAGGGGGGGGGGGGGGGTGAATCAGTATCTAACTGGTATATAGTTTTTCTTAATTTAAAACATGCAGAACATAATATAACAGAGTGCCGGTATGCAAGAAATAATGCAATAAACAGAATTAAGAACATCCACATGAAGAGCACACCATAACACAAGATTTTAACGAGGAAACCCGGTGTGGGAAAAACCTCGATGGGATTTGTGACCCACAATATTCACTCATTGGCCAATAAGAGAATATTACTTACAATAGGGGCCTGCACATGCAGGGAGGCCAACTGCCTAGAGCTCACTGCTCAATGGGAAGTCTCACTGACTTACAATAAGGATTATACTAATCCAATAACTTGTACTACTTTACAATAGCATCTTCAATGCCAGATTCAGTACCGGTTCCTGCTCTATTCTTTACATATACCCCTTAACCTATATTTCGCATAATAGGTTTTCCTAATATTTTCCTTAATGCTTCTACTCATTATTATTTCAAATGTCTACAGTGACCTCTTTAATATATAAGAGTCATTTTACAATTTTCCAAGTCGGCTTACAATAATAAACAAAATATAATATAACAAAATCCTATCAGCCTCTGTGCTGGTATACTTCCTTTCTTCTGTGTTGGTGCCGGTGTCCTGAGTGCTAGTGTAGAGTGTGATCTGCTGATGCCGATATAATGCCTTTGTTGGTGCCATAAGATTGCAAGGTTTCCATCAATGACAAAACCTTCAATAACATACAATGTCTCATTGGAGTGTGCATATGCCAACAAGATGATGATTTAAAAATAAAACAAGCCAAACTAGTTGCCCAATACTCCAAGCTAGAAAAGTTTGATTTGGTTATTAAGGGGTATAGACACATCCTCCAAAAAGTAGAAGAGAGAAAAAATAATAAAGTAATAGAAGCTATTCAATATCATTCTTAGCTTAAAAAACCCAATGGACTCAATACAGTCAACAAATTTTGACTTCTTAGCAAAAGATAAATTATTCCAATAACTACAAATAGAGTTAAATGCTTCTATCTATGCACCTAGGATAATCTTGATTGTTAAATATATTTATGTTTCTTCATGGGTAATAATAGTAGTGAACACAATCGAGCGCAAATATTCTTTTAAATTTACAAGTAAAAACTAAGATACATCAAACTTTGCTATAACTCTCCTAAATTATCATTGGCTTAAGCCTTGGTTGAGAAATTAAATATAGACTAATATATGAGATTCTCCTTTCTATAGGAGTTGAAAATTGAAGAGCTCTAGTATGAAAGTTAATGAGCTACTAAGTTGTAACAAACCCACTCTAAAGTGTAAAATCCAATTAACTACTTTAGAGTAGGTTATAAAAGAAGTGAGAGGAAATATTGTCTCTTTGGTCCAATAAGGGACCCCCTCTTTACTCCAGGATGATAATAGTGTTTTAGAAGAATAAGAATTCAAAGGAATTCTTTTAGGGAAACAAACATATTGGAAATCTTTTCGAGGTTAGGTATAGACATTGTGCATTGTTAAGATAGAATCAATTCTCTATTGGCAACAATGCAACAAATTGAGAGGGGGGTGAATCAGTTTGCCCACAAACTTTTGCAACTTAAACCAAAACAAATTTGATAATGAACAGTTAAAGCATGAAACAACACTACATCAATAACACATAGCACCAAGATTTTTGATGTGAAAAACCCGATTAAAGGAAAAACCATGGTGGGGACACACCCATAATGAGATAATACCCTGTTCGAAGTAAGTGAAATATTACAATGGGGAATGCACATGTATTCATGCACACAACCTAGAGCTCACTACTCAAATTACAAAACCCAAAGGGCTACAACCCTTAGGGAAATCTCAACAAGTTACAGGAAGTCTCACTGACTTACAAAAGCATTTGAATTACATCCGAAGAATCATAAACTGATGATATAACATCTCCACATGCGTGAGTACAGTTCGAGTTAAGCTCATTGTCTGATCTTCTCTGCAACACACTTCACACAACATCACTGCTATTGAATGATTAATACATTATTCCCTCATAGCATGATCCCTTTCAATGATTATTACATATATTTATACAAGACATCAACCTCTATTTCAAGGTCGGCTCACCACACACTGCATATAACAAAAATATAATCACACGCTACAATTATGCATGCAAACCAAAACCATGTCAGCTAAGATATAGTCTAGACCTAAACAACCATCGTACACATGAAACACCTCCAAGAATTACGCCTCGATCATCTACAACACGCTTCACCAACATGAATGCCACATAACATGAAGAACATCATTGAACACGAAAAATATTCAATAACATGCACAACGATCAATGCAAGCCACCAATACGTATAGCACACAATCTAGAAGTATCCATAAGCAGCTTGAATTGCACTGCAACAACTTGCATTACTAGAAACATCAACAACATTATATTGAACATCAAGAACACTCACAAAACTGACTATCAACCTAAAATATTTGCTTGTAGATTTCCAAGTCATGAGCCACCCAATTTAAAGATACACATCAATGTCCAAAACACATCCCACACATCTGCAACCAAAGGTTTTACAATTCCAAAACAACACACACAGATTTATCAAACTCTGCTAATACTAAACAACTAAAATACCAATTGCAATTTTGGATCTCATAACTTGATCAAATATCCATGCAGATCTCTGAAAATTCTCCTAAATCAACTAGAGATACTTATCACAAAACCCATTAATTTGCATTAGCTCATCTACAACATACATGTTCAACCAACTCACTGAATCTAATTGCAACACTAAAACACATAGAGAACAAATCATTCAACAATCTCCCCATATATGTTAATATAAATGTTGACATCAATGACAACATATTAGCCAATCTATAACAATTTCCCCCTTTGGCATTGATGGCAATATATGAATGTGAAAAATAATCAATGCAAAAGATCAACTCCCCCTTTGATAAACAACTTAAATCATTAACCTTTGAATCTCTACCCAATATGCTTTAGGGTTTTTCACATGCTTCTCTCCCCCTTTGATATCAATGACAAAGATGCAATCACGAATCTCTCCCCCTTTGAACTAGCTTACAAATTTGAACATCTAAACCACAACACTGACAATCATTTCCTCCAAATATAATGTCATCATCAAAAACTTTAACAATCAAAATGTTATCCTAATCAATCTTGAAATAGAAATTACTGTCAACGGTACCTTTATTGAATCCAAGCTTCATCAATTACTTATCCAATCTAGCATACTAGACTCTAGGGGCTTGCTTCAATCCATACAATACTTTCTTCAACTGGCAAACCATATGATTTTCATTTGTCAACTGAAATCCATCAGGTTTCTCTATGTAGATTTCTTCTTCCAGCTCACCATTAAAAAAGGTTGACTTGACATCCATTTGATAAACCTTGAAATCTTTATGAGCAGCATAAATAATAAATAGTCTAACAACTTCAATTCTAGCTACCAGAGCAAAAGTCTCCTCATAATCAATACCTTCCATCTATAAAAAAACTTTACAAATAAGTCTAACTTTACAAATAAGTCTAGCTTTATTACTAACAACTTCAACCTATTCATTCAACTTATTCCTGAATACCCATTTAGTTCCAATCACATTTTTATCCTTAGGTCTATGAACAAGAATCTATGTATTATTATTTTCAATCTAATTTGGTTTTTCTTCCATTGCTTTAACTCAATTTTCATCTTTATAGGCTTAATCAACATTTTTAGGTTCAATCTCAAGAACACTCACAAAACTGACTCTCAACCTGAAAGATTTGCTTATAGATTTCCAAAACACATGCCACACATCCGCAACCAAAGGTATTACAATTCTGGAGCAACACACAAATTTATCAAACTCTACTAATACTGAACAACTGAAATACCAATCACAATTATGGAACTCATAACTTGATCAAATCTCCATGCAGACCTCTGAAACTTTTGTTGAATCAACTAGAGATACTTATCACAAAACCCATTAATCTGCATCAGCTCATTTGCAACATACAGGCTAAAACAACTCAATTAACCTAACTGCAACACTGAAACACATAGATAACAAATCATCCAACAATCTCCCCATATATGTTGACAACAATGACAACATATCAACCAATATCTAACATTCTCTACCCCTTCTCAGTTGAAATTCCAAATCAAGGTTCTAGTACAAAATTAGAATAACGTATCTGATAAAGAGATAATCAATGTAGACAAATATTTTGAAGCCTTGAAAACAAAGGGGTATTCTACAAATGTCAAGTGGGCACTATTGTAGGTTACCCTTGAGCTGCTATAAGTTTTCTTCTCATTTTTTATTAAAATTTTTGAGTTTTGAATTGACTCCAAAACCTAGAAGGTTATCTAGATTCTTCTTTGTGAAAAATATCTTCTCTAAGATTGTTAGAATTGTAGAGAATTTCACTACATTCACTCTTTAAGTAGGATTATGTTTTTAAAGTATCTCCGTAATTACCATGTTTTCTAATATTATTCAACAATTTTAGATATTTGGTATTTTCACCTTCTAGTATAGTGTTTTCAAAAGTATGGGTTTCTTGAATCCTACATTCTCAAATTTTATTTCAGCCATTTCAAAGCCAATCATTTTTATAATTGTCAATAGAAGATATAGATCAATAAACAACACATTTTAAATCTTATTATTCTGACAACATTGAAACCTTGCATAGTTGGTTGTTTTCAAATAAATAGATTTAAATTGTTTAGAATAATGCACTTAAAAAAAATCCACAACTACCCGTTCATGGGTTCCGTAGGGTTAATCCTGTGAATCTCCCTATGAATGGGGAGATGGTGAAATGGTCAAACCAGAGAAAGGGTGGGTGAAAATAAATTTTGTTGGGGAATCAAAAGGTAATCCAGGGATTTCAGGGGTGGGATGTGTGGCTTGTGATTATGAAGGGAAGATCTTTTGTACATGTGCAAGAAGGCTATGAGATGCTACTAATAATGAGGCGGAGGCTCAAGCGGCCTTACTAGTAGTTGAACTGGCAACAAATATGAAGGTGACAAAGGTACACTTGGAAGGTGATTCCTAAATTGTAGTTCAGACCTTGATTAAAGGCAACACCGTGTTGGAAATTGAATAAATATGTACATAATATAAGTGAAAATTTGAAATCTTTCCAAAATTATTGCATCTCACATGTGAAAAGAGAAGGAAATGTTATTGTGGATGGGTTGTCGAATGATGCATGTGAGATTCTACTAGGGGAAAGGAGGTGGCATGACTACAAAAAAGAAATAGTTAGTTGGAGTTGTAATGCCCTGCTAGGAACCCCAAAGGAAAAACCACACAACTAGCAACTAAGGGTGAAATAATATTTTTTCAAAGTATAAATCATATTAAGTGCTTTAATTACTACATTGCACATTAATTATGCAAACAAAAGACTAACACAAGAATTCCTAAAGGGTTACCAACGAAGAATTATACGACAGGTTAAATTCCAAATTAAAGATTAATCCAATTAACCATCAATTACTTATAGAACAAAATAAACCATATTCACATAACAGATTTCATCATTGAAAGATTTAAAGTATTACAATATAAATTACTCTTCAAGAAAGCATTTGCACAAAGTATATAATAACATCCATTAACTTAAGATTACATTATTCATCAAATACATGGCTTCCAATAATACATATAAAATTTACATCATTACCAATTACGAGGTTATATAAATCCATTGATACAAATGACCACATAGGTCTCAAAAGTGCAATAATCTCCAACATGAGATGATACATGAACCACAAGAATATCTGCTAAGCAGATCCTTGCATGAAGACATGAACATAAACATCCGATGGGAAGTGGCACTACCGCCTGACCATGTGATCCCAAAACGAAATCACCCCACTGTGCTAGGAGATAGCAGAAGACCCTCAAGCAAGCATAAGAAAAACATGGACGACAATACAAGTGTGACTCCACAATAATTCAGGTGAACTCAACATCACAATACACTAGTGACCCTAAAAAGAGTGTCATCGCATAGCTTATGATGGTTACCCTGGGTACGCCTCCATAGGTTCCGACCCCCAACCTGGGTTATCCTAGTAACCTTTCCCAAACCCTTGGTTCCATCTAAGTCTCATGCAAACCCTACCGACCCTTCGTGAAGACAAGGTGGTCGGTTTTCCATTCTAGGTCTTCCCACTACATCTTGACCCTATTCGAGCACTCAACCATGCGTGGGGTACAATATCTTATTTAATGTTAAGAACTACCCACCCCCTAATCAATTATTAGGTTATAACTTATTATCCCACTTTCGCGGGGTTATCTAGCCAACCACTTCAGGTGCAGCCCCCACTCGAAATCCACTCTCCCATAGCACACCATATGAACATGGTCACTCTACAAGGACCCTGTGGTGAAACAAACATCCATAACACCACTACAAAAAATACAGGTGACCAAAAACATACTCTTACTAACCCTTGGTAACCATCAGGAATAAGCACAATATGGTTAAAACAACAAGGTCATAAATACAACACTTGATCAAGAGGTACAATGAACACCACAACAAGACGACTAAACATTGACAATAATTTGCAACAAAATAAGCCACTTGCAAGAAATTTCAAATTCACTAAGACCATACTCAAACAATCATTTGAAATTAATAAAATCATATACATTTGCAATTCGACATTAAAATTTAATAAAACACAACCATATTGATTAAGAGAAAATCAAGTCATCATTAATCTAATAAGACTAGAAATCTAACTAAGCAAATAGAGGAGATTTAATCAATCTCTTCATTTCTTCCACACACACGGAATATCATGGATTTACAAAAAGAGGGCAAATTGACAAAATTTTGCTAGCATAACCCCCTGATTTTAACAAATAAAAACTTACAAACATACATAATATCAAATAGAGAGAATTAACAAAACTAAATTTTGCACAAACTTGAAAGCACGCAGGCAACTAGATTTTGGACAATCTCTTCAACAAATACATATTGATTTGGGAATTGATTAAATTCAAGAGCAAATTACTCTATTTCCAAACCAAACTTTCAATCTAGAGTTTCCAATAAGATTTAACAATTTCCAAGCACACAGACAAGAAGAATCTCAAAACATTAAAAAAAAAATTTACAACAAAAGAAAGAGTAAAATCTACCCAACCTAAAAAACAATCGAGGAGGAAAATTGTAGAAGAGCTTCAATCCTGCACACCAAATCCACAATGTAGATTTCTACTCCCAAATTTTGGCTTTCAAAAATTCCTCTTTCACTTCTCGTGAACTCACAAGTAATATAGGAAAAATATTTTTAACCTAAACTTTTAGGTTAAAAGTTTTCCTCAACCAATAGGAATATAATATATAAAAAGTAAAAAATCTAATTTTCCCCTTTTTTATGACACAATTCTTTTAATCAATAATAAAAATCTAAAAGCTAACAATAAAGTCAATGGGTATTACTTTTTATTTATTTTCTTTTCCCCATATGAATTTAACTCAACATTTACACTAAAATTCTAATAGCATAGCATTTAACAATATAACATGCAATTTAACAACTCCAGTTATTTATTTACTATCTCCACCACTCCCATCGGACAAATAAGGCATGCTCAGACCTATGAAACTAGGTGGAGACGATACCTCGTACCTACCTGGTACTTGTACCTGCAATATCCTGTATCAACGAACCACACATGCAAATCGACATATATATAAAAGAAGACACAACATGCACATCGATGAAGGAGAATCATGGCTTTCCCTGTCTCACCGAAGTGAGTGATGAAAAATCATCCCCTTGCACCCCATACACTTGTAAACATGAAACATATATATAACGCATCGCACATATAAAATAAATGTGTCAGTCCATGACAGTAATCCATAAAATCACATTTATCATTAATAAGCAAATACTGCATGAAAGCATACACTACGAATCGAATTAAAGCATGTAATAATATTGCATAAAGTCTGAATAAAATATAACAATAATGTATCCACTGAATAGTCAACCGAAATCAAACATGAGTCTACAAAGTTTGATCCATAAGGGGTACTATATTCTACCCCCCAAAACTAGGCTTACTCCTAGAAGCCTAAAACAAATAAGAATAAAGCTCTCATCTTTGCTGCATCCTCCCATGTCGCCGAGGTCTCATTATTTGGGTCACATAGGACCCTTACTCGGTAGATGGTACAATCCATGAGGGTCAAATCACGATGTTGAAAAATGCGCATGGGCTACATGGAAAGTTTGTCCTTGACCTGCAAAGCGTTCCAATCAAGAACATGAGTCACGTTAGGATGATAAGGTCGAAGAACAAAAACATGAAATACATCGTGGATGCGGGATAGGCTCAGCAGCAAGGCATGATAGTAGGCGACAACTCCTATCCTTTCAAGGATCTCAAAAGGGCTAACAAAATGAGGTGCCAACTTAGAACCCTTTCCATAATGGACCAGACTCTTCCGCGAACACACTCGCACACTACGAATCAAATTAAAGCATGTAATAACATCACATAAAGTTTGAATAAAATATAACAATAATTTATCCACTGAACAGTCAACTGAAGTCAAACATGAGTCTAAAAAGTTTGATCGAGAAGGGGTACTACATTCTCCCCCCAAAACTAGGCTTACCCTTAGAAGACTAAAAATGATAAGAATAAAACTCTCTCATCTTCGCTGCATCCTCCCATGTCGCCGAGGTCTCATCATTTGGGTCCCATAGGACCCTTGCTTGGTCGATGGTACGACCCCTGAGGGTCAAATCCCGACGCTGAAGAATGCACACGGGCTCCATGGCAAGTTGCTCATCCTCGACCTACAAAGTGTTCCAATCAAGAACATGAGTCACATCAGGATGATAAGGTCGAAGAACAGAAACATGAAAGACATCGTGGATGTGGGATAGGCTCAGCGGCAAGGCAAGACAGTAGGCAAAAGTAACTATCCTCTGAAGGATCTTAAAAGAGCCAACAAAACAAGGCGCCAACTTAGAACCCTTTCCATAACAGATCAGACTCTTCTGCGGATGCACTCTCACACTACGAATCAAATCAAAGCATGTAATAACATCGCATAAAGTCCGAATAAAATATAACAATAATGTATGGGTATGTGCAGGATTATGGTGTGCCAAAACAGGCCCTTAAGTGGCAATGAAATTTCAGAAAAATTAGAGTTATGCAACTTGACATGAAAATTTGAATAAGTTGTGAACATTATTTTTAAAATATGTAAGAAGAGAATATATAGAAAATTGAATATAGTTTCTAAGCTACTAGTTGTTTTTTGGAAAAAAAAAATCCTATTTGATGAAAATTTCAAATTTCAATGTAGTGGTACTAAAATTTCAGGAAAAAAATAAGAAGTAGACGTATGTCTAACCACCCTAATCACAATCAAATCTTAATATTTTTTATAATATTTATAATATAAGTATTAGACTCATGTCCGGATGTGACACATATTTTTTTAAAAATTTTTATGAATTAAATAATTATTTATGATTTTTTTACTACAGCGTTTCAGAAATTCAGAAATTCCTACGTCTGACCACCTTAACTTGGTCAAAACCTTATGAAATTTAATTTTTTTTAATTTTTCCCTATAGTAGACGAAGCATAGGATGTGATGCATGTTTCGGTTTCAAAAAATGTTATACCGTTTGAAAGTTATGAGTGTTTTTCAATCAGTATATCAATCAGGACTATTGTCAGAATTCAATTAGAAAATAAATAATAATAATTTACTAAAGTTGAAATAAGACAAGCCTTATATTGTTGGAAAGCTGGAAATGTCCTTAAAAAACCCTTTTCATTTTATCAATTTTGGCTACAAAAAAAGTCGTCAGCCACCAATGTAAAGTCTGGAAAATCAAGGAATATTGAAAAACACGTTTTTTCAGTTGACTTTCCAGGCTTGTCACTTCCAAGCCTAATACCAAAGCATTCCCGAGCCAAAATTTGAAATTTGAAAATTTAAGTACAAAAATCGGATATCAGATAAAATCGGATATCGGATTTTATCCGATATTCGATTTATTTTTGTACAAAAATTTGCTATCCCCAAAGAATTTCCCTTTGCCGCCATTTATGAAGTAAACTGCCACATGGCAGAAATCCGATATCCGATTTATTGGTCATATTTTAGAGAGAGAGAGAGAGAAGGAGAGGGAGAGAGGGAGAGAGAGAGAGAGAGGGAGGGAGGGAGAGAGAGAGAGATATCTGATTTTTGTACAAAAATTTGCGGTCCCCAAAGAATTTCCCTTTGCCACCATTTATGTGAGAGAGAGAGAGAGAGAGGGAGAGGAGAGGGAGAGAGGGAGAAAGAGAGAGGGAGAGGGAGGGAGAGAGAGAGGGAGAGAGAGAGAGAAGGAAGGAGAGAGAGAGAGAGAGAGAGAGAGAGAGAGAGAGAGAGAGAGAGACCATATGACCCCTAACGACACAATTTGGTGTCTTAAGGGATCATATGGTGTCTTGGGACACCATAGGACCCCTTAAGACACCAAATCATGTCGTTAGGGGTCATATTGTGTCTTACAACTCATAACTATGACCCCTAATGATAGTTATGTGATATGGTGTCCCATGAACCCTTATGACCTCTCAGGACACCATATGACCCCTAATGACACCATATTGGGTTGCTTTGGGTCATATTATGGTCTATGACCCCTTAGGACACCATATGACCCCTAACAACATGATTTGGTGTCTTAAGGGGTCATATGGTGTCCGTAGGGGTCATATGGTGTCTTGGGACACCATAGGACCCCTTAAGACACAATATGACCCCTTAGGACACAATATGACCCAAAGCGACCCAATATGGTGTCATTAGGGGTCATATGGTGTCCTAAGAGGTCATAAGGGTTCATAAGACACCATATGACCCCTATGGACACCATATGACCCCTAACGACACCATCAGACCCCTTAAGACACCAAATCGTGTCGTTAGGGGTCATATTGTGTCCTACGACCCCGTAAGACACAATATGACCCCTAATGTTATGATTTGGTGTCTTAAGGGGTCGATTGGTGTCGTTAGGGGTCATATGGTGTCTTGTGACACCATAAGACCCCTTAAGACACCAAATTGTGTCGTTAGGGGTCATATTGTGTCCTACGACCCCGTAAGACACAATATGACCCCTAACAACACGATTTGATGTCTTAAGGGGTCCTATGGTGTCATATGGTGTCCCATGAACCCTTATAACCTCTTAGGACACCATATGACCCCTAGTGACACCATATTTGGTCATATTGTGTCCTAAGGGGTCATATTGTGTCTTAAGGGGTCCTATGGCGTCCCAAGACACCAAATGACCCCTATGGACACCATATGACCCCTAACGACACCAAATCATGTCGTTAGGGGTCATATTGTGTCCTACGACCCCATAAGACACAACATGAACCCTAATGACATGATTTGGTGTCTTAAGGGGTCCTATAGTGTCGTTAGGGGTCATATGGTGTCTTGTGACACCATAGGACCCCTTAAGACACCAAATCATGTCGTTAAGGGTCATATTTACACCATAGGACCCCTTAAGACACAATATGACCCCTTAGGACATAATATGACCCAAAGCGACCCAATATGGTGTCATTAGGGGTCATATGGTGTCCTAAGAGGTCATAAGGGTTCATGGGACACCATATGACCCCTATGGACACCATATGACCCCTAACGACACCATAGGACCCCTTAAGACACCAAATCATAACATTAGGGGTCATATTGTGTCTTACGACCCCGTAAGACACAATATGACCCCTAATGTTATGATTTGGTGTCTTAAGGGGTCCTATGGTGTCGTTAGGGGTCATATGGTGTCCATAGGGGTCATTTGGTGTGTCGGGACTTCATAGGACCCCTTAACACACAATATGACCCCTTAGGACATAATATGACCCAAAGTGACCCAATATGGTGTCATTGGTCATATGGTGTCCTAAGAGGTTATAAGGGTTCATGGGACACCATATGACCCCTAATGACACCATCGGACCCCTTAAGACACCAAATCATGTCGTTAGGGGTCATATTGTGTCTTACGAGGTCGTAGGACACAATATGACCCCTAACGACACAATTTGGTGTCTTAAGGTGTCTTATGGTGTCACAAGACACCATATGACCCCTAGCGACACCATAGGACCCCTTAAGACACCAAATCATAACATTAGGGGTCATATTGTGTCTTACGGGGTCGTAGGACACAATATGACCCCTAACGACATGAGTTGGTGTCTTAAGGGGTCCTATGGTGTCGTTAGGGGTCATATGGTGTCCCATGAACCCTTATGGCCTCTTAGGACACCATATGACCCCTAATGACACCATATTGGGTCGCTTTGGGTCATATTATGTCCTAAGGGGTCATATTGTGTCTTAAGGGGTCCTATGGTGTCCCAAGACACCATATGACCCCTAACGACACCATAGGACCCCTTAAAACACCAAATCATAACATTAGGAGTCATATTATGTCTTACGGGGTTGTAGGACACAATATGGCCCCTAACAACATGATTTAGTGTCGTTAGGGGTCACATGGTGTCCATAGGGGTCGTATGGTGTCTTGGGACACCATAGGACCCCTTAAGACACAATATGACCCCTTAGGACACAATATGACCCAAAGCGACCCAATATGGTGTCACTAGGGGTCATATGGTGTCCTAAGAGGTCATAAGGGTTCATGGGACACCATATGACCCCTATGGACACCATAGGACCCCTAACGACACCATAGGACCCCTTAAGACACCAAATCATGTTGTTAGGGGTCATATTGTGTCCTACGACCCTGTAAGACATAATATGACCTCTAATGACATGATTTGGTGTCTTAAGGGGTCCTATGGTGTCGTTAGGGGTCATATGGTGTCCATAGGGGTCATATGGTTTTTTGGGACACCATAGGACCCGTTAAGACACAATATGACCCCTTAGGACACAATATGACCCAAAGCAACCCAATATGGTGCCATTAGGGGTCATATTGTGTCCTAAGAGGTCATAAGTGTTCATGGGACACCATATGACCCCTAACGACACCATAGGACCCCTTAAGACACCAAATCATGTCGTTAGGGGTCATATTGTGTCCTACGACCCCGTAAGACACAATATGACCCCTAATGACATGATTTGGTGTCTTAAGGGGTCCTATGGTGTCGTTAGGGGTCATATGGTGTCTTGTGACACCATAGGACCCCTTAAGACACCAAATCATGTCCTTCTCTCTCTCTCTCTCCTCCTCTCTCTCTCTCTCTCTTTCTCTCCTTCTCTCTCTCTCTCTATCTTTCTCCCTCTCTCTCTCTCTATCCCTCTCTCTCTAAAATATGATCAATAAAATCCGATATCGGATTTAATCGGATATCGAATTTCTACCATGTGATAGTTTAGTTCATAAATGGCAGCAACAAGAATTTTTTGGGGGGACCACATATTTTTGTATAAAAATCAGATATCGGATAAAATCCGATATCCGATTTTAGCACTAAAAACCAAGAAAAAAAGGGTTTGTGGGCCATTTTGTAGATTCCAACGACCAACAGTCTGGGTCCTATGTTTTTTGTCGAGGATCAAGGGGTTTCAGACAACTAGAGACAAATTTGTGCTTTTAGGAGATTCTTACGGGTCAATTCAAGAATGCTCGTATGTTTTATTGGTTAAGTAGAATGCATGTGGAGAGGTGTATACCTCATATTTGGTGTTTTTTTGAGGCAGAGCATGGGAAGGGAGAGCATGATGGAGGAGGTGCATGTTTGAAGAGAGCTCTAGTTAAGGAGCAATTGAGGATTTCAGGTGAAAATTTCTCTGATGCACCTTCTATTGTTGATTGGTGTAGTTCAACATTTTCACATGGAGGTACTCTTGATTCAGCAATGAGCAGATTCTTTTGGTTGGTTGAGGAGGGAACAATGGTAGATAGATTGGATTATCAAACAATTGAAGATTCTTCAAAGATGCATTCATTTCTTAGCTCAAATGCAAGTACATGGACCATTTGGACATGAGCGTTGGCTTGTTTTTGTTAGAGTTGTCTTCGGTGTGATTGGGATCAGTGCGAGTCAAGTGAGTGGGTTGATATGTGGGTTCCCCACTATCTAACTCCTTTATCTCAAACAATATCCTTGTCAAATGATGACATGGAAAGTTCACTTGAGTATGATCGTCTATCAAATCTTGTACAGCCAGGACATGTTTTTGCAGTTGTTGCACCGCAAGGGAATGAAGAGAGATTAGAATATTGGCTGGCATGATGTGTATAGGGAAAACAAAAGCTAACACAACCAATGATAGATGATGACGGGTTCACATATCCTACAGGTTCAGTTGTTGTTGTGGGAACTTGGTTGCGAACATACATGATTAGAAAGAATGGCATACCTGCATTTGAAGACTATGAGAGACACAAAACCATTATAATGTATTCACACCTTATTATAGCTACAAATGACAAGTTGTTGAAGCATCAAGCAAAACCGAAGACCAAAGAGCTATGGACAGTGACTACTGTTGATCATGAAGCAATACTGGATACTCTTAAACAAAGAGATGACCCTTCAGGCACACTTGAGTAGTAGGTCTTTAATGGTGCCTTATTTTTTTAATCATGCATTTCATTTCAAACAATGATCATTAAACCTTAATGTTCAAGTTTGTTACGTGTATATTAAGGATGTGTTCAAAATGCAGGTCTATTGATGAACGTTTTTTTTTGGGCAACATGATTTTTGCATGCACATAGCGAGTACACTCGATATAATTGGAAGGGATGTATTTTTGCAACACCACTTATGTTCATCCATGCAATTTATGTGTAGACTAACAATTCTTAAAAATACAGGTTCATGCTAGCTCATTCGTCATTGACAAGGCCCTCTCTTGGTGATGGTACATATTCCTTTGTGCATTAATGATATTAAATTGTGGGTCTTGTTGTGTTTATTATCATGAAGATGATTCAAATGCATGTGGCTAGGACACATCTGCAGTGGATCAAATTGTCATGACAGATGATCTATTGAATCAAACATTTGACATTGACTAGTCAAGGTGGTCATCAAACTTTCACTCAGGTAACCTTGTTTATTTTTATTCATTAATGGTTTATAAAATAAAGTCAGTTAGATTTTGGCAATTGAATACCATTCTTTCATTTTCAGACGCTAACATCAGATGCACCTAATATTCTCTCCACAATGGAGCATGGTGTTCTCTAGCAGTAGCATCTTTGATGCTTTTGACAGTAGCATGAGTCAGATTAGTAAATTTCTATTTGGATGCTTCCCACAGGGCTTTGCAACTTCACATTGTGAGTGTGCCCCTGTTACAAATGAATTGTACTTTAATTGACATAGATGGTCTATGATGGCTTTTTTGTAAGACTATATGGTTTTATTACATATATTGTACTTTAATCGACATATAACAATATCCAAGTGGTGGTTGGCATGAGCTTGAATATGGTAAGTTGTATGCATCTTGAAGTTGAATATGATATGTTGTATACATCTTGAAGTTGAACTTTGATTAGACTTTGTCAGCATTTGATGAATCATAAATGTCATTTCATTATTAATCTTGTGAGTGTGAGGTGTAGGAATAATAACTAATTGAGAACATCAATTCAAATCCATAATATAGAGGATACTAATTTATTTATTGCAGTTTAGTGCAGAACTTATTTATTTTTTCTAATAATGAAATAGGTACAACTGTATTGAGATAAAATGAAGTTTTTCTCTCATATGAAGATGTCACATTGGCAAATTGGTCTATATTATAGTAGACAAGATGTAAGTAAAATCAAAATGCTCTCATCAAATCCTTCCAAACTCTATGTTAACTTGTGACTCATTACTGTATGTTGGGAGAGGGAAGGGTGTGTGGCTTCAGGGTACAGTTTTGGACTTGAACCATATTACATAAATCTCAAGGCTTCAACTTGATTATCATTAAAGGTTTCTAATTGTTTACAAAATATCCTTTCATATCCCTTCATGGATGTCACATGCGTAGGGTATGACCCCGAGTGTTCGATCGAGTGGGTGGGCAAAATAGGAGCATGCGTAGGGTAATAATACCTAACTGGACATGTCAGAGCCGATGGTTCGTCATCACGACGAGCAGAAGGAGAAATCAGCCATGCGACAAATTATATCTACTAATCAAAAAATAAAATAAACACACATCTACTCGAGGCATCTCTTCTTCTTCTTCAGGTATATTGGGTGTAGTTATCAAGGATGTGAAGCCAAGAATTCTCTGTATATATGATAGTTCTTCTCTGTATATATGATAGTTCTAATACTTAATTGTTAAGTACAGATGCCAAGCTAACAAGATGAGAGGGGGGGGTGAATCATACAAACTTAATCTTCCATAAAAACAACAGATTCAACCTCGGTAACATATACTTCAACAATATAACCAAAACTGCTAAACATGCAAACTCATGAGCATATAAACATCATAACACTCATAACACCAGATTTAACGTGGAAACCCAAATAGAGAAAAACCACTGTGGGATTTCAAACCCACTAAGAAATATACTCTTCTAGAGTATGCTCGGTTAAAAGAAAATCCTGTTAAAGATTACAAACACATTGCTAGATGTGACCCGGTTAAGGGATTTCCCTCAGATCTGTTAGGATCTTCACCTTGTTAGAGGTGACCTTGTTAAAGGATTTCAAACACTCAATCAGAATGTCACCTTGCTAGAGGGTTTTACAAATAAGACTGTTAAGTCCACTCGGTTAAGATATTTTCTGTCACTTCACAAAATAACAGTAATAAAAATCTATCTGCGACTTCACATCTAAAATGCTAAAGCAGATTCTTATTTGCTCAATACAATCTAGTCATAGGACTTATCTTGTCCCTCTACTGGGCTCTATACTCTGTTAATCAAACAGGTCTTCAAGCTTCTATGCTCGGTAATCACTATGTAGCATCCTTGTGCATACACTTGCCCACATACATTGTTTATCAACAGTTTCCTATTTATAGACAATTAGATAACCGCTTAATCTCTTTGATCACATGGAAGTTACTACATAATCTAATTAATACCAATATAAATGATGAGCATGTATGTACAATAAAATACAAATGACTAGGTGCAATAATATATATACCGTCAAGCTATCAAGCCCAAATGAAATGGCCGATAAGGGGCCCTCCTGAATTTGTCTCAACTCATCCTGGGTCATCAACTGTTAAATAGACCATGTAAATAAAAATTAGTACTTAATATTATCTAATTTATAAATATTTAATTAAAATATAACATGAACTGTGAAAATACAAATCTTACCACTACATCATCAATGTATGATGACGGTGCCTCCTCGCCTCTAGCATGTTTGTGGCACTTTCTTTTCAATCATCAGGGTTCTGGCACAATCCACAATAGATCTATTTCTTCTCTCAGCTATCCCATTTTGCTATAGAGTTCTCGGTGCAGAGACTTGTCTTTTTATACCATGATCATTGCAGAATAAGTTGAACTCATCAGAAGTGAACTCACCTCCTCTGTCAGATCTAAGACATTTCGGTTGTCTTCTTGTTTCATTTTCAACTCTTGCCTTGTACCATTTAAACATTTGAAAAGCTTTTGATTTTTCTTTTAAAAACATAACTGACATCATCCTTGAATAATCATCCAAAAATAATATGAAATATTTATCACCATAATAACTTTGAACTTTCATAGGACCACAAAGATCAGTATGTACTAGATCTAAAATTCCTTTTGAAGTGTAAGACTTACTTGTAAAGCTTGATCTTGTCATCTTACCCATCTGGCATCCTCGGCACATAGCATTCACAGGTTTTTCCAAACTTGGTAGACCTCTTACTCGGTGCCTCTTACTTATTTTGATCAGATTATCAAAATTTACATGACAAAACCTTTTATGCCATAACTAGGTATCATCTATCTTTGCATACAAACACTTGTTCCTAGTTGAGTCAAGATGAAATGTATTACCTTTTGTTTGTGTCCCGGTAGCAGCTAACTTTCCATGCTTGTCATGAACTTTGACAATTGCTTTCAGAAATTCTATTCAGTAACTTGTATTGTTTAGTTGTGCTACACTCAACAAATTATATTTCAAACCTTCAACCCAATAAACATCATTACATTTAGCATTGTCAAGAAGTATTATGGATCCTTTACCTTTTACTGGACATGGTGCATCATTACCAAATCTTACATAACCTCCATCATAATCTTCTAACATAACAAACTTGTGTTTATCACCTATCATGTGATGTGAGCATCCACTATCTATGATCCGAGAATCATTAGTATTTATGTGAGATATTAGGGCTTTTTCTTCATACCTTTCTTCATTTGATTTATCTTTGATAGCCACATAAACTACTTCCTCTGTATCAGTTTTATCTGATTTATCATCATTGGATTCCTCATCAGCTATTAGGCATGACTTTCTATCTCTTCTTTTGAAGTATCGGTGTCCTCTGTAATGATTATTTTTTTGTCTGTCATCTTGGTAATCTCTCTTTTCACTGGATTCTTTGTCAGGACAGTTAGAAGTCATATGTCCTATTCTATCACAGTTAAAACATTTCAAAGGTAGTTTTCCTTTATACTTACCTTTGCCTCTTGATAACCTTCTGGCTGATAGTGTTTCAAACTCTTCTTGCTTTCTAATTTCCTCATACAGTTTGTGTACTTCTTCCATGTTCTTACGAAATCTTTCACTTGCTCCACTATGATTCCCTTCAGAATACTTATACTTTCTATCATTCTAGTCATCAGATTCATCAAAATGAAAAAAATTGAATGCAGATTCAACTTTATTTACCGAAGACCCACTGTTATCAAAATTACTTAATTCAAATGCATGTAGCTTACCAATAGTAGCACCAAAGAAACTAGCATATTGGGTACAGACCTTAATTCATTGATTGCAGAGACTCGGATTGCATAAGCAGGTAGAAGGGTTCTCAATAACTTACTTGTGATATCCTTTTCTTCAATGGTTCCTCCTGCTCCTTTGATTTGATTGACAATCTCCTTTAGTCTTGTACTGTACTGGGTTATGTTCTCACCTTCATTCATCCTTGTAGATTCAAGTTGTCCTCTTAGACTATCCACTTTTGCTCTTTGAACATGTTCATCACTGCCATACACAGATATGAGCTTGTCCCACATTGCCTTGGCATCATTGCAGCCTTCTAGATCATTAAACTCTGAGTCGGTCAATGCAGATGTTATTTCAATCATTGCTTGAATATGTTCTTGGTTTGCCTTTATCTCTTCCATTGTTAGTGGATAGGTGCTAGGTGTAATGAAATCATTCTCCAGATAATATACAACATATTCTCCAACTTCTGATAGATGCAGCTTCATCCTTTTCTGCCATGTAGAGAAACTAGACTTGTTCAGCTTCGGTGCATCCCTCTTATACATCTTTGGATCTTTTCCTCAAGTACCTTTAAACTTTTTCTTCCGGAGTCCAAAGCTCTGATACCAATTGATAGTTCTGATACTTAATTGTTATGTACAGATGCCAAGCTAACAAGATGAGAGGGGGGAGGAGGGGGGTGAATCATACAAACTTAATCTTCCATAAAAACAACAGATTCAACCTCGGTAACATTTACTTCAGCAATATAACCAAAACTGCTAAACATGCAAACTCATAAGCATATAAACATCATAACACTCATAACACCAGATTTAATGTGGAAACCCAAATAGGGAAAAACCACTGTGGGATTTCGGACCCACTAAGAAATATACTCTTCTAGAGTATGCTCAGTTAAAAGCAAATCCTGTTAAAGATTTCAAACACATTGCTAGATGTGACCCGGTTAAGGGATTTCCCTCAGATATGTTAGGATCTTCACCTTGTTAGAGGTGACCTTGTTAAAGGATTTCAAACACTCAATCAGAATGTCACCTTGCTAGAGGGTTTTACAAATAAGACTGTTAAGTCCACTCGGTTAAGATATTTTCTATCACTTCACAAAATAACAGTAATAAAAATCTATCTGCGACTTCACATCTAAAATGCTAAAGCAGATTCTTATTTGCTCAATACAATCTAGTCATAGGACTTATCTTGTCCCTCTGCTGGGCTCTATACTCTGTTAATCAAACAGGTCTTCAAGCTTCTATGCTCAATAATCACTATGTAGCATCCTTGTGCATACACTTGCCTACATACATTGTTTATCAACAGTTTCCTATTTATAAACAATTAGATAACCGCTTAATCTCTTTGATCACATGCAAGTTACTACATAATCTAATTAATACCAATATAAATGATGAGCATGTATGTACAATAAAATACAAATGACTAGGTGCAATAATATATATACCGTCAAGCTATCAAGGCCAAATGAAATGGCCGATAAGGTGCCCTCCTAAATTTGTCTCAACTCATCCTGGGTCATCAACTCTTAAATAGACCATGTAAATAAAAATTAGTACTTAATATTATCTAATTTATAAATATTTAATTAAAATATAACATGAACTGTGAAAATACAAATCTTACCACTACATCATCAATGTATGATGATGGTGCCTCCTCACCTCTAGCATGTGAGGACTCCCCAGGGTATCCTCCAGTCTGTGTAATAACCTTTGGTGCATCATGCATCTCATGCACCTCATAATCTGCACTGTCCACAACAGGATCAACGGGCTGTCCAATTGGACCCAAGCATACGTGCCCACACATGACACAACTATGGGGCACGCATATGTGTGGAGCCGAGGATGACATGTCAATGCCACCGGATGCACCGCTACCATCAAGAGTAGGCTGAGCTACTGACGTATCCTGAGAAACCAAAAGGCTACTCAAAGAGTGAATAGCCGATATGGTCCGTGAAGCCGCCTCACGAATGATATCATGATGCTGCACTGTAGGTGGGGGATCAACAGGAGGAGGGGGGACATATGGGCCCTGGACTACTCTAACTACCCCAAGTCTATTTGGGGGCATACCTAAACCTACACTCTGGAAAGGTTGAATGTCAAAGTAGTTCACATGTTTGTGTAAAACAAACTCAGCATACAATTTTTTTATAAAATAGAAGGGGATATCAAGATTGTTGTTGGGTGGTTTGTCGAAAACCATCCACCAATGATCCCAAAAGTTTTTCACAATCCCATCATTTGTGCACAATTTAATAGAAAGTTTTGTTTTTTTGGGATCTACGGGTTGACCAGTATGGGGATTAACAAACAATGAGGCGATTTCGGCTTTGGATATCTCAAGATCCTTGATATCATTATACGACAAGCCATCTGCATATTTTTCCCTCATAGAATCTCGCCACAAAAGGGCGGCATCGTGCTCCTCAATCATGGTTTCCATACTTTTTATGATCGACGTGAGAGGATCAAACATTGGGTTTAGACGAGGGATCCTACGATATACTTCTGCAATCCCCCTCAATTCATTCAAATTTTGTGCAATCAAATCCTGAATTGAGGGGGGGTTTGGCAAATGAGGGTTTGGCTGTTGCAGTTGTGGTTCGTCAGTGTTTTCATTGTTATCCCCCATTTTTAACCTAATTGAATGTAAATAATTAAATTTAGTTAACAAACTTAAACAATTAGGTATTTGATTTAAAAAAACCTAGTTTCCATAAAAAAAACCATATTTTCAATGAAAATCAAATAAACATTAACAAAAAATACAAAAAATGAATGAAAATGATTCAAAACGATAAAATTCTTACCTCTGAATCTATCTTCTAGCAATTTTTTGTCAAAAAACCGGATATCGGATGGAACAGATATCAGATTGTGATGAAATCGCGTGACCCGTGAGTTAAAATGACTCACACGCTGCCACTGTCAAAATATAAAAGTCTCAAAAAATCGAATATCCGATAAAATTGGATATCCGATTTTTATACTTAAATTATTTTTAAATAACATATATATAATACAATACGTATTATATAATATATTATTATATTATATAATACGTATTGTATTATATTATATATATTATAATATATAATATAATATAATAATATATTATTATAATATTATATTATATTATAATATAATATAATATTACATTATTATGTTATATATAATATAATAATATATTATATTATATATATTATAATAATATATAATATAATAATATATTATATTATATATATTATAATATATAATATAATATAATATAATACGTATTGTGTTATAATATATAATATAATATAATATAACATTATTATGTTATATATAATATTATATTATATTATATTATACATAATATAATATTACATTATTATATTATATATATTATTATATAATATATATTATATAATATAATAATAGATTATATATTATATAATATATATTATATAATATAATAATAGATTATATATTATATAATATGTAACATATAATATATTTTTAAAATTAAAATTACAAATAAAAATTGGATATCCGATTTGCATAGGTAATTACCAGGCCAAGGTGTATTGACACCCAGGCCAAGCAAAAAGTCAACACGGATTTTTGCATTTTTAGGTGAGTGAAGAAGGCTATTTTTTTCACATCGCCAATTTTTGGCCCCCCTTGATCCTGCACTAACCCATATCCACTAAATAGTCAACTGAAGTCAAACAAAAGTCTAAAAAGTTTGATTGAGAAGAGGTTCTACATTTAAGAAGTTTCTTGCCAAGTTTGTATGTCAAACAGTTCAAATTTATTGTCAGATAGTCGACTTTTCTTTTGTGTAAGGTAGATTTAATGAGAATTTATTTTGAAATGCTCTCTGAAATGGCAGCCATGGTGGAGTGCTTTGCATTGAATACTAATTTTGAAATACCCGCACATTTAATGAAAAGAGTTGGTAAGTTGGTGAAGCCAAATTTTGGACAAATTTCATCGAAATTATTTGCAACTATTCAATGAGTATAGAAATGGAACCCAATTTCACTCTGGAGTCTTCCAAGCTTATGCCAGCTTTTCAAGGACTCGTCCCCTTCAACAAGCTTGAGAAGATGTTCTTGAAGGCAATTCAACTGGTTTTGGGAGAAGAGGTGGCGGTTATCAGCCACCGATATAGGTGTAGAGCTGATATTTACTCGCTTATCATGGCGTGGGGACTGAAGCTGGAATACACCTGTGAAGAGGTGAGAAAAGTGTTGAAGAAAATCATTCCAAAAGATTACTTGTTAAATTTGGAGTCCCTACTGGAATGGGTTGTGCTAGGATGGGGTTTCAATCTTGTTGAAGGCATCCCTGAGGAGAATAGGGAGTTGTGGGCGAGGCATTCATGAATCCACGTCCTTCACCACCGTGAGAAAGCCAGAGCCTGCTTTATAGATGATGCGAAGGGTTGACAATTTTTGTCCAGATTATGGATATTGAAGATGAAATTCGGCAGGATGGTGGGGAGAGAGTTGCGGAGGAGTTGATATACAGCAGGTCGATCACACAAAAAATTATTTGCAGAAATGGTAAAACAGGGTACAGTGGGTGGTGCGGAGGGTGGAAGAGGTGGTGAGTCAGAAAAATCAGCTTCGCGAGGGGCAGTGGATGAGGATGCAGAAGGAAGAACTAGAGATTCACACGTCGCTGAAACAAGGTACCTCTGGGCACATTTTTATTTAGATGTTTTATTTTTCAATAAAAAAACTTAAATCTTTAATTCTGTTAAGTGATGAACTTATTGGCTAGCTTTTGGCAAGATGTAATTTTGATTTCTGATAATGTGGGGGTGGGTAAGGTCTGAACAGTAAACATTTTGGAATACCATGGTATTATACAGTAGGACTGGATAGTTGTTTGGGGTGGTTTGAGTGAGTGATTTCTCTTTTTTTGGAAGTTTGATGCATATGTATGTTTTAGTTTAAATAAATAAAATATAACTATTACTGACCAAAAAAAAAATCCACAACCATCAATTTCATAACAAGAGTTTAGAATGTGAAAATATCTCACAACAAAGAATCGTCAATTTGATAGTTTTTACTATGCACCATTGGATTACATCCCTTCCAAACAATTGTAAGGAGAAAAAATATATGATATCATTTTTTTATGAAAAGCAATAGGGTCACTAAATTTATATTAATATATTTAGAAAGACACATCTGACCCACCACCCATATATACAAAATCCCCACTGAAAAACAGAGCAAAAGAAGAGCGGGGTGGCAGAAGATACAAAAGGTCAACAAAATTTGCACCATAAAAAAAGGTCTTCGAGAAACAGAATATCAAATACTACCAAAAACAGGAATCAGCAATGAGAAAAACATCAACAACTGCCACTGGAACTATGGAAATCTAGAGGAGGAGAGACAGTAATCACCGAATTCATAGAGATACTAAAGAGGTGGTGAAGAATAGAGAACTGATAAACATTTGAGAATGGAGTCTGTCAACAATGAGGAGTGTATCATCAAAAGCATCACATAGAAGCCCCAAACCAGCGGTGAAAAGAAGATCAACGCAATTGGCATTGGAAATGAATTCCATTTTTTCCATACAGCCATGACCAGTCGGATGAGAGCCCACATTCAAGCAGTATGAATTCAACAGCGGTTCCAAAACAAAAAGAGAGAAAATGAAAGGCTTAACATAAGAGTTATCCAATGCACTAACCATCTTATAGTCCAGTAAGAGATCCATGCAATTTGACAAGAATAGAGACACCGCCTGCGAGAAGAGGGCCCTTGGATTAGAGAGCAACCAGTCTTGTCCAATGATCATTCAACTGGAAATTTTAACATGAGCACAAGGGAAAATAAATGCTTTAGTTTCTCATGATTATACTCCACAAGGTCACTGCGCTCCTAGAAGCACCTGGGAAGGAGAATCTACCGTTGATGCACCATGAAATCACCACCATGTGTCGCATTAAGGAAATCTAGGAGGCATGTGTAATAATGAGAATATGCCAGAGAGAACATGAAAGACGAGAGTTGACTACTCATGGGTTAGAGATAATTTTATAGAAGACACGAAAGATCTTTAAAATTTCATCGAGTATTAATGGAGATCGGGCAGAATAAATCCAAAAGGATTCCTTGCACACTTCAGCAAGTGCAATCATCATGAAAGAGAACTCAGGTATACTCCCAAGAAATAACCTCCCAAATAAAAGATGTCACACAACTAAGATAAGACAATTCATTTCAACTTCGCACAAATGAAAGCAAGAGGATCCAACATTCAACAACACATCGAGCATAGTCATACCACTCCAGATAAGAGAAGCTCAGGACAATCTGATCCAAAACAATCAATTTTTCAACCGAATAATTTTGGAGGGAACGAGCTATCCCAATAGAAACACATAGGTGAGGAGTTGTTGCAAAGAAAACATGACATCAATAAGGGCAAAGACCTCCAGAAGCTGAGACATGACAATATGAGGTTAGGAATTAATGATGCCACAATATAAAAAGAGTTGCCAAACAAGAATATGAAGCCTCGATCAAACAATCCAACTCAACAATTGAAAACAGTCTCGAAAAAGGAGAGACTTAAGCAGATTGTGGAGCTAAGGTACAGGAATCAGAAAGAATCTCTAGATAGTTATTAATGATCAAGCTAAAAGATGGTACAACTAACTTTTGAAAATGAAGCATTTCATTGCAACTATAAGAACTTAAATAAAACTTGGGGAAATGGAACTCATTAGTTTAGTTTCTTACACTGAACTTCCACCACTTCCAATTTACCTAGTGAAATTCTCATTGAGTACAAGGATGCTTGAATAAGAGTACAAAATTTCTAGGTAGGTGCTTAAAAAAAAAAAAAAAAAATCACTCTAAATCAAGTTTTAAATTTGATTTTATTAAGATGATTGTAGACACAATTAATTTCTAGCTAAAATATTTTAACTATCAACAAATTTAAAGTATTATTCTTTTGTTCTTCATTTGATGCTATATCAAAGAGCTCATTTCTTCTAATTGGATACACACCTCTCATTTATGAATGAATGATCCAATACTCAAAAAATAATACCAGTATTTACATGAACACATTTGCTACTCCAAAATTTGGATTACTATGAGCTTGTGGACAACTTTTCTTTGGTCCTTACCGATATAAATTTTGATGAACACATTTGCTACTCCAAAATTTGGATTACTATGAGCTTGTGGACAACTTTCTTTGGTCCTTACCGATATAAATTTTGATGCGCACATTTATAGACTCGATGGGAAACAAATTGGGTTGATGAATAGTGATAATATCCCATGGGATTGATTCTTTAGAGCACTACATAATGTCAACTCCATGAATTCAAAGAAGATCCCTTTAAACTCCTCAAATTTCTAGTATATTGAGTCTTAGCTATAAAAATAAATTTGTTATGACATCCCATTCACATTTGCAAATGTAACAATCAACAACAGAGGTGTTGTATACCTCCCGAGGATGAATTTTATGGAGGATGAAGTTAGAGGTTATTAAAGATTGCTAGTCATGTGATCTGTATAGATTTATGGAAATTTGGGTTGACAGATTCAAAACTAGGTGGTGTTTGTGCACCAAATTTGGTCAACAATCAAAACAAAATGGTCTCCTACCAATGATTCTCAAGAGTTTCATATTCAGATATATTAAATCCTTACAAAGACACTATCCTTGGGAGGATTTCAAGATCCCTGCGCATATTTATGACCCATCAAATATCATGATGATTAGTCTCTACAAGAACCTCAAGGAGAGAGAATGAAATGAAGATAAGATAAAAGACTATTACAAGTATAGGCAAGAAATTGCAAAATAAAAAAGAGCATACGGGCATGTTCCAATCAATGACAATTGTGAGACACTTTGGGCTGAGGATCATTCCTCACTCACTTTGGATTATGATGTTAGTAATATTCAAATGGATGGGGTTTAGTAGTTCGAGAAGAAGAAGAAAAATATATTGCAGGTGCATCCATAGCCAGTGATAGTGGAGAATAAGTGATAGAAGTTCCTATGGAGGTGTGGCTATCTCCCCTACATCAAATGGAAGCACAAACCCCTCACTCATTTGGCTTAAACAGTTTTAGCATCTCGTAGCTTTAGAATGGAATTAAAATTAAGTCCCATCAGGCTTCTCAAGAAACACTCTAGTAAGAGTTGGAGAAAATTCATAAAAGAATAGAGTGGGCTCATCCTTTCACGCATCAAGAAAAATCATAGGTAGTGGTTACAATTGGAACATAGGTAACTGTTGTGCAATCAATAGACCAAGCAGTATCGAAAGAAGAATAAGAGGTCAAGATAATACTACCAACAAGACTTGTCATGATGGTTGTTACCTTAGCATTTTTACTCCTCTTATCTCTTCTCATTTTGCTTTTGATTTTATGGACGTACTCACTCCCACATTGCAATCTATATCTATGACCTCTCTTATGTGGATAACCAACATAACTACTACAATATTTCTTTGGCATCACCTTCTTAGTTCATTGCACCAATGTAACACTCATTTTCCTCCGAAGCATACTAAAATGCTTCCAGCTTTCTCCCACTAACATTTGTGGTATGTTCCCCTTTACTCTCAATTTTGTATTACGTCCTACCTAGTAGAGAGTCACCTTTTGTATGGTGTCCCATAAGATACTTCTTTCATAGGGTTATTCATTGAATCACCTGTAGACTTGAATAAAAAGAAATCACTGTATGACAATCCTACAAGGCCAGGACCTTGAGACCTTGAGCTATGAAGGGTGAGCACAAAAATCCAAACTAATGTCTTATTACACAATTTACAAGTAAAACAAACGAAACTAGTTGGCCAGTACTCCAAAAAGTAGAAGAGAGAGAAAATAATAAAGTAATAGAACCTATTAAAATTCATTATTAGCTTAAAATTTTTTTTCCAATGGACTCAATAGACTCAATAAAATTTGAGTTCTTAGATAAATATCGATTATTCCAATAACTACAAATTGAGCTGAATACTACTAGCCATGCACCTAGGATCATCTTGATTGCTAAATAGTTTTATGTTTCCTCATGAGAAAATATAGTAGTAAACAAAATCGAACTCAAATTTTCTTTAAAATTCATTTCCTCTACTTAGGTTTCAAGTTCACAAATAAAAACAAAGATAAATCAGACTCTACTATACCTCTGTCCTAAAGTATCCTAGACTTTGAGTCTTGGTTGAGTAATTACTAAATAAGGTTCTCCTCTCTACAGGAGTTGAAAACTGAAAAGATACAGTTTGTTTTAGAAGAAAAAGAATTCAAAGAAATGCTTTGATCAGAAGAAAATTCGAATTATATTATTTTTTTTACTTTAGTTTGTCTATATGTTAGTAATTTGCATTTTTTAAGGTCTTAAGGGCATTTTTAGCCCTTGCAACTAGCAAAAGAGCATAGCTAGTGTATGCTCTTTCAAATTTGTGTCTACAACTCTTGGAGACCTTTCCAACGAGATCAACGACTCCTAATTTCGAGTCCCGAGCAGAAAGTTATGTCTAGTTGAAGTTAGGATAAAATTTGATATAGTTTTTTTGAAAATTTCGTAGTTTTTAGATTTTATTATGTAATGAACAAATGTGACTATTGGACTTTGATTCTTAAGAGGTTTTTTGTGACTCTTGGAATCTCATGAACTTCTATATGTTGGGTTTTCGAATGAGATAGATTACTTTTTGGCTTGCTCCAATTCTATGATTTCTGGTTCTTGTAACAGAATTTACAATACCGCAGGTTCTCACTCAGGTGTTGTCATTCGAATCCATAATTCAGATTAGTGGTATCAGAGCAAGTTCGCTCATGTATGTCATATCACATGCGATCAACATATCAAAGATTGGGCTTGGAAACAAGGAATCCTTCAGACTACCTTCCTTTGAGATGCACACGATCGTAGATGGCTAAGTTGCAGACAGATGATGACATTAAAACATTAGTTGAAGTTGCACTAGAAAAACAACGTGAAGAAATGACGGAGTAGTTCAAGCAAATGCTGGAAAGTCGTGGGTCACAAGCAAACCCACCATTCATAGGGCATACACCATTCAAGGTGCAAGTGAATTTCAATATACCCACATTCCAAGGAAAGATCGATGCAGATGCTGTTGATGATTGGGTTTCAAAACTGGAAAGATATTTCTTTGTCAATCAGTTCCCAGATGAAGAGAAGATAACTTTCGCTCTCCTCAAAGCTGAAAACCATGTGAAAGATTCGTGGGAAGCAAAATTAGCATCCAGGACAGCAAAAAATGGCAGCACTTTTATTTTTGATCAAAACCCACATGGGGAGAATTTATGGAGCACATAAAGGAAGAATATTTCCTATTCATACATTTGAACAAAAATATATGCAGTGGCAATTGCTTCGATAGAAGAAGGACCAAACTCTTCAGGAATATACTAATATGTTTCATGCCTTAATAGCAAGGCTTGGCATCAAAGATTCTGAGAAGCATCGAGTTTTGAAATATCAGAGTGGACTCCACAGGTACATCCAAACCGAAATGGAATTCTTGAACATAGAGACTTTACCTAGTGCATATAAATTTGCAACCAAAATTGAGGAGAAATTCAAACAGAAAGGAAGGAGAAATAATTTCACAAACAACAGATGGAAGAGTGAAGGTGGCAAAACTACATGGAAACAAACCTCTAAGGAACCCTCTCCCAATTCACCCACAAAAAAGACATGGAGTATGAAGAAGACACAAGAAAACGGTATGTGGTGTGAATTCCATAAGAGTCCCTCGCATAATACAAAAGATTGCAGAACCATAAAAAGATTAATGATGGAGATGCATGAAGACAAGGCAAAATCTAAGGTGGTAGAAACATGCACAGAAGGAAATCATGAACAGATCATTGAGGCTGATCCATATGTCACGGTAGGTACTACAAGGATATTGCCTCGGGAGGATGAGGAGAGATTGTTCCATTCACAAATGTGGGTCGGCGGAAAAGCCCTGCACTTTATTGTTGATAGAGGAAGTCAAAAGAACCTAATATTAGCAAAGACCGTGAAGAGACTGAATCTGAAAATAACAACCCACCCGCAACCCTATTCAATGGGATGGGTTAGTCAAGGAAGAGATATCTAGGTGCACCACCAATGTCGCCTTTCATACTCCATAAAGCCTTTCAAAGATGAGGTAATTTGTGATGTGGCTCCCTTAGATGTTTGTGATGTTCTGTTGGGACAACCATATATATACCAACGACATGGTGTTTATGAGTCCAGGCCTTACAACGTGACCATCAGATTACGTGAGCAGAAATACCGAATACCAGTGGTAAGCCCTGCATACACTACCTCTTTGATTAGTGCCGAGCAATGTAAGAGGTTAGTTGCTAGAATGGGAACATTCATTTTATTGATGATTCATTCTGAAGAAGAAAGGAAATCTGTTTATAACTCCCACACCATCACAAACACCACAACACTGCAGAAAAAATCAATGGATCAAATTTTGATGAAATATGACAATCTGTTTAAGCTAACAACTAGGGTACCTACACACTGCCAAGTGAGACATACTATTGATTTGATACCAGGAATTCCATTACCTAATGAACCAGTCTACCGTGGGTCAGTATTAGAGAATAATGAGATTAAGAGGCAAATACAAGAATTGATTGAGAAGGGACATATTCGTCCAAGTGCATCACCCTATGGCAGCCCCATTGTTCTAGCAAAGAAAAAGGATGGAACCTGGAGACTTTGTATTAACTATAGGGCCTTGAATAAAATTTCAGTCAAAAATAGGTATCCACTTCCCCGGATAGATGACCTCTTGGACCAGCTTAGAGGGGCCCGATTCTTTACTAAAATCAATTTGAAATCAGGGTACCATCAAGTACCAATTGAATCAGCAGATGTCTGGAAGACAACATTCAAATCTAAAGAGGGATTGTTTGAATGGCTAGTGATGTCTTTTGGTCTAACTAATGCCCTAGCGACATTCATGAGAATGATGAATGATATACTTAGACCATTCACTGATTCCTTCGTGGTTGTATATCTGGATGACATACTCATCTTCAGCAAAACTTGGGAGAAACATTCGCAACATGTTGAAAAAATTCTCTTAACCTTACAAGAACATGGGCTTTATGCAAACAAAGAAAAGTGCTCCTTTGGTATACAGAGTATTAGATACTTAGGATATGTTATTGACAGTGAGGGTGTCCATGTTGATCCAGAGAAGATACAGATGATTAAGGACTGGCCGTCTCCTAGAAATCTCACAGAGTTACAAAGTTTCGTTGGGTTGGCAAACTTTTATCGCAGATTTGTGTTAGGATTTTCCCATCTGTCTTGGCCTCTAAATTAGTCATTGAGGGGGGAGACACAAGCAAAGTTTAAATGGACAAGTGCTCAACAAGAAGCGTTCGAGGGGCTAAAATGAAGGTTATGTTCTGCACCAATTTTATCTCTTCCTGACCTACAACAGTCATTTGAAATACAAACAGATGCATCAGAATATGCTCTAGGGGTAGTCCTCATGCAACATGGTCATCCAGTTGCATATCACAGTCAGACCTTTTCTGATACAATGCGTCGATATGCTACTTACGACAAGGAACTGTATGCTATTGTTCAAGCCTGTAAGCAGTGGAAATATTACATTCTGGGTAAGGAGACTGTCATCCACGATGTTGAATTTGCAGATGTTTATAATCAATTAGTGAAGGGACAGCAAGTGAATGATTTCTATTTGCAAGATGGAATGCTTTGTCACCTTGGCCAAATCTGTGTGCCCAATGCAGAACGCAAAAAGTTGATATGGGAAGCTCACTATAGTAAGGTTGCTGGTCACTTTGGTATAGGTAAGACTACTGCTATACTCTAGAAGTATTTCTATTGACCAAAATTACGGAATGATGTTATTTCATATATTCAAGCCTGTACCGCATGTGCTATTGCTAAGCCTACCAATCATAAACTTGGGCTGTACTCACCACTTCCTGTTCTTGAAAAACCTTGGCACTCAGTTTCTATGGACTTTATGTCTGGTCTTCCTACCACCAAAAGAGGCCATGATTGTGTGTATGTTGTGGTAGATAGGTTCTCAAAAATGGCAGTAATAGTGGCATGTAAAAAAACCATTTCTGCAGAGGACACTACAAAGCTATTCTTTGAATACATTTGGGTTCATTTTGGTTTGCCAAATGCCATTATCTCAGATAGAGACAACAGGTTTCTTAGTAAGTTCTGGTCTACCCTATGGGAGAAGATGGACACAAAATTGACAAAGTCTACTGCTTTCCACCCTCAAATAGAGGGCCAAACAGAGGTAGTGAATTGATGATCATACGCATCCTACGAATGTACCACTCAAAACATCCCTGCACATGGGATGAAAGTCTTCCATATGTTCAGCATATCTGCAACAAGGCAATTCACAGTTCAACTGGCCATAGCCCATTTGAGGTTTGCCTTGGTTATCCGCCACTTGCACCCATGGACATTGCCATACCACTTATTCAACCTGATCTGGTTCCACATGTTGGTAAGGAGGAAGATAAGGCAGCCCAGTTCATCGATAGAATTCATCATCTGCAACAACAAGTTCATGAAATTTTGGAACACACCAATAAGAAGTATAAGGAGAGACATGATGAGCATCGTACTCCTCATAAATTTCAAGTCTGGGACAAGGTGTGGTTGCATATCCAAAAGGAAAGATTGCAGGGTGCCAATAGGAAGCTTCGTCCTCTACGTTATGGGCCATACACCATCATCAAGCAAGTTGGTGATAATGCTTTTGAGCTTAATTTACCTCCATTTCTGAGTCTTCATCCAGTCTTCAATGTGGAACTCTTGAAGCCATATTTTCCTCCACTATTAGATGTTTCAGATGTGGTAGAAACAATCTCCACTACAGAATTGAATCCAAATGCAGCTACCCCATTCCAATGCGATCATATTGTGGACACCATGGTGAAAACACTCAAACAATAGCAGATTTACTTGTACAAAGTGGTTCGAGCAGGGCAGATTGCTCAACAAGGAAAGTGGTTTACCAAAGAGCAGATTCAAGAACGTTTTCCTCATCTCATTCAAAGTGTTGATGCAATGGGGCCCATTGCTTTCTAAGGGGGAAGTAATGATCAAAAGAAAATTTGAATTATATTATTTTTTTACTTTAGTTTGTCTATATGTTAGTAATTTGCATTTTTGAAGGTCTTAAGGCCATTTTTAGCCCCTGCAACTAGCGAAAGAGCATAGCTAGCGCATGCTCTTGCTCTTTCAAATTCATGTCTGCAACTCTTGGAGACCTTTCCAACGAGATCAACGGCTCCTAATTTCGAGTCCCAAGCAGAAAGTTATGTCTAGTTGAAGTTAGGATAAAATTTGATATAGTTTTTTGAAAATTTCATAGTTTTTAGATTTTATTATGTAATGAACAAATGTGACTGTTGGACTTCGATTCTCAAGAGGTTTTTTGTGACTCTTGGAATCTCATGAACTTCTATATGTTGGGTTTTCGAATGAAATAGATTACTTTTTGGCTTGCTTCAATTCTATGATTTATGGTTCTTGTAACTGAATTTACAATACCACAGGTTCTCACTCAGGTGTTCTCACCCGAATCCATAATTCGGATCATGCTTGCAGGTAAAAAACATACTAGGAATATTTTTGAGGATGAGGATAAACATTGAGCATTGCTAAAACAAAATTAATTATCTACCCTTAATTCAATTGGAATTCCAATTCAAGGTTTTGTAGAAAATTTGAACAATGTATCCCATAAAGAGATAATTAATATACACAGATTTTGAAGCCTTGAAAAGGAATGCTTATTCTACATATGTCAAATGGGCACTATTGTAAGTTACGCTTGAGAACTTCTAAGTTTTCTTCTCATATTTGCTATAAAAAATTAGTTTTGAATTAACTCTAGAACCTAGATTCTTCTTTGTGAACAAATATCCTCTCTAAGCTTGTTAGAATTGTATTCACTCTTTAAATAGGATTATGTTATGAAAGTATCTATGCAATTATCATATTTTCTAACATTGTTAGCTATTTTCATGTTCTCTTCTAGTATAGTGTTTTCAAAAGTATGGATTTCTTGAATCTCACATTCTCAATTTTTTATTTCCACCATTTTGGAGCCAATCATTTTTATAGTCGTCAATGGGAGATATAGATCAATAGACAACACATGTTTTAAATCTTCTAATTCTAACAACTTTAAAAGATTGCACCATTGGATATTTTAAGACAAGATGATAAAAGGTAGGTCACATTCACTATAATAGTTTACAATAATGCACTTAAAAAAGATATCTTCAAACCATCAATCTCATGACAAGAGTTTAGAAGATGGAAAAATCTCACAACACCAAAGAATTGTCGATTTGATAGTTTTTAATGATGCACCATTGGATTATCAATATGAGTCAAAACACTTTGTAGACATTTCAGAGTCTTAGTATTATGCCTATGCACTGTTGCATATCGATGGGATGTCATAAGTTTGAGGTTTTGGCTATTGAAATTTTGCAAATTGCATATGTTTATCTTAATTGTTAAAAAAAATTATTCCATGCTTACTTGTGTTTTCATAGCTCATACTCTCGGTTCTTTGGTAGGTCATTATCTAGTATCAAACGCCATGTTTATATGTTAGGAGTTTTGGTGTACATGAGCTTACTATGTTTGGCGTGAGTGGTGTGTGCTTATTACATTGTATTTTATGATGCTTTTCATTGTGATATCATGCCTTAGTATGGATTATTGATATGATCATGTTGTCCTACCCCATGCAATTTTGTGTAAGTAATGAAGAATGCCTCCTAAGGGTAGAGGTGGATCTTGTGATACTTGACAAAGTTCTTGATTGAATCCTAATTAGAGGGCTAATCAAGATGCGCATCATGATGACCATTAGTAGGAATATCATGCAGAGGATCAAAGAGGTCATGATGATGTGCTTGGGGAGTCCTCAGGTTATTAATCTAGGAGATAATAATCCAATTGGGGCCTCAACAAGAGGCATCTAATGAGGAGTCTCACCCATCTGATTAGTGTAATCAAGGTGGTAGAGGAGAGTGAGAGCGTTCTTGAAGCCTGTCATTCAAGACTTGACCAGTGGAGAGATTGAAAGTCCCTAAGTAGGAGACACACTAGCGGTACATGAGGATAGAATTCTTGTAGGGCATATGAGAGACCGTCTTAGAGCCCATCCAACCACTTTTCAAGGCTTATGTTGAGGTACTTGTAGTGTCCTAAATTTTGTCCAGTGCATTTATGACACTTACGCATGGCGTTCACTGCATTAATGACAAAATCATGATCAAAATTCTACTATTTTGACATCATGGGCTCAAAACACAAAGTGCCTCTATATGACTCAAAAACCCCTTAGGGCTTATTTTTGGTCAGATGCAGGCACGACGTGTGGACGTCCTCACGTTGCACTAACGTCTCAATAAACCTGCGGAATCTCGAATCTCTCAGAGACTCGAATGCTAGTCGATGTGTGTCCTTTGGCTCGTGTTTTGCTATAACAGCTCTTCGTGCCTCCTTCGGGTTTAAAGACACTTCCTAGCTCATTCAGAGGAGTTCCCGTTGAACACAAGTGTAGCGTCCTAAAATTGCGACACTTGCAATTTCGATCGTATTTGGGTCTTCACGATGGCGACGCAACACTGAACCTGAATGGAGACCCCGAAACTTGTTCATGACATCAAAAACTGCATTTTTCAGCACCCTAGCCTGATCCTCCTTGCACCCCGCTATCCCTGGAGGTGGGACCATGGCGCCCAACGCCCTGGTCCATGGCCCTATTTTGGGCCCAGTCTCTTTTGGGACCTTGGGTCTTTATGTTTGCAATTTGGAAAATAATGTTTCCTGGTCGACCTAAGGTCGGAAAAATTAGTCTATCAACTCTAATTGGCAAGTATATAAACTACATTTCCTCTCCCATTTTGGGTAAGAAGAAGATGGAAAAAAGGCGGAAGCGATATTAAAACATTCAAGCATTCAAGCATTCAAGCATTCCTTCAAGCAATTGATCATTCTAAGTCTCCATTCAAGGCTAAGTGTCGCATTCAAGACAAGGATTCAACCATTGAAGAGGAGATCACATACCACATACAACATACCACATACCACATACAACATACAACATACAACATACAACAACATCTACACCTTCGCATGTAAGAATACAAACATTCTTACAACAAGGTACTAGTACTTGTTTTACATTACAATCATTTACATTTACAACATTTCTCATTTCTTGGTTAATTCGAAAACCAGGGTTTGACCTAAGGGCAAACCCCTAATCCCTAACCCCCCAATCGTCCTCACTTTTCTGTGTGTAGGTTGCAGGTACGCAGCTGAAATTGAAGATCTGGAATCCTTGTGCAGAGACGAACAGATCCCCTTCGTTTCGCAGATTTTTTGGAGGACCGTGTGCACGCCGGGCGTCATCGTCCTGTCAACTTTCGCTCAAATTTGCAGGACAGCGCCCTCTCGACATTTTACTACTAATTCCAGGTCCGCAGCTTCATCCTATATCCCTATCTCAGTTTATAAGTGAATCTTTCTCACTTTTCATGCATCCCTAGCTTAATCATTCTATCCACATTCTTTACAAAAGAGGGTAGCCTTGCTGTCTTAACCCTTGAAACTCATTTAGAATCCAATCTTGCATTGAGTGGGATTGGATCTTGTGGGTTTCAACCCCTCTTTTGAATGTAAAGTCTCTCCTAAGTGAAAACCGTCAACCCTAGTGACCTCCTTCCCCTCTCCTCGGAGTGGTGGGGGGAACACTTGGGGTTCGCTCGCGATTTTCCTCTTTACAACAAGATACCACTGAGAGGGGAAGAGGGGGGTGAATCATTGATATCCAAACTTAACCCTTTTCTATGCTATGTGTGTATACCGATTAAATGATCTAACATAAAACAAACATACTGGTTAGATAGGAGGATAACACAAATACAACCACACATAAAAGGGACATCACATAACACCAGATGTATGAGGAAAACACAAGATGGGAAAAAACTCGGTGAGCAGTGCTGCTGGAGTCTACTACTCCAATCCAGCTTCACAATGAAAACCTCAATTACAACATTTAGGGCACCAACCCAAGGAGTACCACTCCTGCTTGAGGGAACACAAGGAGCACCAACCCCTGCACCAAGCTCCAACTCTGTGATCTACAATGAACATAATCAATTACAAAAGTAATAGCCTTGTTACAAAAGAAATTTGTAACTCTTCTGCTAGTCTCTTCACCGGGTCTCCTCTATCCACTTCATTGTCAGTTCTCTGCTCACCCTCTCACTGCTGCAACTCACTCTCTGCTACAACCTTACCAGTTCAGCCTCCTGCCGTTTGTCCTTCCTCTCTAACACACTGCTACTAGTCACCAACAGTCTTCATCACTCAGTCAGATATATACTATCTAATTATTGTGAGTTCTCAGCTTATCGGATCTTTACTGCAATCTTTTGTGGCTCTTCTCTGCTAGTTCAGTCACCATCAGTGTACTCCTCTGTCAGACTCAATGGCAGTCTACCAGTTTCTTCACTTTGGCCGATTGAACTATTCAAACTGGTTCTCTTTCTCATAAACTCAGTCTCCTCTTTGATTGACGTTGGGCACTTGACTAATTGGCTCTATTCACTAGCCTCACTCACTCATTCAGCGGCAACAACTATATCTTTGGCTCACACTATTATTGCCAGATTTTCCCGCCTAAACATTGGTTTGAACATTGGCATGCTAGGGTTTCCACCATGCACTGAATCTGCATCCAATCTGATCTCTAATCATCATGACATATTATATTCAATCAAATATCATGTCCTTGATTGATGATCAACACTCCATCAATGAGCATCGCCATTCTGTTTACTTTGTGAATCACGTCTTCTATCTTTCGCCGTTTGTAGCAAGATATTCGTCCTTTTGTCTGATCAATCACGTGCGTGATGTAGTTTCCTTCACCCTCTTCAATCTGCTCGATTGGTTTGTCTTGGATCTCTATTGTTTCCTTGATCTCGAGCCATTAAACATTGGACCAGTCACCAACAACTTCACCGACACACCACACTGACTTGTGCATGCCTGCCACTACAACTCCACGTGGCCCCTTTGTTGGCATCCACCTTTGCTAGGTCTTTTGTGTTGGTCCAGACAAGATCACCAACCAACCACACAACTGGGGTTATCTACCAATTCACAAACCTTGCCGGTTATACCCTAAGCGGTCTGCCTTCGACCTTGGGACTTTGCATCTCTTTCAGTGGGACACCCAAACCGGTCAGCACACTAGCCAACCTACCTCATGCACATCTTCAACAAATGGTATCCTTTCACTTTTGCACCTTGTCAGCTTTGCCGGTGGACATACTTACCGGTAACCACCTGGATGATACCATTGTATCAACCTCATCTTCAATTCGGTTGCATTCTATGTCTGCAACTACTCAACCTTGCCTTCTTCATCATTTGACCGGTTCACCTATCAACTAGTTTGTCAAAGTGACAAACATATCCTTCCTTCTCTGTACCAGCAACTCATCATGTCTACCCGGCTGATCCGGTACACATTCTTGATCTCATGCATCTAAAGCAACTTAGTGTTTCACCAGTTGATCCGATGTGAGCCTCCAAACACCTGTCTTTAACTCTTTTGTCTTATCTCAGAGGACTATGATGCATTCCATGCATAATAGGAGATAAGCTCCACTTACTGGTGGGAGTGGATCCTTGTCATCTGCATCTTGCAATGCACCAATGTGGCTTCTGTTAATTGAAAATTTTGTACAATTGGGTAAATATACAAAATTGTGGTTTCAACCAAGTGTGTGAGTAAAACTCTCCTAATTAAGGGAAAGCTCCCCCTATCTAACTACAACTTTTAAAAATAAAATGGGATGGGACAACAGCCTTTTTTCTTCTTTCAAGAAAGCTAATATCCTTCTCTCTTCACAGCAAAGTGATAGCAATCATAGAATAGCAGTAACAACTTTTGAAATGAAATGATAGAAAGGAAATGAAGTTTCTCTGAAAGCTCAAAGACTTATGTCACTTCCTTCCGGACGGGACAGCCATATCAAACTCAAAGTCTTGATTATATGAAGTCCTATCTACCCTTTTCTATCAAGAACAAATTATAGCAGCTCAAAAACTGCACTATCTTATTCTTTTCTACATAAAATAGTGGGAAGTAGTATAAGCTCAAAGACACAACTATTTCTCACAAAATATGCTTCTAGATTCTCTTACGAATAAGTGCAAGCACAAAGACTTACAACTCCTCTCAAAAGAATATTTATTCTAATTTATATTAACCTCAAATACTTGCAACACAAAGACTACAAATCAAATTTAATTAAGTTCTTTAAGAAATACTTGCAAGAAAGGTAATATGGAACACAAACTCAAGAATGTAGCACAAAGACTCAAAGCTTGAGCAATTTTCTTCTATTCCTTTCAATTCTTCAATTTACACATAAAAGCTCAAAGACTTCTTTGATGTAACTTTGGCAGAGGTTTTGCTTGCTTTCTAAAAGATAAAGATTGCAATAGACCCCCTCAAGTATATAGGAGAGGAGTCATGAGAAAAAGGTGGGAGGATCCCAACTAACATGAAAAATTCTCTCAACCACCAAGACTTATTCAATAACTAACTATGACTTATTCCAACTACAGTCCTCATCGAACTCAACTTGTAGTTTCCTTATATGTAATTACAAAAGTGCAAGTAAAGACTTGACTTACAATTTATAAAAGGCTTTTACATGTAACTTGTCAAAACAAAATTACAACTTAGAGATTACAAATCTGGAAAAATACAACATAAGTGTTGAAAAACACTTAAGCTACAACATGTGAATACATGAATCCTTCGAACTTCTGGATGATCATTCGTAGCTCAACCTGATTTGGTTCGTGGGTGTTCTTGGCAACAACCATGGTCTTCACAATAGTATCATGGCATCGAAGAATCATAGAGTTGTTCTTCTCCAAGATGGACTAGATTTCGTGCAAATATGTTTGATGTTTCATTAGAGCCCGAATTGAAGCAATTGAGAATTGTTCATTCCTCCATTCATTATGAATCCTCATCTGTAGATCTGCAAGAACTTCTTCTTTCGGTATCAGCTCTCCATTCCGACTCATTATGTTGCAAGAGGCTTTCTCACAATGGGAAACAATACCTTGAAATACTTCACCCTGCAATCTTATTGCATCATCAATTTCTTCAATGAGGGATTTGAGAACAAGGGCTTTATTCTCCAGAAGTTCTTCAAATTCCAAGTACATAACCTTGCAAGAAATAATGACATGCTACTGAAGAACACTCAACTATTGTTGGGGCATGGTGCGCCAGATTGTCAAACTATCTTCAACACTTTCCAGATTTTGTTTGAAAGTGTTGGAAGTATGATTCAATTTCTCTTCAATGGCCTCCAACTTAGCCATCATTTGGACAATGTCTTTCAGCACTTGTGCACATAGATCATGAAGTTGATCCACCCAAAAATCCAATGCCTCTACTTTCTGGGCAGCTCTTTCAACTCCACGAATCGACTCTTGGGAACTAAAAGAACTTGTAGGATTACTCCCTTCAACAACGGGTATTGTAATTTTATGAACAGCTGCAACAAGTTGTCGGTTCTCCTCTTCTAGCTTGTCTTTCTTTGCTAGGAGTTCGTCATACCACTACAATAGTGAGGCTACAGATTGTTGGGCATCATGTTTGACCACTTCATGCATTTTTTTGCCCAATTCTATCTTTGTAACCTTGTAATCAGCAGCTTGCATTTCCTCACATGGCTTATCCGCAAGGGGCTCCACAATTTCTACCACTTTTATCTTATTGCTATCAATAGTTACTCTTGAGATTGTCTTGGCCTTTTTAGCAACCTTGGGCCTACACTGTTTGAGTTGTTGATAATCAAAGACATTGAGAGAGATTTCCTGCTTCTTCCTCTTTAAGGTAAAATAACTAAGTCATGGAGGTAAAACAACTGGTTCTCCTCTAGTAGCTGTTGAAAGTGAAGGAGAAGCAGTTTCAGTTTGAACAACCGTGGTCACCCTAGGAGTATCTGTTTGGATGGTGACCATGGTTTTCTTAGTAACAAATGGGCATGAAGATTGCCTCATAAATTCTTCAAAGGCAGAAGTAGAGGTATCAATCTCTAACAAATGGATACATGTAGGAGTATCCTCAGGAATTTCCAGCAAACCCTCTTGTTGATGATCAGGTGGCGGCTCAACTGCTGAAATAGGAACGACATTCTGAGGAGACTCTTCCACTATTATGTCAGGAGGAGAAAGAGGCGTCTCAATGGAAACTGAGGAATGAAACTCATGAAGTGAGTCCCAAACTAGAGACTTGGGAGCATCATCTGATTGTTGTCTTTCTTCTGGATTATCAGGATCGATCACATGAACGTGAAACTGAGACTTTTCCTTTCCACGAACTGTCACCTCCTTAAGAGGAAGCACTATTGCCCGACTAACCCGCAATTTGATCTTGGTGTCTGAAGATGATGCACCTTCCTTGTTGTCAATTTGAATCTCAGAATTAAGTCCAAGAGGCCCGTAGAGTCACCTTCCTTCCCAATCTTGATTTTGATGAGTCTAAAACCATTACCTTTAAGCCAAGAGCTAGTGTTAGTAATGATAGGCTGAAACCTTTCAAGAATGGAAGTGCACTTTGTGTGACCATTGGATTAAAGGAAGTGGAGCTTCCTCAACCCTTCGTGAAATATATTATGGGTCAAGCACATGACCATCATCGATCATTCCTTGTGGAATATCCACCAAGTTCAGATCAATAACCTGCTCAACAATAAGCCTACAGTAGTCCATCTTGAAAACCTCAATTTCTGTATGAAGATCTACCCAGATATCCTCAATACGATGCATGTGCACAAAGGACTTTTTGATCTTTTCCTTCATACCCCGGTAATCAAAATTTGCCCTGTATTTAAACATTTTGAGTTTAATCTCTTGCATCTCAGTCTCCATAGCTTTGGCTTTGACAGAAGTAACAAGAGAATACTAGCCAATTTTCAATGGCTTTGTTGTAGAATTCCCATTCCGACCTTATGTCTTACAGATTGATGAGCGTGCACAGCCATAATCTGTCTTCCCAACTCCATAAGAATGATTTCAAAGGCATCTTGAACTCTTTTGAAATGTAATCTATTGGATCTCAAAGGCAGCTGATCATAATATTCCCACACAAGTATAAGCGAGCGATCACCCTTGGTAGAATGTAAAATTCCTTTACTAGGATCTCATTTGCAGATAAACAATAAACTCAGTTCATGTGTAATTTTGTGTTTTCAACTCAGTCATTGTTGTTTGTAATTCAAAGATATTAAGATCAATTTATTCAAACCCTTCTATTTATTTTCTTCTATAACATATTACCAATCTGTCTAATTGCAAATACTGTTTGATACAGAGATTTCAAATAGACTGCAATTATTTAATAACATTCTGAAAGGAAATTTGAAGTTTCAGTGCACCTAAAAATAAAATGGAGATACCAATTTATTGTTTGCAGAAGATTATCCAGTCCCAGCACGAGCAACTCTTCCCACGATTCTGAAATTGATTCCACGCCAAAGATGTATCGGTAACCTTATTTACTTGCTGGCACCCTGTTTGTGAATAATAGCGATAACGAGTCTGTCATATAAGTCTACAATTACCGGAGAATAGATTGTTCCAGAATTTAAAATAGTTCGTACAGTCAACAAGGGAATCACTGTCTGTATTTTCAAGGATCCGCTATGTCATGAAATGCACCAGGCTTTCTGTAATAGCCGACGTTTTAGCATGAAAAGAACAACCCCGCAAATCTTCGAACCACCATAGATTGCGCCAATTTCATAACCAAAAACGGAAAACCAAAAGAGTTCGCAAATACAACACGGTGTTACACACAGAAGTGCAACACGTCAAACTCCAGTTTATTCATGTGCACGAAATAAATCTTGCCGTCGTTTTTAATTAAAACTCATCGGAAACTCTTCGAGAGGACTGAAGCAGCGATGAAATTAAATCACAAAGACATTCGACGCAATCAGAGTATGGACGGGATAAATACCAAAACTTTCATACTTCAATTGAAACACCGCTTGAATTATGAGATGGTAATAATTCCACACTATTTTGTAGATGTTGGACCAATAGGTCAATTGAGAATTCTAACAAAAGGCCAAAGATGAACTTACAATTTCTCACACAAATAAATTAATTCAAATATATTCGAATTCTTCTGAAAATCCCGCCTGTCTGTCTCAATGAACAATGGTTTATTTAAAGCCAAGCTATCGAGAAAAAAATCCCGTAGGAAAACCAATTTCCATCAACTGCCGCTAAACACACTGGGAATAACTATTTTAAATAATAGTTTACACTAATATTTAAATATTAATCTTTATTGAGAAAAAAAAGAACTAAACTTAAATTATAATATATTAGTAAATTAAAGAGTAATTTAAAATAATAAAAGTTTATTTTTATTCAAATACTTCCAAAAGAAAGTATTACTTTTTAGGGGACATCACATAGAAAGTCCAGGGAAATGTCTACGTGATGCTGCCAAATACACTAGGTATGAATTCGTGTAAAAAGTCATGGTGGTAGGGACTACTGCAAGTTGCTCGCATAAAGCATTGTTGATAATATCTCCCCATGATATATGATGGGATTTCCTTATGATCATGGTAAACTAATACATCCAGGGTTCAAAAACATTAGAGTGTTCAAGACCCATCATCTTGCTGAGGAGAGTTATGATGTCTCCAAATTCCCACTTAAAGTCACAACGGTACAACTTAGCCCACCTTGAGAAGGCGGCTCATGGCTCATGAATCCACCTGTTAATATGACGTTTGCAGTCCTTTTCCCTCTTAACATAGTACTCAGTTGCACTATCCTTTAAAATTGCCATATAAACAAGTGTTGGTGGTATCCTAAAGACTTTCTCAATTGTATTTGCATCAAGGTGGATTATTGCCTCACCATCATCATTTTTAATGGTTCTTGTCTCCTTGTCAAAGCGGGGCGCAAGTGAGAACAAATTCAGGTTCTAGCCATTGGAAAAGAGGATGCGTGATGGATGTGGTTGGCCAACAGCCACTGCATATTACTATCCTGCGAATCCTTCACTCTCTTGACAAATTCTGACATGTCCACATGCCCTATCTTTGTGTCTTTGATGCGATCCAAAGAAGAGGAAACTTGCGAACATGAAACTTCACTCTGGTACTTGTCATATTTATACTTCAACTTCTTCAGAATAGGAGAGGATGGTAAATTTGATATTGAAGGATAGATAACCTGGTATACTGCGATGAATACTTAAAAGTGTCAGGGCAACATCATAATCAGTTGCAACTAACATTTTTCCTTCTTCAAATGTGAAGAACTCCAACCCTTGCACTTCACGACTTTGTGAGAGAAAGATGGGAAATAAATGGGAATGGTGGAAATTTGACTTTGACCAATTTCGGATCTTGGGTAAAATTTTACAAGTATACAAGTTGGGAAGAGTGCACATGCAATCGGGTCTTTAAAACCCGAATGCGAGTATACTTGTAAAACAAAAAATGGAAAAATGAGTGAAAAATGAGAATTAGACTTGCGGGATGACGTGAATGGAAAGTATGGATATAGGAAATATCGATAGATAAAAATGGGAAGATTATGGGAATGTCATTTCCAAGAAAATGGGAACAACTTTGGACATGCAATCCGGTTCTAAAAACCTGATTTTGGAAGGAAGGGCATTTTTCATCTTTGCAACTTGGAATTTTAACAAAAGATGGTTAAATTCTTATAACCATAAGGGATGAACAATGATTTTCATCCAACTTGTAATCGGGATTTAAAATTCCAAATACAAGTAAAGAGGAAAAATGGGGAAGAACAATGCAATTCAAAAATTGCTTTACAAAGGGGAAAATCTCTCTCACAAAACCGATTTTTGGGGCAAAATAAACATATAAACAAATTTATAACTAGAAAGGAAAAAACAAGAAGACAAGAAAACAAGAAAAGAAAAGAAATCATACCTTACTTCAAACTGAAATGCCTCTTCAAAAAGATGATCAATCTTTGCAAGAAGGGAGGAAAACTCTTAAATAGAGATTAACCACATTGTAAACCCCTAGCCACATTTTACCAAAATGCCTTGGGCAGAAAAACGTGGTACCAAATGCAAACTTAATGGCACAAGAAGTGATCAAACCTCCATCAAACCCCAATGGCTTAGCATAGCAAGCAAAAAAAACTTAGGAGATTGGAGATCCATGGCAACTTGGGAGAGAAAATCACGGTTTTGGCAAAAAACGTGTTTGCTTATTCAACACCAAAAAACCAGCAATCATACATCCCAAATGGCGCAAATGCATGAGAATAGGGAAGAATCCCAAATGCCTTCTATCTCCCAAAAAATATCCACAAAAAAATGCTTCAAATTTCTAACAAAATTGCCTTCCTTCAGCTAGTCGGGTTTTTGTAAAAGGAATGCAAGTTTCATTTTAGATGCAATAAAGAAAACCAGGTTTTAATTCCCATATAACAAGTTTAAAATGTTACTTTTCTCTCAACAAGGCAAAATCGGGTTTTAGAAATCCAATTACAAGATTAAAATTCCTCAATTTACACTTTATGGAGAAAATTGGGTATTTTGGGCATAATAGCAAGTTTAAAATTGTCATGTTATTCCATTTCTAAGCAAAATCGGGTTTTGGAGAGAGATATGCAAGTTATAAATAACTTGTAAAGGGAAAATAAAATCCCTACAACAAGTTTTAATAACTGAACACATGTAATAGGGGAATAAAATCCCCATTACAAGCAAAAGACATTAAAATAGGGGTTTTAGAAAAGAATTACAAGTTATTTATAAATATGCAATTTAAAATTAACTTTTAACTTATCCAAAAAATCCGTATTATGACTTAAAAAGCTAAGCAGTATCAAGGGGGAAATAAAAAGTAAGTTACAAGTTCTTTTTTCAATAAAGTGCACTTGTAATTAACCAAAAATTTCCCTACAAAGACAAAAACAAAAAAAATATTAAAACTTGCAGTTCAAGGAAAATTTCCCACCTGCAGTCAAGGAGAAAAAACTCGAAATTGAAGGAAAGACATAGAAAACAAACTCAAAATGCGATAAAATTTAAAATGTGGTTTGAGGATGGACTAAAGATTAATCCAGTCCAAGGATTAGGCGAAATTATGCCTCAGGAAGTGTGCCACAGAGTAAAATTTTCATTTTTTGACAAAAATTTCATGTAATGGTCCTTCATTTTTCAAACAAAAATGAGGACAACAACTAGCTTTGAATGGGGAATTCTTTCATTTATCCTTGAAGATTGTGAAAGAATAGAAACCAGATCTCTAAGTGCCTTCCTCTTATCCATTTGGCCACAGAGTCAATCAACGTAAAAGACAAACAAAGAAAAAGACAAAAAAGACAAAAAAGACAAAAGAAAATAAAAAAGAAAAAAAACATTATTTACAAAAAGTTACCTCGAACTTTCATTCAAAGTAATGCTTCAAATGTTGGCCATTATAGAGCAACGCAAATGGTGTACCATCACGATAAGCCAAGATAAAACTATCTTCTCCAAAGAGAGTCAAATTTTCCATGTAAACCTTTCGGTTCCCTTCGCTTATCCCAAAGAGAGTCCTCACCAAAGAGAGTCAAATTTTCCATGTAAACCTTTCGGTTCCCTTCACTTATCCCAGAGCAACACACAATCACCAACTTGGAATCCTCTTTGCATTGTTTTTTTGTCAAAAAGAACTTTGACTTGTTGATGCTGAGTGATCTAGTCCACCACTTGTGTTCTTTGTTCTTCCGGTTGAGAAAGATACATGATCCTCTTGTCTAAAGCATTCTCAAAAGTTTGATCTTCAATTCCTTTAGCCAACTTAAGAGCAAGAAGTTCCAAAGTGACGGGTATCTCTGCATTGATCCCATAAAGAAGCTAAAATTGTGACATTCCAATGGCCCTTTTGGGTGTAATTCGGTCTGCCCATAAAGCATCATAAAGATCCTTATGGCAAGACCTCTGGTTCTCTTCAACAAGCTTGCAAATAATGGTAATCAAATTCTTGTTACTTGATTCCGCCTGACCATTACCTTGGGGGTAATAATCAGATGAATGAGTTAACAAAATAATATATTCAAAGCAAAATTGTGAAATTTCAGAGGAAGAAGATGTGGCTACATTATTAGTCATGATATTGTATGGAACACCAAATCTGGAAATAATATTCTCCTTGAGGAATCTGCACACTATCTTAGAAGTAGCATTCTTTACCAGTATTGCTTCCACCCACTTTGTGAAATAGTCTGTAGCAGTAAGAACATACGAGTGGCCTTCACTTGAAGAAGGATTGATCACACCAATGAAATCAATGTCCCATTGTCGGAAAGGTTCTTCAACAATTACCGGTTTCAATGGTAACACTACAAGCTTTTGTTTGCCCACAAACTGCTGACAATGTATACATTTATGCACCCATCTAAAAGCATCTTGAAAGAGTGTTTCTATGCATACTTATAGCAATAATACCAAGGCTCGTTGTACTATCATGTATCTTAGGGGCTTTATTTATACTTGGTGGTATATGGAGGAGAAAAAGCTCCATCTTGACATCACTTCAGTATCTTGGGAGATTGTATTAGAGAGACTTCAAGCATGTTTCCTTTTAGAGCACTATCATTAAAGGCATGGAGATGAGTTTCCTGAGTTGCATTCAAATGGTCATTGACATAGATCAGTATGCATGCCGCTTATTTGAGCTTAAGTAGTGTTGACGTGTTTTTTAGGACAACATCTAACACAAAATAAAGTCACCAACGGTCACCTTATCCTCTCTTGATTGAAATTAGTCTATATGATAGGATTTCTTAAAGTTCAAAGGGCTAATCCCAAGGTTCCTTCAGTGCGTGGATGTGACTCAGATGTTTGATGGGTTTGCTGATAACCCAAGGGGCCTTACATGTGTTCAATTGGAGAAGACTCATGCAATTTCAAAGTTTTTTGTGTGGATGATTTGCAATGAAAGTCCTGGTTTTGGATCTTTTAGGTTTTTGAATTATGCGGAAAGTAAATAGGAGTAGGGTAGAGAAAACTATGCTAAAGATAATTTAATCCTAAGAACAAGAGATGGGATTACTCATGCAAAATCAAACCACGCTTCGCAAGCAAGCAAAGCAAAACTACACGAAGGCGGTGCAATCTTTAAAGGGTGCGTGGAGGTTTTTCAGATCATCAATATGAACCATTGGATCGAACAATCTCTATTGATGACCAAAGTTAAACGCATACACATCAAAAGGTTCAGGCTAACTTTGAATGGTATACAACAATCAGCTGCACACCAAAAATATAAGTTCGGATTTCGCAATAAGTGCTCCTATCAAATCCAATTCTTCTAACAACATTACAACCAAATCTAATCTATTTGAAGAGAGGAAGACCCAATCTAATTGAAAAGAGAAAAACCATGCAAATTGCCAAAGTAGAACAAGAATACACCATCAAAATTCAAACAATGCATTAAGTTGGCTACTTCACAATCCTAATACAACAATCTTAGATAAAATAATCTCTCCTTTTAAATGAGGGGGGTCACCCCTTTATATAGGTCTCGGGCCATGCAAACCCTAATTAGGGTTCACCCCAGAAGATTCCCACTCAAGGTGCAACAAGGTGGGAATCGGAAATCAATAACCCATTATGCCCATATACAATTAATTCGAAGAGCCTAAAATAGCACCCACTAGCACATTAAATGTGCCCCATGATGTTAATTATGCTCAGAATATAGCGCACACCTTCATAAATGCCCATTATTCTCCCGACGACGACGACATGCACGAAGAATCTATCATAAAACCATAATGAGAAGGTGACATGCAGGAAGATTCCCTATCTGACAGTGACATGCATTGACTGGACCCACGCCTAGTCAAAATACCTTTAGCAATAAGTATGCCACTACTATTCAACCAAAAGACTTTCATCCAAAAATGGACGACCATTATCCCGCTCATTTATGGCGTATGCAATGAATCTGTTGACGACAGCTTCCAGCTCTCCGATGGAGACACTTGGCACATTTTCGATGTCAAATTCCATCAAGGTAATTTCATCCTCACTTTTGGAAAAGAAGCTCTCCCACTACCTCATGATTTCCTATGTCTTCTTCATTGTACTGGAAAATGATTGAAACATTTGCAAAATGTTCCTTAGGGAATGAACCTACGAAGAAGAAATTGTGCAACTGAGATTTTAGGGAGTTCACTGTTATTCCTCCGTCATTGAGTTTCTTCGCAAACAATGCTTCTATTGCACTAATGATTTCCTCTTGTACCTCTCTGATGAACTCCTTCAAGGTAAAAGAGTCAACGCTGAATTTGTTAAAGGTGTTCTTTACTGAGCAGATGGTGTAGAACCATCGGGAAAAGTCATAAGCTTCATTTTCTTGAATCACATTCCCATCCATCAGAATTTGCCTTGGAGTCTTCATCAAAGCCCCGAGTCACAAAATGGTTAAGTCTTGGTAAATGTGCACATCCTCCCATAATTCTTCTGTTGTCTCTAATATATTTAGGAGGGCCACAAAATTTGAATGAAGCTGAGCTAGATCCTCAATGAATTTTACTGCCTCAGCATAAATGTCCTCTACCCATTCTCGAGATTTTTGTGCCATTGCTCTAATAAGCTCTGCATCATCAACCACTTCCTTGGGAAGGGAGGAAGGAGGAGTGAATGAAGGACCTGCCTCCCTGAGGGGTCTTTTGAAACTCCTAATGTATTTGCATAGGACTCTATTTTCTTTCCTCAACCGCTTACATTTTGCCTTTGATTTCAATAGTTTCTCCTTCATGGCTAAGGAAGATTCTTCGAAGTCTCCCATTACTTGACCTATGGAAGCTTGACCAAGATCAATCTGTCTGGTGACATAATCCTCTTGCCTGATTTCATTTTTATCTTTATCCACTATAGACTCAACAATGTGCAAGGTCTAAGATCCTAATTCTTCCCTGACAACCTTGGAAAATTTTCGGGGATCCTTTCTCTCTGCTGGCTGATCCATCCTCTTCAACAATTTTTCCAACTCCTGAGAAGGATCAGTTTCCCCTTATGCCTCTCCCCTCAGCTTGCCTATCAACCAGTCTGGAGCGGGGATGGAGTGGCTATGATCTTCTACATTGTTCCTGAGATTCTTCCTCCATTTCACCAAGGATAGCTTCCACGAAGCTATCCTGGCGAGCTTCTTCCTGGTGTGGGGGACTTTCTTGCCTCTGACTTCTCAGTCTACAGTGTCCTTGTTAAGAATTGATGCTGAGTATATCGGGTGCCGGAAGGCTCTCTGGAAGTGGACTTGTGGTATGTGGAAACATCTCTACTTCCTGCACACTCAAGGAACTAACTGGTGAATGCTCCCTTTTCGTCCTTGCTCTCTTTTGTGGAGGTTCTTCTTGCTAGACTTCCTGGTGAACCTCCTATGGGATTTCCTACTAGATATCCTTCTTCTTTGTTGTCCTTGGTTTCTTTGGGGCATTTTTCCTTTATCCATTCGAGCTTCCCTTCTTGCCTGGACCTACGAAGAGCTTTTAGTTGCCTTGCTATGGGAATCCAGACTTCCCATTAGCTAATATGTTAGATGAACATTTTCTTCCACAAACTTCTTTATCTTCTTGTCAATCTAGTGCTTAGTGAATTTCAACACTGGTCTAGCTAGGATACTCAAATGATCCATCTCGAGCTCTGACCAATCTGGCAACTGAATAGGCTGATCCTTTACTTTCTCGAATTCAAGTTGTTTTAAATCTGCATCTTCCTTCACCTGATCTGGAACCTAATAAACTTCACTTATCCTAATGGTGTCAAGGGGCAATATGGAATGCATCCTCTTCCGGACCTCAAGGTCATCCTCGACACTTGTCCAATAATCATCTAAGTGAAACTTGTCTATGAATTTGACGCCAACAACCTTTCTGATTTGGCGGTAAGGATCATATTGGGCCCTGGATGTATAAAATGGCAGGCGATAGAATGCCAATTCACCTACTACACTTTCAGCGGCTTCCAAGCCTGGGCATATTTCCATGAAGTCACCCAAGACAAGTGGAAATTCAACTAATTACTTCTTCTTCTTCTTTTGCAGCTGATCATAGGCAGTTAACTGTCTCATGAGCTCCAACAACACAAGCTTGTCTGATGGATATTTGGGCAACTTGTATGACTGGAATGAGAATCCTTGCATCTTGATGTAGGTAAATTTAGGAAATTGTAAGAATGCAGCTCCATATTTATGGACCAAGGCACTTTCTTGCAGTGACATCCTTATGTGCAACTTCTTCTGCATAATCCGTGTCAAGTACATGGTGAAGGTGTCATTAGCCAACCTGTAAGAAGTAACATTGTGGAGATGCAGTTGGGGATAACATTCATGTACTTTCAACTGAGTTGGTCCGCAACCCATGATTCCTCTTGCTAGCAGCTCATCAAATCTTCCTCTTCGCGCAAGCATTAAAACAAGTAGGAGCTCATGAAAAAGGATTGGGACCATTTTTCTTTTAGGTTCTTCAATTGCTCATGCAAGTAGTGACTAATCAATCTAGCCCATTTGAATTCATGATTTCGCCTATGTAGAAGAACATCCAGGTCTCGAAGTTCACAAAATGTGAACACCCCATTACTCTGCTTAGCATTTTTATCACATCCACATACTCCTGCTTGAACTCAAAGATGGTGAGAGTTTTTGGCATCTTGGAAGCGTGCACTCTGGGCTTCAACAACCACTATTTATTAATCAAATCAACACACCTGGCAGGACCCGCTTCATATACTGCCTGAGTTTTGTTGTTGGTCTTGTACGTCATGGAATAGTGTGAAGGAATTCCAAAAGCCTCACCAATTGACTCCAGAGTTAATGTTGCTAGCAACTTGCCATGTGGCATTGAGATTGTCTTTCGCTCCAGATTGTAATGTGTTGCACATTCCACGACCAAGTCTGGGCACTGAATAGCATGAGAAAAACTAGCTACCGCAATAATTCCACTTTTCACAATTCTTACAGCTATCAGAGATGGATTGTGCCCTGCTATTCCAAACATTCGGATCTTGAATGCAGCCGAGTTGAATGTGCCTAGATTAGTATAACTGATTTCATCCCATCTTGAATTCAATCGAGAATGAGGAGGAAAACTTTTCATTTTCACCTTGATCAATGCTTGCCTGGACAAAGTGGTTGCCTTGCTTGATTCCACCATCCTGGAAGCACCTTGGAAATGATGAAAACAGAGACTAAGTATGATTACTCTTCACTTCTCCACTTTTTCTTTCTTGAATTTTGCACGTGAGAAATGAAATGCCCTTTCAAACTTATATAGAATTCTTAAGAGGCATTAAATTAGCAATTGCATTCATCACGCGTCATACTTTCCTCAATAAATACGCCATACAGAAGCAATTTCCCATGCGAACGAGTTTGAATTTAGAAATTTCCTTAAATGCTCCAAGTCATACATCATACTTGGAAGATTCTCTTCGCCAACTCGTTGATTTCGCTCTTTCCAATTTTGGAGGCAATTTGAAGGATTCTCTCAAGATTTTCTTGATTCCATTTTAACTTGTCGTCTTCCGCTTTCAAAGGAATTTCCATGTTTCTTTTCAACATCCCTTTTTTTTAGGGATCCTCCTAAGATTTAGGAGTCACGTTCATTGGATGGATAATTTCACCATGATTCTGAATCTATAAAATTTTCCACACTTCGTCAAGATTCGGTGTCTAAAAATAGCAAATTCAAAAATTTGCTCGAGGGGAATTTTATTTTTTATTCCTCCTCGACCTCTTGGATTACAATTTTTTTAGCTTGGGCACTGAATTTACTGTGTCTTGGAATTTTTCATTTTCCATGCCTTCCATGGAATGTCTATTTTGGCACTACATCACTTCCTTGGGCATGATTTCTACAAGAAGGAGGAACTTCATCATGCTTGAAGGTTCCTCCATTACCTCTATTTGCTGCCCTAGCTAATCCTTGGGCGCTATTCTTCATAAGGCATGGAAACTTCACCTTTTCACCTTTTCCATGGCATGTCCATTCTAGCGCCCAATCACTTCCTTGGGCAGAATTTTGGCTAAGGCAAGGAATTCCTTACTCTTCATTTTTTTCATGTTGACCCCCATATGGCGCCCTCCACTAGTCTAGGGTGGAATTTTACCTAGGAGAGGGAATTCCTAGATTTGTGAATTATCCATGGGAATCCTGGTTTGGTGCCCTCTTCCATGCCTGGGTAGAATTCTGCATAGGTCATGGAACTCATCCATCTCTGAATTATCCATGAGAATCCTGGTTTGGCGCCCTCTTCCATGCCTAGGCAGAATTCTGCATAGGTCATGAAATTCATCCATCTCTGAATTGTCCATGAGAATCCTGGTTTGGCACCCTACACAGTCCCTGGGTATGGTTTTGCCTTGGTCATGGAATTCATTGATTTCCATGCTATCCATGACCTCCTCTATTTAGCGCCCAACTCCTTTCTAGGGCAGAATTTTGACTAGGGGAAGGATTCTTCACTTTTCCCACCTCTCCTTGCCTTAGTGGATTTGGCACTCTACCCCATTCCTGCGCTGAGGATTCACAAACTGTGGCGGGAATTCCATGGTGCATCAAATTTGGTGCCTGTCTGTGGCCTAGGGCGGAATTCTTCACTGGTGGAGGATTCACAAAATTTCCAGGCCATCCTTGGACACTTGGATTTAATGCCCAACTACATATTTGGGCGGAATTTTTACTCTAGCATGGAATCTTGGAATTCACCATTCAATCTTCCAGACTTAGAACATTTTGACCTCCTTGTAATTTTGAAGTGTCTTCCTAAACCTTGGTGAATTTATAAGCTTTCCATTACAGGCATGGGCTTCCAACACTTAACCAATATCTAGCTTTCTCTGTTTGTTGTCTGACTTTCTGGAATTAGCAATATTTGCAAATGTTTGATCTTTTCCGTCTTGTCTGACTGATCCTGTTAGTATTGACTTTCCAAAAATAGAAACCTTCAAAGTGTCAGCGTTAGAACCCTAGATAGGGTGCAGGAATGACTTACTATAAATAGAAACTTACTAAAAATAGAAATTACTAAAAATAGTAAGTTTGGTTTTTGGCAAAATGACGACATTCTTAGACTTGGAAAAATCCCTAAAAATTAGGAACTTTCTAAAAATAGAAAGTTGCTCCGTTTTGGCTCAAATTTTAGTGGGAGGTTCCTTGAAGGGTCCTGATTCTAGTTGTATGTTTAGTTTTTCAAAAACCTAACAAAAACCCCTAAAATCTAGGACAAAAGGTAGAAACCCTAAAAAGGGATAAAACAAGCCCTAGATTTCATAAAACTCGCTCGACAGAGAAGCAGATCAACTCTAAATGACCCTCGAACATCCGCAAAGTAGAGAGACTGATGAGATTGCCACCAAAACACACAAAATACCAAGAACAAATGATTGAAAGGGCCTAAAAGTTAAGGGGGTCCCTATCTGAGATGGGGTGATGTGTGATTAGGTCACAACAAGTAGTATGAGAGCATCGCAAATGATGAGCCTAAGTTCATAGTTTTGTTCAAGGCCTAAATTCTTAAATCAATGATGGTGTTCAGGTGTTTGAGCCTAAGAATTTGGAGGTTAGATAGGAGTTTAGATTGGGAGTGCACATTCAGTACCTCCTATGTTTGGTCAACAACATCAGCATCAAAGATAGAGGTCATCTTAGGCTCCTAGTGGATAGTGTTTAGATGGTTGCCATTCAAAATGGCATGTGGTTATAGATAAGTGGCATAAAGTAGACAACATAGCTCGATTAGATGTAGTTTCCATCAATCCCATGTGCCTTCCCCGAGACATGGTTTTGGTAGAGGAGGATGTTACATGTGTGGTCAACATGGTTACATATATATACATTATCCTCCAAGATTATCTATAGGAGGTATTTAGAGATAAGCCACTTCAAAGCCTATAGTGGGTAATGCTAGAAGATCTTACAAGGTGATTGTAGTGGTTGATAACCATTAGTGTGATCATTAGGGTACCGTTGTTGAGTGGGATTCTTGCCTCTATCCTATACGATTATGGTACTTCAGATTCATTTATATCCCCCTTTCCTATGGAGCATTATCGGCTTGTGGCAGCAAGGTAGGACAATAGTTGGCATGTAAAGTTGCTTACTAATGCCAAAGTGGCAATAGACTCCCTAGTTTGTGGTTGTGTGCTTGATTTGGGCACCTTCATCACTACAATTGACCTACGTATACTAAATTTGGGGTCTTATGGGATTGGGTTAGGTATGGATTTGTTGGAGGCTCATTAGGATTTTATTGATTGCTGACATGAGTTGTTTAAGTATTTTAATGATTTGGGTGAGTGAGTAGAGCTTGTGGGGGTTCAAAGACCCATATCCCTTCATATGATTTTGACTAAGTGGGTGAAGTGGAGCATGTGGCAGGATTTTCAATTATTTATTATCTTAATGAGTGACATTGGTAAGTGTGATTGTCAAGAGGCATCCTATTCTTTGTGAGTTTACAATGAGTTTTCGAGTGAGATCACAAGCATACCGCCTAAGTGGGATATTGACATTTACATTGATCTTTTTCTTGGATCAAAGCCCAAATCTCGAGCATCCACTTCAGAGCTTAGTGAACTTTGTTTGAATTTGGAGGAGTTGTTGGAGAAGGGACACATCAATACTAATGTTTCCCCTTGGGGAGCACCAATCACCTTCGTTAAGAAGGACGTGTCTCTCTATTTGTGCATCAATATCCCTTGTTGAGTATAATGATATGTTTGATTAGATGATGAGGTCCAGAGTGTTCTCCAAGATAGACCTAGAGTCAAGGTACCATTAGCTTCACATTCATAGGGCTGACATTCATCAAACAATATTTCGTACTCGTAATGGGTACTATGAGTTCATAGTGATCCTAATAGGGTTGACTAATGCTCCATTTTTCTCAATGAATCTAATGAATTGAGTAATTCATACCTATCTTGACCAGTTCATCCTTGTCTTCCTTGATGATATTTAGGTTTATTCAAGGATAGTGGAGGAACATGAGGTCCACCTGCATCGGGTTTCACAATGTCTTTGCAATGATCATCTTTATGAAAAATTGGCCAAGTGTGAGTTCTTTTAGACCAAGGTGATATTTTTGGGCCACATCAGCTCTATATAGGGTATCTTAGTAGATCCCTCTAAGATTTAGGCTATTTTTGATTGGTTAGAAGTTTCTTGGATTTGATGAGTTATTATTGTTTCTTTGTGAGTAAATTTTCTACGTTTGTATGGTCAAAGAAGTCTCAGGCATAATTTCAAGCTCTCAAGGAGCATTTCACCATTGCATCTACATTGGCAATGCCAGATTGAATAGGAGATTTTGTTGTTTTCATTGATGTATTGTTGGAGGGTTTGGGGGTAGTTCTCATGTGAAAGGGATGAGTGATCATATATAAGTCTCATAACTCATGACTTGGACTTAGCAAAGTTGTCCAGATGCTTGTTTGTTAGAGGCATTGTCTCTTTGATCACTGGTTTAAACCTCAAAGTGATCATCATATCTTGTAGTAAATTTTAGCTGAATTTGAATTCATAACAACAATGTTAGATAGAGTTTCTTTGTGACTATGAGGATAGAATTTATTTGTGAGCATGACTTTGGTGTTCACTACATTACAGGCAAGGAAAACGTTGTCACAAATGCATTGTGTAGGAAGAGACAAGGTCTCAATATTGATTCTTGGTCTAGACTTGCAAAGCCATGTTTATGAGGTACTTCCTAGTGATACTTGGTATCAGGAGGTGGGAGTAGAGATTGAGTTTGGGAGAGTACTTGAGGGCCGGTTTTTAGGTTACTCTTTGGAGTCAAATGGGCTTTTGTATCATCTTGGTCATATCTATCTTCTAGTTTTTTATGATCTTTCTCCTTGGTGTTGTCTAAGGCGCATTGTAATCCTTATTCAACACATCCTAGTGTGAAAAAGATGCATGGCGACCTTAGAAAGTTATATCATATCAAAGATTATCATTGAATTAATCTCAATTACATAATACAATCTTTATATAGTTATAAATTAGATATAAATGAGGAACTCATGAGTTTCTTATGGAACTAATACATAACAAATATTGTCTAATATATAATCTAGACTAACAATCTATATCCAAATAATCACTAATAAACAAACAAATAAACAATCTAACAAACCATGCTTGAGAAAATGATAGAATACCCAACATTCTCCCCTTATTACATCATTGCTTTAAAGTACTAATAAGAGAACCTTGAAATGTTTCAAACTTCACACGTGTAAGATGCTTTGTGAAGATATTTGTATGTTGTTCTTGTGCGGAGCAAAATTGGAGCTGGATGTTGTTTTGGTGAACATGTTCACGAATGGAGTGACAGTAGAATTCAATATGCTTGGTTCGTTCATGAAACACTGGATTATGAACAAGCTTGAGAACACTTTGATCATCACAAAAGATGACTGTAGGTTAGTGTTGTGATACCCCCAATCCTTCTAATATGTTATAGCCTCCTAAATTGTAGACGCCTACATTTTTGTCCTCATTCAGGACTCACTTTGGCAGTCCATGCTCCAAGGCCTAACTAAAGCACTAATTTTTCTCACACCAACTATCAAACACAAATTTTTAGTGTGTACACTATCTCCCCTTGATCCTGGAGCCTTTATTTCAGGAACATGGTGCTAGGCACCATGGTTCTTAATCACGACCATGGTGCCTCTCCACCTCACCTTCCTAGCATTTCACCCATAAAACTCTCCTTCTGTCTCACCCCATTACCTACTTCTATTCCAACCTTTATTTGTCCCATCTTCCATATACCCCATCCTAACCTTCTAACCCACCTACACCTTCTAGTTCATACTGTTCACTCCCATCTCCTTCCATTCCCTAACTTGCCTTCTTGTTATGCCTTGCATACTCCCCCCCATCATTTTGCTGATTGAAAATGTGGGTCCCCCTTTTCTTGTCTTGTTTTCTTATTGTTTTGCCTTCTCCTTTGTTTTCTTTGTTTTGCCTTTCCGAAGTTTTAGGTTCTTAAAGCCTCAGAGTGTGCCTATGTGTTCTTGTTTGTTGCTTCAAAACCTCGGGTTCCCATGATCCCGAAGTGCGTCTTGTTTTCCTTGTCTTTTTGGTCTGGCTTTGGAGTTTCAGGTTTCTGAAACCCTGAAGTGTTTGTTTCTTTCCTCTTTTGTGCTTCATAATTTTGGGTTCTTGAAAATCCGAGGTCCCCTTTATTTGTTGGTTTTCAAGACTTCATAACTCCAGAACTCCGAAATCTCAAAGTATTGTCTTGTTTGCTTCTTGGAGCCCCAGGATCTCGACTTTCCCGAATCCTAGGTTCTCTTCATTTTGAGGAGACTTGCCCCATATGTATTTATTGCAAATATGGAATCCATTGAGTCATGTGAGTGTCGAACCATCATGTCGATCATTCGAGACGTTTGTATTCCCATAATGAAAGCTGTGTCGACACCTTGTTGCTACTGAAAAAAAAAATAGCTTCATCTTATTTTTTTCATTTTAAGATGCTAGGACATCGTGTGCATGCTTTCATGATCAAATGGAGCAGACCCTTGTCGTCGCATTCATAACATCCTTGTGTATTAGGAATGAATCTCTCTTCCTTAACATACTACAAGAAAACAAGATCATCAACATGTTTGTCCATTATAGTGAGAACGCTGACATCCATTACCAACAAGCTCTCTCTATATGCATTGCATTCGTCTGACAGGTTTGATGCAAATATAGAGCGTAGCTTATTGCTGGTATCATACACACCATGACGAAATTCACCATTGCTGTCTACACGCAACAGTTGCTTGTATTTCAAGATGGTCATGTTTGGCCTACCATATAACACCTTGACAATGAGCAGGCACATTTTTTTTTTCTGATATGGATGATCCCGCTTTTGAGGCGGCAACTTATTCCTATTGTCTTCTGGACTATATGCACATCAATACCTTTAAAAAAAACTGTCATATTATTAGACAAAGACGTAATGTCATTAAACATAGACAAAACATAGCAAACAATGTGTTTACTAATCAGTTGTACATCTTTATTGTATGAGTGTTGTTTCAACACCTTCTAGAATAAATTGGGGTCCGCTGAATATCCCTAGAAGAGAAATGATGGAGACCTTCACCACTGTCTTGTACTTCCAATCCCAATATTTGGTGCCATTTTTGGTGTTTTTCCATCCTAGTGAAGTACATATCAGCCAATATTGTTGAATATATACACAACAAATTTGAAAAGGAGTCAGTACATTATCACAACCATGGAGACAATAACAACAATAAAGAGCCAAATTCATCCATGACAAATTACAAGGAGGATGCACATAAAGGGATGCACATACAATGAAAAGCATTTCCTCTCAAAATCAATGTATTTTGATGTCAACATCATTGTGTTGGTAAATAAGGCCAAACCATTGATAAAAAATGTTATTAATTGAAAGAGTTTGAGGTGTTGAGATATTGGGAGGTGTATTCAAAATCCTTGAGTTCTCCAACGCCTAATTAAGGTAAAATCATTCTTAATCACAAAGCTCTATCCGAGTATGCAAATAACTTAAAGATGTCATGACCTCCACTTCAAGAAGCAATTTTATACCAAAATATGGAATCTAACAAATTTTATGTTTTGACATACATCTTCTAAGCTTGATTATCGAATAAATAACAAATAAAAAAAATCTTCTTGTTATGCATTTGACTTACGAGTTCCCAGGTTATTAAAGTTGTGGTAGAGTAAAAAGGTTGTTTTCTTCTCTATTTTCTACTCAAGCATACACAATAGACTAAGACTACATGTTGCACTCACTTTTTATTACTCTTTTACGGGTTCTCTTTAAAGGATAAGATTATTTTTTAAGGCTAATAAAAAATTTGTTCTAGGGGAGATTTTAATGCAATTGTTTCATCACTGGAAAAGAAGGGTGCAATATGTCCTCCTCCAAAAGTTATGGAAGATTTCAGTACATTCGTATCAGATAATGTTTTAAACGATATTATTCGAAGGCAAGGCCTTTTCACTTGGACTAACAGGAGGAATTTTTTTTACAGATAGCTGAGAGGTTAGATAGATTCTTGGTTTCACAATATTGGCTATTGACTACCATTACCTTACTTTCTCAGATGTTACCTCTCTTTTGCTCTGATCATTATGCTATTTCACTAGACATATCATCAAACTCATCTCCTCCTCAACACAAACCATCTTTCAAATTTGAAAAAATGTGGTTAAAAAATTCTCACTTTCTTCCCCTTTCCATCAGTGGTGGGTTAGTGCACCATTCCAAAGAGGCACTAAAATGTTCCAATTCTTTTATAAGCTCCATTTTGTCAAAGGATAGATCAAAATTTGGAATCTTTGAGTCTTCAAAAACATTTTTTTCCAAAAAGAAGATGTTGCCAAAGAACTTGCAAATGTACATGATCGCATCATTCAACATGGACTAGATTTATCCACTTATGAAAAACTGGAAAAGCTTACAGGCTTGTTGGTTGAAAATTTTGTACACTCAGGGAAATATACAAAATTGTGGTTTCAACTATAGTGTGTGAGTAAAACTCTCTTAATTAAGGGAAGGCTCCCCCTATCTAACTATAACTTTAAAAATAGAATGGGATGGGACAACAGTCCTTCTTCTTTCAAGAAAGACAATATCCTTTTCTCTTCACAAAAAAGTTATAAAGATTTGATATAAAACAACAGTAACAACTTTCAAAATGAAATGAGAGAAAAGAAATGAAGTTTCCTGGAAGCACAAAGACTTCTGTCATTTCCTTTGAGACAAGACAACAATATCAAGCTCAAAGTCTTGATTATGTGAGGTCCTATCTACCCTTTTCTATACTAATGCTATCAAGAACAAATTATAATAGCACAAAGACTGCAATATCTTATTTTTTATAAAATAGTGGAAAGTAGTATGAGCTCAAAGACTCACAGCTATTTCTCACAAAATCTACTTCTAAATTCTCTTAAGAAGAAGTGCAAGCACAAAGACTTACAACTCCTTTCAAAAGAATATTTATTCTAATTTATATTAACCTTAAATACTTGCAGCACAAAGACTGCAAATCAAATTTGTTTTTCTTTGAAGAAACACTTGCAAGAAAGACAATATAGAACACAAACTCAAGAATGTAGCACAAAGACTCAAAGTTTGAGCAATTTCTTTATATTTCTTTCAATTATTAAATTTACACATGAAAGCTCAAAGACTTCTTTGTTGTAAATTTGACAGAGTTTTTGCTTGCTTTCCAAAAGATAAAAATTACAATAGACCCCCTCTCAAACATTTATAGGAGGAGTCATGAGAAAATTATAGGAGAATCTCAACTAGCTTGAGAAATTCTCTCAACCACCAAGACTTATTCCAACTACAGTCCTAACTAAAAACAACTTGTAGTTGCCATACATGTACTTATAAAAATGCAAGTAATAACTTGAAATTTACAAAAAAAAATTTACATGTAACTTGTCAAAAGAAAAACTACAAATAAGTGATTACAATTCTTGAAAAACACAACTAAGTGTTGAAAAACACTTAAATTGCAGCATGTGACGAAATGAATCTTTCGAACATCTAAAATGCAAAATGCTAAAATGCTAAAATGCAAAATGCTAAATGCTAAATTGCAAAATACTAAAATGCAAAATGCTAAAATGCAAAATGCTAAAATACAAAAATGCTAAATGCTAAAATGCAAAATGCAAAAATGCAAAATGTTAAAATGCAAAATGCTAAAATGCAAAATGTTAAAATGCAAATAAAACAAAAATGCAAAATGCAAAATGTAAAATACAAAATACTAAAATGTTAAAATGCAAAATACTAAAATGTTAAATGCTAAAATGCAAAAATGCTAAAATAAAAAATACTAAAATGCAAAATGCTAAAATGCTAAAATGCAAAATACTAAAATACAAAATGCAAAACTGCTAAAATGCTAAAATGCAAAAATGCAAAATGCAAAATGCAAAATGCTAAAATGCAAAATGCAAAAATGCTAAAATACAAAATACTAAAATGCAAAATGCAAAATGTAAAATGCAAAATGCAAAATGCTAAAATACAAAATGCTAAAATGCTAAATGCAAAATGCTAAAATGCTAAAAACTAAAATGCAAAATGCTAAAATGCTAAAATCCAAAATGCTAAAATGCAAAATGCTAAAATGCTAAAATACAAAATACTAAAATGCAAAATACTAAAATACAAAATTTAAAATGCTAAAATGCAAAATGCTCAAATACAAAAATGCAAAATGCTAAAATGCAAAAATGCTAAAATGTTAAAATACAAAATGCTAAAATGCAAAAAAACAAAAATACAAAAAACAAAAATGCAAAACGCTAAAATGCATTTATGCAAAATGAATAAATGCAAAATGCTAAAATGAAAAATGCTAAAATGCAAAAATACTAAAATGCTAAAATGCCAAAATGCAAAATACTAAAATGCTAAAATGCCAAAATGCAAAATACTAAAATGCAAAATGCAAAAATACTAAAATGCTAAAATACTAAAATACAAAATGCAAAAATGCAAAACGCTAAAATGCATTTATGCAAAATGAATAAATGCAAAATGCTAAAATGAAAAATGCTAAAATGCAAAAATACTAAAATGAAAAAATGCAAAAATACTAAAATGCTAAAATGCCAAAATGCAAAATACTAAAATGCAAAATGCTAAAATGCTAAATACTAAAATACAAAATGCAAAAATGCTAAAATGCAAAAATGCAAAAAAGCAAAAATGCAAAATGCTAAATGCTAAATGCTAAAATATAAAATACAAAATGCTAAAATGCGAAAATGCAAAATGCAAAATACTAAAATGCTAAAATGCTAAAATGCTAAATGCAAAATGCTAAAATGCTAAAATGCTAAAATGCTAAAATGCAAAATGCTAAAATGCAAAATGCAAAATGCTAAAATGCTAAAAAATCAAAATGCTAAAATGCAAAAAAAATAAAAATACAAAATGCAAAATGTAAAATGCTAAATGCTAAAATGCTAAAATGCAAAATACTAAAATGCAAAATGCTAAAATGCTAAAATGCAAAATACTAAAATACAAAATACTAAAATGCAAAAATGCTAAAATACAAAATGCTAAAATGCAAAATGCAAAATGCTAAAATGCAAAATACTAAAATGCAAAATACTAACATGCAAAATGCCAAAATGCTAAAATGCAAAATACTAAAATGCAAAATGCAAAATGCTAAAATGCTAAAATGCTAAAATGCAAAATACTAAAATGCAAAATGCTAAAATGCTAAAATGCAAAATACTAAAATACAAAATACTAAAATGCAAAAATGCTAAAATACAAAATGCTAAAATGCAAAATGCAAAATGCTAAATGCTAAAATGCAAAATACTAAAATGCAAAATTCTAACATGCAAAATGCCAAAATGCTAAAATGCAAAATATTAAAATGCAAAATGCAAAATGCTAAAATGCTAAAATGCTAAAATGCTAAAATGCAAAAATGCAAAAATATAAAATGCAAAAATATAAAATGCAAAAATGCAAAATGTTAAAATGTAAATAAAGCAAAAATGCAAAATGTTAAAATGAAAATAAAGCAAAAATGCAAAATGCAAAATGCTAAAATGCTAAAATGCAAAATACTAAAATGTTAAATGCTAAAATGCAAAAATGCTAAAATAAAAAATACTAAAATGCAAAATGCTAAAATGCTAAAATGCTAAATACTAAAATGCAAAATGCTAAAATGCAAAAATACAAAAATGCAAAATGCAAAATGCTAAAATGCTAAAATACTAAAATGCAAAAGGATCTACAAGACAGCAAGCCTCCTCCCTTCAATAGGATTGAGATGTGCTCTCAGATCCTAGCAAGAAAGAAGGTGGTCTGGATGGAAGGAGAACAAAGCTGGACCACATGGATGGAGGACCTAGATGAGGTTCTCCAATAAGGATTTACTCTGATATGTCTCCTTTTTTTTTTTTGGTTATAAGAGATAATTGTATATAACCCTCTCTGGCTCCTCATTTTGGCGGTTGAGGCCTTGCCCCCAGTCCCCTAGTCTTGTATAAACATTTGGTCTAACTTTTTTTTGGACTCTCGATATCTAATGTAAAAAAAAAATTTGCTAAAATGCTAAAATGCAAAATACTAAAATGCAAAATGCTAAAATGCAAAATACTAAAATGCAAAATGCAAAAATGCTAAAATGCTAAAATGCAAAATACAAAATGCTAAAATGCAAAATGCTAAAATGCAAAATGCTAAAATGTTAAAATATAAAATGCAAAATGCAAAATACTAAAATGCAAAATGTTAAAATGCTAAAATGCTAAAATGCAAAATAACAAAATGCTAAATGCTAAAATGCAAAATAACAAAATGCTAAATGCTAAAATGCAAAATACTAAAATGTAAAATTTAAAATACTAAAATGCAAAAATGCAAAATACTAAAATGCTAAAATACAAAATGCAAAATGCAAAAATGCAAAAATGCAAAAAATACAAAATACAAAATACAAAAATGAAAAATTCTAAAATGCTAAAATGCAAAATACAAAATGCAAAATGCTAAAATGCAAAATTCTAAAACGCAAAATACTAACATGCAAAATGCTAAAATGCTAAAATGCAAAATACTAAAATGCAAAATGCAAAATGCTAAAATGCAAAATCTTAAAATGCAAAATGTTAAAATACAAATAAAGCAAAAATGTAAAATGCAAAATGTAAAATGTAAAATGCTAAAATGCAAAATATTAAAATGCTAAATGCTAAAATGCAAAAATAGTAAAATGAAAAATACTAAAATGAAAAACTGCTAAAATGCAAAATGCTAAAATGCTAAAATGTTAAAATGTTAAAATGCAAAAATGCAAAATGCAAAATGCAAAATGCAAAATGCTAAAATGCTAAAATACTACAATACTAAAATGCAAAATGTAAAATGCAAAAATGCAAAAATGCAAAATGCAAAAATGCAAAATGCTAAAATGCAAAATATTAAAATGCAAAATGCTAGAATGCTAAAATGCAAAATACTAAAATGCTAAAATGCTAAAATGCAAAATGTCAAAATGCTAAAATGCAAAATACTAAAATACAAAAATGCAAAATGCTAAAATGGAAAAATGCAAAAAAGTTAAAATGCTAAATGCTAAAATGCTAAAATGCAAAATGCAAAATGCAAAAATGCAAAAATACAAAAATAAAAATACAAAAAATGAAAATGCAAAACGCTAAAATGCATTTATGCAAAATGCAAAAATGCAAAATGCTAAAATGCTAAAATGAAAAAATACTAAAATGCTAAAATACAAAATGCTAAAATGCCAATATGCAAAATACTAAAATGCTAAAATGCTAAAATGCAAAATACTAAAATAAAAAATGCTAAAATGCTAAAATACGAAAATACAAAAATGCAAAATGCAAAATACAAAATGCTAAAATGCGAAAATGCAAAATGCAAAATGCAAAATGCTAAAATGCTGCAAATCAAAATGCTAAAATGCAAACAAAAATAAAAATGCAAAATGCAAAATGCAAAATGCAAAATGCTAAAATGCTAAATACTAAAATGCAAAATGCTAAAATGCTAAAATGCTAAAATGCTAAAATGCTAAAATGCAAAATGCTAAAATGCAAAATGCTAAAATACTAAAATGCAAAATGCAAAAATGCAAAAAATACAAAAATGGTAAAATGTAAAATGTAAAATGCTAAAATACTAAAATGCAAAATGTAAAATGCTAAAATGCAAAATACTAAAATGCAAAATGCAAAATGCTAAAATGTTAAAATGCTAAAATACAAAATGCTTTAAAATGTTAAAATGTAAAATGCAAAATGCAAAATACTAAAATGCAAAATGCTAAAATGCTAAAATGCAAAATGCAAAATGCTAAAATGCTAAAATGCTAAAATGCAAAATGCAAAATGTTAAAATGCAAAATACTAAAATGCAAAATGCTAAAATGCATAATACTAAAATGCAAAATTTAAAATATTAAAATGCAAAAATGCAAAATACTAAAATGTAAAAATGCTAAAATACAAAATGCTAAAATGCAAAATGCAAAATGCAAAAATGCAAAAATGCAAAAAATACAAAATACAAAATACAAAAATAAAAAATGCTAAAATGCTAAAATGCTAAAATGCAAAATGCAAAATGCAAAATGCAAAATACAAAATACTAAAATGCAAAATACTAACATGCAAAATCGTAAAATGCAAAATACTAAAATGCAAAATGCAAAATGTTAAAATGCAAAATGCTAAAATACAAAATGCTAAAATGCAAAAATACAAAATGCAAAAATGCAAAAATACAAAATGTTAAAATGCAAAATGCAAAACGCAAAAATGCTAAATACTAAAATGCAAAAATGCTAAATGCTAAAATGCAAAAATGCTAAAATGCATAATGCTAAAATGCAAAAATGCAAAAAATGCTAAAATGCTAAAATGCAAAATTCTAAAATGTAAAATAAAAAATGCAAAAATGCTAAAATGCATAATGCTAAAATGCAAAAATGCAAAAATGCAAAAATGCAAAAAATGCTAAAATGCAAAATGCTAAAATGTAAAATGCAAAATGCAAAATGCAAAATGCAAAATGCAAAATGCAAAAATACTAAAATGCAAAAATGCTAAAATGCAAAATGCAAAAATATAAAAAATGCAAAAATATAGAAAATAAAAAATACAAAATGCTAAAATGCAAAATGTAAAAATGAAAAAATGCAAAAAATCAAAATGCTAAAATGCAAAATGCTAAAATACAAAATGCTAAAATGCAAAAAAAAAGCAAAAATCCAAAATGCAAAATGCAAAATACTAAAATGCAAAATACTAAAATGCAAAATGCTAAAATGCTAAAATGCAAAATACTAAAATGCAAATGCAAAAATGCAAAAAATGCAAAAATGGTAAAATGCAAAATGCAAAATGCAAAATGGTAAAATGCAAAATACAAAATACTAAAATACAAAATACTAAAATACAAAATACTAACATGCAAAATGCTAAAATGCTAAAATGCAAAATACTAAAATGCAAAATGTTAAAATGCAAAATACTAAAATGCAAAAATACAAAATGCAAAAATGCAAAAATGCAAAATACTAAAATGGTAAATGCTAAAATGCAAAATGCAAAACGCAAAAATGGAAAACACTAAAATGCAAAAATGCTAAAATGCTAAAATGCTAAAATGCAAAAATGCTAAATGCTAAAATGCAAAAATGTAAAAATGCAAAAATGCAAAAAAGCAAAAATGCTAAAATTAAAAAATGCTAAAATGCATAATGCTAAAATGCAAAAATGTTAAAAATGCTAAAATGTTAAAATGCAAAATTCTAAAATGTAAAATAACAAATGCAAAAATGCTAAAATGTATAATGCTAAAATGTATAATGCTAAAATGCAAAAATGCAAAAATGCAAAAAATTGCTAAAATGCAAAATGCTAAAATATAAAATGCAAAATGCAAAATGCAAAAATGCTAAAATGCAAAAATACAAAAATACAAAAAAACAAAAATGCAGAAAATAAAAAATAAAAAATGCTAAAATGCAAAATGTAAAAATGTAAAAATGCAAAAAAGCAAAATGCAAAATGCAAAATGCAAAAAATCAAAATGCTAAAATGCAAAATGCTAAAATAGAAAATGCTAAAATGCAAAAAAAAAGCAAAAATCCAAAATGCAAAATGCAAAATTCTAAAATGCAAAATGCTAAAATCCAAAATACTAAAATGCTAAAATGCAAAATACTAAAATGCAAATGCAAAAATGCAAAAAATGCAAAAATGGTAAAATGCAAAATGCAAAATGCAAAATGGTAAAATGCAAAATACTAAAATGCAAAATGTAAAATGCTAAAATGCAAAATGCTTTAAAATGTTAAAATGTAAAATGTAAAATGGAAAATGCAAAAAATTAAAATGCAAAATGCTAAAATGCAAAATGCAAAATACTAAAATGCAAAATAATAAAATGCAAAATGCTAAAATGCAAAATACTAAAATACAAATTTTAAAATACTAAAATGTAAAAATGCAAAATACAAAATGCGAAAAATGCTAAAATACAAAATGCTAAACTGCAAAATGTAAAATGCAAAAATGCAAAAAATCAAAAGTACAAAATACAAAAATGAAAAATGAAAAATGCTAAAATGCTAAAATGTAAAATACTAAAATACAAAATACTAACATGCAAAATGCTAAAATACTAAAATGCAAAATACTAAAATGCAAAATGCAAAATGCTAAATGCTAAAATGCTAAAATGTTAAAATGTAAAAATGCTAAAACGCAAAATGCTAAAATCCAAAATACAAAATGCAAAACGCAAAAATGCAAAATGCTAAAATGCTAAATGCTAAATACTAAAATGCTAAAAGCTAAAATGTTAAATGCTAAAACGCTAAAATGCAAAAATGCAAAATGTAAAAATGTAAAAAATACAAAAAATGCTAAAATGCTAAAATGCAAAATGCTAAAATGTAAAATGCAAAATGCAAAATGCTAAAATGCTAAAATGCTAAAATGCAAAATGCTAAAATGCAAAAATGTGTAAATGCAAAAATGCTAAAATGCTAAATGCAAAAATACAAAAATGTAAAAATAAAAAAAATAAAAAATACAAAATGCTAAAATGCAAAATGCAAAATGCGAAAATGCAAAATGCAAAATACGAAAATGCAAAAATGCAAAATGCAAAATGCAAAAATGCAAAATGCAAAATGCTAAAATGCTAAAAATCAAAATGCTAAAATGCTAAATGCTAAAATGCAAAAATGCAAACTGCAAAATGCTAAAATGCAAAATACAAAAATGCAAAATGCTAAAATGCAAAATACTAAAATGCAAAATCCTAAAATGCAAAATGCTAAAATGTTAAAATACAAAATACTAAAATGCAAAAAATGGTAAAATGCAAAATGTAAAATGCTAAAATGCTAAAATGCAAAATGCAAAATGGTAAAATTGCAAAATACTAAAATGCAAAATGCTAAAATGCTAAAATGCAAAATACTAAAATGCAAAATGCTAAAATGCTAAAATGCAAAATAATAAAATGCAAAACGCTAAAATGCAAAATAATAAAATGCAAAATGCTAAAATGCAAAATATTAAAATGCAAAATTTAAAATACTTAAATGCAAAAATGCAAAATAGTAAAATGCAAAAATGCTAAAATACAAAATGCTAAAATGCTAAATCCAAAAATGCAAAAAATCAAAAATACAAAATACAAAAATGAAAAATGCTAAAATGCAAAATGCAAAATGCAAAATACTAAAATGCAAAATACTAAAATGCAAAATACTAACATGTAAAATGCTAAAATGGTAAAATACAAAATACTAAAATGCTAAAATGCAAAATACTAAAATGCAAAAATGCAAAAATGCCAAATGCTAGAATGCTAAAATACAAAAATGCAAAATATAAAATGCTAAAATGCAAAATGCAAAATGCAAAACGCAAAAATGCAAAAAGCTAAAATGCAAAATGTAAAAATGCTAAAATGTTAAATGCTAAAATGCTAAAATGCTAAAATGCATAATGCTAAAATGCAAAAATGCTAAAATGCAAAAAATGCTAAAATGCAAAAAATACTAAAATGCATAATGCTAAAATGCAAAAATGCAAAAATGCAAAAATGCAAAAAATGCTAAAATGCAAAATGCTAAAATCTAAAATGCAAAATGCAAAATGCAAAATGCAAAATGCAAAATGCAAAAATGCTAAAATGCAAATATGCAGAATGCTAAAATGTTAAAATGCAAAAATGCAAAATACAAAAATATAAAAATGCAAAAATGCAAAATGGTAAAATGCAAAATGCTAAAATACTAAAACGCAAAATGGAAAATGGAAAAATACAAAAATGCAAAAATGTAAAAATGCAAAAATGCTAAAATGCTAAAATGCTAAATTCTAAAATGCAAAATGCAAAATGCAAAATGCAAAATACAAAAATGCTAAAATATAAAATGCAAAAATGCAAAAATGCAAAATGCTAAAATGCAAAAATACAAAAATACAAAAATGCAAAATGCAAAAATGCTAAAATGCAAAATTCAAAAATTCAAAAATCAAAAATGCAAAAATGCAAAAAAGAAAAAATGCAAAAATGCAAAAATGCAAAATGCAAAATGCAAAATGCAAAAATATAGAAAATAAAAAATACAAAATGTTAAAATGCTAAATGCTAAATGCAAAATAAAAAAATAAAAAAATACAAAAAAGCAAAAATACAAAATTTAAAAATACTAAAATGCAAAATGCTAAAATGCAAAATGCAAAAATGTTAAAATGCTAAAATGCAAAATGCTAAAATACTAAAATGCAAAATGTAAAATGCTAAAATGCTAAAAAGCAAAATACAAAATGCTAAAATGCTAAAATGCAAAATACTAAAATGTAAAATGCAAAATGCAAAATATAAAATGTTAAATGCTAAAACGCTAAAATGCTAAATGCTAAAATGCTAAAATGCTAAAATGCAAAATTCTAAAATGCAAAATGCAGAATGCAAAAATGCTAAAATGCAAAAATGCTAAATGCTAAAATGCTAAAATGCTAAAATGCTAAATGCTAAAATGCAAAAATGCTAAAATGCTAAAATGTTGAAGTACTGAAATGCTAAAATGTTAAAATGCAAAATGCAAAATGCTAAAATACTAAAATACAAAATGTTAAAATGTTGAAATGCTAAAATGTTAAAATGCAAAAGTGGATCAAAGTCTTTCCACTTATCCAAGTCACCGGCAAGCAGATTTCTTCATTCATCCTTAATTACATCATTTGTCGGTATGGTGTACTCATATCCATCATCACAGATAACGGGCAATGATGCTGTGCAAAAAGATTGTTAGGATATTGTTAAGTCAAACACAAACAAACAAGCAACAAACTAAATGTTAGTGTTAGAAATTACAAATAAAATACTATCCTAAGCAAGCATATCAAGAGAGGCGCTAAACCCAAAATGGAAACCTTAACAAAGATAAGAAATGCAATGAGACATCTCCAAATTCCCTCCACCATGCTTGTAGCTTCTCCTCCCTTTTTCCTCTCCTCTCCAAGTTCCCAAATGAGTGTAGCTCTAAGTAGCTTTTTGCACTATTTTGGATGTCTTATGGAGATTCAAGATTATAAAATGAAAGCTTATGAGAATGAAAATATGAACAAGATAAAATGAGATTATCTAATTATCTAGTGTTAATTTTAGCCCAAAAGACAAATGTAGATTATTATGCTAAATGCTCTTTATAATTCACTATAAATTAGATGCATACAAGATTTCAAGATCTGGATTATGAAGAAATAGGTTTTATTTATAGAAAAAATGGAGCAATGGATGGTTGAGATTGAGTAATCTCAATAAGGGTCAAGATTGAAGGGCTTAAGATCCATGTGAGAGCTTTCAACCCAATCCCAAGTTGACAAATGTCAACATAAGATGGGTTGAGGGGAGAGGAAAGAAACATTAAATGCTTGACATGATTTGAAGGTTAACTTGAGAGGTAAGGTTAATGTTGAATTGAATGAATAAAGTCATTATCCAATAAATAATGTCTTTATCCAATGGATAAACTCTTGTGCAAGAGTTCGTGAAGATAACCATGGTCAAAACAATGAATGCTTGAGGAGACACATGTGTTAAATGGAGGTTGAGTTAGAGAGAAAGTCTCTAATCATGTGGGTGAGTTGAATTAACCATTAATGGTCATGTAAGAGCCATAAGTGGTTTAGAAGACTTTAGAGATTAGCTTGTTGAGCACATAAAACATTAAATGCTTTTCAAAGACTTTGGAATCTTTGAGAAGTGACTTCAAGTTGTTTAGGAATGTGACAATAATTAGGGGATGGTTTAGGATAATTAAAAGGGGTTAGAAGAGTCTAGAAGGTGTTTAGAAAAGGAAGTGGGTTTGGTGGGTGAGGGAAAATAAGATTTTAATTTAAAATAAAAATTTATTTACTTCAATTGTGGTTGCAACTTGCATTTGTAGGAGAATGCAAATGGGGGGGATTTAGGGTTTTAAATAAATGTTTTAATTGTTTATTTAAAAGAGGAAAGCAGTTCAAATTAAATAAATATAATTTATTCATTTAATTGATTTTGAATTTAGTTTAATGAATTAATTTAAATAAATTCAATAATTTATTTAATAAATAAGAGAAGGGTTTGAAAATGAATTAATTAAATATTAATTTAATTAACTGATTGTGGATGGTTTATTAATCAAATAAATAGCAAATATTCATTTAATTAGGTGGACAGATTTATGTGACTACTGAATCAAATCAAGAACATCATTAGATTTATCTTGTATGCTCTTAAAAGAAGTTCTCACTTGTTTTCCCGATTGGCATTTTTTACATACCGGATTATGAGGCTTCATAATATTAGGTATATCTCTAACTGCCTTTGTTGAACTGATCTTAACAATGCAATCAAAATTAATATGACACAACCTTGTATGCCATAACCAACTCTCATCAATATGAACAATCAAATATGTCTTATTACCAGTGTTCAAATTAAACATATTTACCTCGAGTCGGAGTACTGGTAGCAATCTCCAAACTAATCTTGTTAATGATTTTACATTTTCTATCCTTGAATTGAAGTTGAAATCTCTTGTCCACCAATTGACCAACACTTAAAAGATTATGCTTTAAACCTTTTACATAATAGACATTGTCAGTATTATGCTTACCATCCAGAGAGATAGTGCCTCTACCTCTGATCATACATGCTTTATCATCTCCAAATCTTACTTGATCGTCATTGTATTCATGAGGGACAAAAATTTTTTTATCTTTAGTTATATGATGTAAACATCCACTATCAATTACCCATTCATCCTTATCTTCAACTTTTCCTGCCAGGGCCTTCTCTTCATTTAAGATAGCTAGTTCCAGTTCATCTTCTTTCATGGCATAGAACACCCATTCCTTTCCATTGTCAGATCCACTAGAAGAGTCTTTTGTCGGTTCATCCTCAAAGTCATCAGTTAGTCCTTCCTCATCCACTATCAAGCATTGTTTGCTTTTCTTGAATTTGTATCTATTCTGATTAGGCTTTAAAGATTTCTTAACTCTTTCCTCAAATCTTGCATTCCTTTCAGGACATCTAGATGCAAAATGACCAATCTTATGACATGCAAAATGTTTAAAAAGTGTTTTACCTTCATACTTACTTTTTGTCGGTCCTTTAGGTACTCTTCTAGAAAATAAGGCTTCAAGTTACTCAAATTCATCTTCTTTCCTCGTGTCTTCTAATTCCTTTGCATATAGGGCTTCCCAGTCATTCCTACTAGTAGATGATGATGATGATGATGATGATGATGCATGAAAAGCAAGTTCAATATTTTACAGCTCCAAAAGGTCCAAATTCTTCAAGCTCAAAAGCAAATAACCTCCCAATCAGAATGTCTTAGTTAACTAAGGTGTTTGTCATTGTTCTCAACTCATTAATTGTAGTTGTCTTCATCTTATAAGTCGGTCGAAGGGCTCTCAAGACTTTGGAAACTATTTCATCTTCACTCAGAGATCCTCCACAACATTGAATTTCCATGACAATCTCATTTACTTTCTCCATAAATGTAGCAATTCTTTCATTGTCATCCATCTTCAAGTTTTCATATCTAACCCGATAGCCATTAAAGTTTAACAATTTTGATAGTAGGGTCACCTTCATTCAGAGTTTGCAATTTATCCCACATAACCTTTGCAGATGATTTATCAGTCAATCCCATGATCTGTTGATCAGTCAGTGCATATAAGAGGGCTTCTCTAGCTTAGCAATCATTTTCAATATTCGTATCCAAGTCTGCATGAGCAGGATTGCCAGATGTCAAATCATAAGGTGTATATTCTTTCTCAGTGATCTGCCAAATATCCTTGCCAAGACATCTAAGATGAGTCTCCATTCGGATCTTCCATATCCCATAATTTGTTCCATCAAGCTTAGGGATTTCTCTTCTGAAGATAGTAGCCAGTGGATTAGTTGCCATAGAATCTACCTCAAGCGGTTAAGCTTCTCCAAAAGAGGACCAAAGCTCAGATACCAATTGTTAGGATAACCGATGAACAATTGAGAGGGGGGGATGAATCAATTGTTCACAGATTACAACAATTAATCTATAATACAACCTTAAACTGGAGGACATAAACATTTAAATACCGGTGAAGAAGAAACAGATACTTGTAAACAATGCAACTCAACAATTAAACAGATAATCAATGCAAAGCAACCATACCACATAACACCAAGATTTGTATGAGGAAAACAAGGTAAAGTAAAAACCATGGTGGAAAGTCTACCCATAGTCAAAAGATACTTTTGCAAAAAATATGTGATACAATGAGGGGCCTGAACATATAAGAAGGCACACTGCCTAGAGCGCATTGTTTATTACAAAAGAGTCTCACTGACTACAGAGGTTAAAACTGTCTCAAGATATTTGGACAACAATCCAATAGAATGAACTGCCAGAGATAGCATATACCATGCCTAATTACATTCCCGATTAGGCTCAACACCTGAGGCTTTTGACCTCTTCCTTAAACCCAACTTGATCCTCAATGATCGACCTAATCCTCTACCTGAATGATATTACAATATTTGCACATTGCATTTCATTTCCCTTTTTCTATGATGAGATCTTACATCAATTTATACCAACCCTAAGACCTAAAACCAAATAGGTCAGCCACCTAAAAAATATTAGAATAAGATCATTACATAAATTCATATTACAATGATATGCCATGTCGACTTTAGACCAAAACAATATTAACCAATCCATAAAACATCCTAGTAACATTTAGAGAACACGTTAACATGATACTAGTCCATAACCTAAATAGGCACCAGACCTATTCTGAGTCCACCATGCCAAAGCGACATCTCCAACTGATTGAAGCACGATCAAAGAACATCTTCAGGATCCTGAAAGCCACACCAACACCACTTATGCATCCTGTCAAGAATTTTCAATGAAAGCTCTGTCAATAAAGCCTTAAACCATGCTGGTAAGGGTTTACCAGAGTGTATGATAGCATCCAATTACCAAGTCAATACCATCTAACCAAGCCATGCTCCAGAAGCACGTATCACATGTAACCAAACACATTCCATAGATCCAAACATGTCGAAAGTGTCCAACAGATAGTCTCTTTTGTCGGTAACACTAAATCTTTTGTCGATAGCCAGCCTTAACAACTAGTGTTGTCATCAAGAATAAAACATCAATGCAACACATAATCAATTCCTTTAAAATACAAAACATTAATCTTGTAAGTCCTCCCGAAACCCACTTTAAGTCCGAGTTTTGTAAGATAGAGGGGCGTTCAGATTGTAGAACAGAGGGGGTCAAATTTGCAAATGCTTCTTCCAGGCCAAAGTTTTTGCAAAATCGTGGAGTTTGCTAAAGGTTTGGAGGCCTCGAGGGACAATGAATCGTCATTTCCCAGGAATCTCCAAGTCTTTGCAAAAACGCGGGGTTATCCTTTCATTCACCAAAGCATCTAGAGCTTCCAAAATCACAAACATTAGCTTTGCGGGTTAGACAAGGGTTAGAGTGTGGGTGAGAGAGTGAAGTTTTGCGGGTTATGAGTTTAGAAAATATCAAGCATAGCATACAACAACAACCAGCTAGAGAAATCAACCTTCAGACTGGAATTTTAGACTTAGAGAAACTTTAGAAAATTAGACTTCAAACTAGAACAACAATCTTTTCCAAGTACATTTTTGAAAGGTTAGCAATCATCAAAACATTCCAACCCTTAGTCGTAAGCCAGAACATTTTCTCTTTCCGCCATTATTGATCAAAAGTAGCATTTTTTATACCCGCTCCAAGCAACATTTTTTAAAGAAAACCAACCTGATTTTTAGCTTCAAATAGCATATAGTTTCTGGATGATCAGGCTCTATTTATTCAAATATCATGCTTTTAGCAATATGTTCAAATTTTGATTTTCTCATTGATCGTTAATTTTAAACACTAACGCCATCCTCTGTTTTGGCTAACCCATTTTTGTTGCCTTATCTTATCTCGTAATCCATTTCCAGTTGTGCAGGATAAATGCCTAAATCGGCGACTGAGTCCTCAAAGACACCTGGTGCAACTGGAACATCTCGGGTTTCCAAAGATAACATTCCCTGCAAGGTCAAAAAATTGAAGTACGAGCTACAACTATTGATGAGGCGCAAGTCATTTATGACATGAATCCTACTAAGTGAAAAACATTGATAAACGAAGAATGGTACAAAGAAAGAAGACCCCCAAGCATTAGAATCAGTAAGAAGACCCCTAGAAGCGATTTTCACAATGAGTATGGTGATATGATTACATTACTGAGTCGAGTTATGGGACTTCCTCAATCTAATGTTTTTGAGGAATAGATGTTCTACTTTACTAAGTAGGTCTTCGTTGGGAAGTCTAAGTTCGACTAGGCTCAAATCATCAGCGGCAATATCCATACACAGTTGGTTGAGCTTGAAGAAAAAAGTACTTTGCCATGACTTCCTACTAAGCCTACATGTTTTCCCGACACCAGTCGTTGACGGGGTTAATCAAGAAAGGTGAGATTGGGAATGGGCCGAATTAGCTGAAGTTGTACGAATGCTACCCTTAGTTGGATTATTATGACATTACCCAAAGAGAAAAGAATAACATCGCATACGCAATTGGTCAGTATGAATATGTTAATGATGCCTTTACAATGTGCCTAGTCAAATTAATGCAAGGAGGATTGCAGATAAGGCTCTCAGAGCAGGTTGTCACTCTAATCCGGAGATATGGTGTGTGGTTTATCCATTTTTTTAGGTTCACTTACATCAGAATAGAAGGCTTTGAGGGAACACCATTCTGACTTTTGCGCTATCCATCAGATAAAATAGTCTTCATGGAAGTTGCAAGACAAGCACACCCAGCAATCCGGGTTCACCTTCCCCATGATTTTGGGTACTCTTGATGTGCAATTAAAAATTTGGTGCAAGCTAAAGAGTCATTTGCGGAATTAGCGTTCTATGGCTTACAAGAACATTTCCCAAGGAAATGCTTTGATCATGATAATTTGGCAAAAAGAGCCTATGGCAGGCACTACAGGGCCAAGGCATCAATAGAGGACTATTGGAGCAACTGGTCTGATGACTTTGAGGTTCGTCGGTGTGAATATTCTTAGCTGAGTGTTCAGCAAATGCAGTTCTATGAGTACCGCCAGGTCCCAGATCAGGTGACGGACTATAGAAATTCCTTGCAAGTCCAAGAATTTGAGGTAGTCAAGAACATCTTGCCAAGCATTGATTGGACTCAAGACCCAATCACAGATTTTGAGGCAGTTATGAAAGCTCCACGGAGATATACTGATTACTGGCTATCCCAACAAATTGAGAGACTGACCCATGAAGGGACCCAATTCACATACAATCTAATGGTAGTCTCGATTCCTAGTCTTCAAAAGATGAAATAACCTCAAGCGCGCCAAAGTAAGAGGTTGACAAACCTAAAAAAGAAGAGAAAGAAACCAAGGGCCAATAGAGGGACTCAAACATCAAAAAGAACAAGGAGAGAAAAGATCCTCATGAGAAGGCCAGAGGTTACTTCATCATCCAGGGACCCCAATTCAGAGGATGATGTGGTTGAACTTAACTAGATACCTACTCTGCCTTCACAAACTGATCTTGTTGCATTCAAGGCAAATAATCCTCAGAAAAAAAGTGAGCAAAAAGAAGACATAACAGTCATTGGCCCTGATGAACCTGGAAATTAGGTTGAAGAGGGAGAGATTGCACCTGATCAAGAGACTGGTAAGCATAAGCTCACACATGGAAGTAGGCATGAATTGCAACTGAATAGAAGCAACAAGGATGACACCACTATTGAGAGAGAATAGAAAGGGGATGAGACTCAAGAACCCGAAAAAAGTGGATAGCAAGCATTATAGGAGGATACCCGACAGTTGTTCAACAAGGTAGGAGAGAACTCATCCATTAGTAAGGGATTGGATACTGCATCCATTCCTTCTATGACCGATCAATTGTAGGTAGGCAGTGAGTCAACTGAAGCCTCCAAAGAACAGAGTGGGAACCTAGCAATTACATCTGGACAGACCATCCCTCAAGACTAGCTAATTGCTCATGGGCAGCGAAAGGCAGCTATCAAGCGGCTAATTAACCTAGAGCACATCTTCTCTCGAATAGGAGAAATAAAATCCAAAGGCAAGAAAAAGAAAAATACTTACTCTAGGATCACTAAAGATGAGAAAAGGAGACGCACAATTCATATGCCACCCCACCTACAAACAAACCAACATATCAGATTGCATTGGTTGATTACAATGTTGTGACCATCCCAATAGGGCGAGCCACCAAAGAGCAGGAGAGGAAGGGATTCAGAGATGTCATGCAGAATATGCTCAGACAGCTTGATGAAATGACCACTGAGAGAGGTAATTACCGAGCTTGTGCTGAGCAAGTTGAGGGGTACATTGATCACCTGTTAAAATCGTTGCAGCATGCCACTGAATCCCATGTTCCCCCATTGGCATTGGCACAAAGGACTACAACCGAATTTGAAGGAGTACATGATACTGCCAAGGCCATCAGGGAATAGATTCGGGACATTAAAGAAAAAGGAGAGCAAATCATTGAAGATCATTGAAGATGTGCGAGAAATGGCCCACCATCGAGAGACCATTCGCGTCAAGATGTTTGAAGTGAAGAAGGAATGTTTCAAGGTCCATGAGGTGATTGGTATGGTTCTTCCCTTCATGAGGGTTCTTTTCTGGACCCACACGCATATTCCCACATTGCCTACCATCCTAGATCCCTATGACATCAACACTTTCAAGGAGTGGTACTGGATTGCCAATATGAAAAATGATATGAAAGATACCATTAATAAAGAGCAGGAAGAGTGCAAGAAAATTTTGTCAAACATGAAAGATCTTGGTGGATGGATCCTCAGATCAATGGTCCTTGGCTGGAATAGTATGGTGGATAATGAGGTACAACCAAGGTGGGAGGATAGGCTAAGAGTTGATAAGGTAGCATACACCATAGAGGACCTGGAATTTGCTAGTAGGCTGCATGTAGACATATTGGATTTTGAGGCTCATCAGTTAGTCTGGAGTTATGGATTGAATCATGTAGATCGCCACCTAGATGGTATGCAACTCAAAATACGCCATCCTCCTATGTCCCCAAACATGGTATTGTTCCAACAATCCATGAGTTTTCAGGATTACGTTCGAGCAAAGCATGCAGTAGATCGAGACATCTCGAAGGAGTACTTGCATGACGAAGCTGAATTTTCGAAAAATGCGTCTATAGTAGGGAAGGAAAAAGTGCTATCCTGAAAGTATATGTTTCTTTTAAATCTTAAACTGCACTTTTCCAGACATAAAGTTTCTTTCCAAACTACCAAAGTTATTGTAAATTTCGAAATTTGTGCAAGTGTACTTTTTGGAGCAACTTTATGTTTGGTAGTTATTGGTTACCTTTTGGTTGTTGATATTTTGCTTTCCATTTATGGGTATGGGCAGCTTTGTTTAGAGAATGAATTTGGCCCACTTGTCTAAGTTTAATCTTGGTCATCCATCCATTTTGAGAACTCTATATAAAGAGTTTGTTTCTCCTTTATTGGAGGTAAAAAGTTAAAAACTGTTGCTAAAACTCTAGGAAAATATATACAGATTTTAATGGATGCTAAAACTATGTCCATTTTACTGTGAGTGCATGGTCCTCTTCTCCACCTCTTTTAAATTTCTGCAACTGTATTTACTTTTCAGACAGTTTGTTTATGCATGTATTTGATGGAAATCTTGATTCATACCATTAGGAAATAATTGATTATTATTCTCTCTGCATAGCAAGTCAAGCTGAAGTAACATCAAGTTAAAAGTAAATCAGATGAAATAATACTATAAGATTTTAGGGAACATGTGCGAAACCAATTGCGTCTAACCGTAAGTCCTTTTTGAGTTTCTAGCAAAACACATCAACTGTTGAGCTATCCTGTAATCAAGACCTGACAACCAAAACCTTGAGGTCATCGCCCATTGATCAATTTAAAACAACATTAGGGATTTCCTTATCTCAAGAGAGGATAGGATACTTAGCATTCTATTCTGCATTGGCCAGATGAAGTTGTAGTTTCATGATTTTAGACATGTCTACAGAACTATTTGCTGACTCAATATAAAAGATGCCTAGGTTGCATTAACAATAGTGGAAAGTAAACTATAAGCTTGCTGATATAAAAGTAGTCCTTTCTTTTTTTTCACTAACACTTCATGAAGTGGTTTGCAGCAAGGTTGTGTTGTGAATCTGTCTTGCAGCTGACAGGGCAAGTTAGAAGGTAGTGAACTAAGATAAAGGAGGCAAGTTTTTACAAGGCAGATTATAGAAAATATCTGGGATGGGCCTATTTTGCCCATAATGAAGAGATTGTGAAGGAAAATATGTAATGCAATAAATGATGTAGAGATTTAGTATCAGTAATTGACTAGAGTTAAGGTCTCGGGAAAGGCCGGAGGTTTTCTCCTCTCCGCTCTTTCCTAACAACACCTGCACTAAGAAAAGACTATAATTTTTGTTTATTATTTAATAAAGTATGGCTTCAGCCTTTTACTGAGCGAAAAAAATAAAAAATTATTGTTTCATATTTTTGTCTCTTATGTTTCTGGTTCTAACTTTAACATGGTATCAGAGCCAAGTTTGAGGTTGTCTCCCTCACAGGAGGCCTCAGGGTTCTAGGAGGGTTATTTGTTCATTGTTTGGTGTTATACAGATTGTTTTTTTGAAGACAATGCTATTCTCTAAGCTATGACTTCATTTCTTCCTATTTCAGATTTCTTTGCGTGTGCAACACGATCCGTCTTCTGCTCAGGCTTGTGACTTAGCCTCAAGCCGCCTTGAATAGAGAAAGCTATAGCATTATTCCAAAAGAAGGGACACGATGCTCCAAATTTGTCTGAGCAAGGCCATGAGCTTAGATGGTGGCCAATCGAAACCTGCGGCTTAAATTTTTTGCCCTAATTATCTTGTATTGGTAGATCTACCCATCATGAAAACCTTAGGCATTGTATCCACTGCAATGTCACGAAACTTTTGGGCAAAAGTTCAAGGAGACAAAGGGTATTGCATCGCATGAAGACCATATTATTCTTTTGCAAGGTCAAGATCGTGTCCTCTCTGTGTTGGTTTTCTTATCTGAGCATTGTCTAGGCTACCATTATGTTACATATTGTTGCAGGCGTTGGTCACTTTGCGGAGGGCAGATTTAGAATTGGGGTATACTCCAACATAACTCTTGATCACTATAACACTGAAGATATTAAAATTGAGACAAGAGGGCTCTCTCGGTGAGAGGGAGAAGACTACAAGGAGATTTTTGTTCTAATCTCAGGATGGTCATATTCCAAGGATCATGGTCTTTTCAGCTTTAGATGGAGCCTAGTATTTCAGCTTCAGAGGGAGCCTGAAATCTAGCTTCAGAAGGAAACTGTTATCAAGTTCAAAGGGAGTCATATCATAATGAAGATTTGGTTAATCTATTTTTCTCTATGATGGAGAAATTTGAGGTGAAAGCCCTTGTAATGCATTTTTCTCTGTGATGGAGAAATTTGAGGTGCAAACCCTTGTTAATAAATTCTTCTCTACGAGAGAACTTTGAGGTGAAAGCCCTTGTTCTACCCTCTGGGAGTAGTCATGGTCGATGTCATGTTGAGAGACTCCATGACAACATCACGTTGAGTGACTCCATGACGAGAGCTTGTGTTTATTTCACACAAGGGAGTAGCCATGGCGAACATCTAGTGCAGGGGCACTAGAACATGTGTCTACACCATTTTGATTCATGGTTATTCTTAGGAATAAAATGTGTGATGTGTGATGTGTGAGTTTGAAGGCCTATTGATTAGGTCTAGACAATGTAATAAGCCCTAAGGCTCCAAGGTGTGTCAACTTGGTCAAAGGCCTTGTATGGGCATTTTATATGTATTTTTGGTGTTTAGGGGTCTGAGATGTGTGGTGTATTCATTCTTGACCTTTGGTGTGAAGGCAAGACCGCATTGTATCAAGTAGACAAAAGTTGCAATATTGTCTTAAGCAACTTTTCTTGTAAGATTTTGAAATATGGTTATCCGAACGGTTAGTTGGTTGATTGTATGCATTGTCAGTGCTTGAAGGAGTTCCTTGGGTGATATAAGCCTAGGGAAACAATGCCAACTGGTTAGAAGTGATCTTGAATGAAATTCTCATCTTCAAAACAAACTATTGTTGCAATTTCTTGTATTCTTCTCGAGTTTTCTATTCTTGTATAGTTTTGTATGAATGGTGGGCATGAACTAAACATTTGGCAAGTTAAAGCAGAGGTTCACCTTTCATTTGGATTTTATTTGAGGTTTTGAGACCTTCGGGTTTGGGAGAAACTTAATTTTCTTTCTCACTGGCCTAAGAAAATGCTCAAAACCAAGGTTTGGATGCAAACAGAGACAAAAATCAACATTTATTCATGGTATCGGTCTGAAACCTTTGGGGATGTTGATTTGACATGTATATTAAAAGTTCTTGGTGGTTTTGGAGACAAGAGGTGTCATTTGCTATTATTAAGATGATGCCCTAGGCTTGACATCTCTCATGTGGCAAGCCTATGCAGTAGAAGAACGAGGTGGAAACCTTAGACAACAAAGTGAACGGCGATCAAAATGGGAATGAGAAGGACCTTTGGACATGTGCAGACCCTTGACAAGTGTTAATCCTTCCTTTCTTTATGACTGGTGAAGCTTTTGAGAGCTCAATTCCCAATATTGACTAGAAGAGCCTAAATAGGGTCAGTAGGGTTTGACCATCCGTACACAAAACCCAAATGCCAAATTGAGAAATCCTTTAGCGAATCCAAAAGGATATCTGAATCCGTAATTTATTCTGGGTGTTGTTCAGGCAATTTGGAAGTGACCGTGCAAAAACTCAAAGAGGAGGCCTAATTGCTTGTAGCCCTCACTAGGTCTCTTAGGGACAAAATGCCTTTGGAGTCTTGGAAAACTTGATTAAGGGGTCCAAATGAATTAGGGACAAAATGCCTTTGGATTTTTCTAGCTTGGGTTGTCATCCACACGTCATATCTCACCATTTGAATAAAGATCATGTTGCTTGGGGTTTGGAGTTGTTAGGTGTCCTTGGTTGACGGGTTAAAACCTTAGGAGTAGGAGACACCTTGTCAGTGTGAGTTGCCCTGAGTGGAGAGATCCTTGGGAAGGATCTAGGGCAAGCATTTGAAACCTTGGGAAGGTTGAAGATATTGGTTCATTGGAAGGAACCAAGTGAAGACCCTTTAGTGAGAGAAACTAAGCAAGTGGTATAACAACACCAAACCCTCTGCATCATCATGTGGAGTGAATCCATGATGCTAACACGTTGAGAGAATCCATAATAAATTTTGATTTTTTACACATATGGGTGTAGCCATTGTGCTTGTCATGTTGAGAGACTCCATGACTTGAATATTTGTTAATGTTAATAGGTGCAGGAGATTTTATTATACCTGTGATGATGTAAAATCTCCTTGTTGTTGCTTTCTTGTCAGCAGTGGAGTATGTACCGACATTCAATGTAACAACATACAATGTAACGGTATTCAATGTGATGGTGTATTCGGCTCCTATTGGGGGCTGAATATGTAATGGCATTCAATGTATATAAGTGCCACTTTGGGTTTTGCATGTATGAAGTGTTGGCCCTTCGTCTTCCTCCATCTTAGAGATGTTTCAAGCCTTGCCTTTAAAAAGGCATGTTGTTGTTTGTGTAGATGTATGAAGTTCACAAGAGAGAGTCTATTATATATGATCACTTAAGCTGAGAGTTTTGTATCTTCTTCTTCTTCTTCTATTCTGTATATTTTGTAGAGACTTTCAGTTCTGATATATTATCAACTTCTACCACTGATTGTTAAGTGTTAACAATCTTGCTTGAGAGCATCGTATTCAAATTTTGTTCCTTCAATAAAGGTTGATTTTTGGTGTGGCTGGGTTTTTCACCCTCAGGCAAAGGGTTTTCCCAAGATAAATTCTTGTGTATCTTATTCTTGTAAAATTTTATTGTTTCAGAAATCCATGTCATATGTTTCTGGTTCTAACTTTAATAATGCGAGCCAACCACAGACCTCCTAACCTTAAGATTTATCTTCTCAATCCTAACTATCCTCTCTACATGCTCAATTACATTGATTTATATAATCAAGATTGATCAGCATCCGCCCAAGATGAAACAATAGCCAATAAATAAGATGATACGTGCAAAACAACGTCAACCTCTACCAAAGAGATCCTTCCCAAAAATCTATACAATGAAATGGAGACCTAAGCAAAGGTCGGCCACGCACCAAAATGATCTCCAAGATTCACCAATAGCAAATAGGTCCAAGCGGTTCCGATGTTCTAAGCCAAAAAATTGTCTCAGATTCCGGAAGTGATAATTTGCTAGAAATGAATCCAAATGTCTTGCGGACTTAGGATTAGGTAGATGAACATGTCCACAAACAAAATCCAGCTCCACACGATCCGGTGAGCAATAGATATGAAATGTAGAAAGGAATGCTGAAATTGCAAAACAGGAACAAATTGAAAAATACTTTTTTTTTTTTATGGGTTGATGCAAGATTTCCAAGAACTAGGGATGCTCGTACATCATAAGGCATTCTATGAGGATGATCCAGAAACATGTGTGGGAATCTTCAATAAATAATATATTATTGAAGAGTAGAGCTGGCAAGAGAAAGATGCCCAATAGATTGCATAGAATTGATTTCAAGGATGAATTCCAAGACTTGATCACCATGCTCAATCATATCACAAGTGCTTCCCAAGCACTCTACTTTGAGAATTGGATGTTCTTCTTCATAAAAAAATTACCCAGGGGAAAGATACAATTAATTGGGCAAGGATCATTAGCAATAGCTTGGATATACAATTATGGAGGCTCACTTGTACTAAGACATTCTACATAAGCTCCTATTTAATATATTCTCTTGCCAGAAACTATGAGTATGTTGAATTGGTGTATAGAGGTGTAGTTGGAAGGTGACTTGGAGAAATAAGGGCTTGTGTATCATACACGCAGTTACACCATCTGACTAAATAACATTATCAAAGATTCAATGATGCCTTCACCATGCATATCACAAGGAATTTACAAGGAGGAATCCATCAAGGACTATCTCCGGGAGCACAAGCATTGATCAGGCAATTTAGTGTCTAGTTCATTTGATTCCCAAAATTTACATGTAATGTCCCCTACCTGATCTATTTCAAAATGCTAAAATTGATTGATGTTTTTTAATTAGTTATTAACAAGTGCTTATTTATTTTCCTCATTAGATGATTAATTTTATTATTCATAGTTCTTAATATAGATATCAGACCCTGCTACCACTCCAGTTTTAAGGGAGAAGGGTTTATGTATGTTACCAATGCGCTTAGAGCCCAAATACAATAGATTCCCTCAAAGTTTATAGATCTAAGGCCTTACCTATCTTGGGTCATTGATCCCCACCCTATCTTGGGACTTCACCTATTGCTTGGATTTAGACTACCCCTCTTTGGAATATCTCATTCTCATCTTCTTAAATATTGATAGCAATAACATGATTTAGACTATAAGTATACTAATTTCTTATGTATTAGGAATATATATATGAAATTAAGTATGTTTTTCATACATATTGTAGTCCATATTAATATTACTATTAATTTTGCATAAGAACATTATCAGGATTCATATATTAAGCATACTTATTAAACACATTCCCATGCATACCACCAAGAACAAAGATGTTACTGCCTATAACTTAATAACGGTTCTGATCCGATCTGATCCATGGTGATGTTACTAGATGTCTTTGATCCTTTCCTTTATATCTCTCAATGTTAAGGAGATGTCACACCTCTTCATCATGTATGCCCTTTGGCGAGAGACAAACCTTTTCACCATTAGCACCCTTTGAAATAGAGAAACTCTTTATTATTTCTTCCCTTTGAAAGGGACACAACCTTTCACAATTAGATGTGCACTTCTTATTTAAATTAGATCTGCACTTCTAATTTAAATTAGATTTGCACTTCTAATTTCCAAATTATCCCCCCCTCAAATGAGGTTCTCCTCTCCCTTTTATATCTCACGTTTGAGGGAATCACAACTTATCATTTCATGCCTTTTGACCATCCATTACCTTTAATCAAATTTTAATTATATTCTTTTGTAGTTTAATTATGTCAAAGAAGAATTGTCTCTCTACTCACTCGCACCAGTTGTTCTTAGAGATAACTTTAATCCTTATGATAGCATAAGGAGAGCTATTGGGAAAAAGCATAAACATATATGGCAATTGGAAAATCACGAGCGAACCCTAAGTGTTCCCCCCCACCACTCCGAGGAGAGGGGAAGGAGGTCACTAGGGTTGACGGTTTTCACTTAGGGGAGACTTTACATTCAAAAGAGGGGTTGAAACCCACAAGATCCAATCCCACACAATGCAAGATTGGATTCTAAATGAGTTTCAAGGGTTAAAACAGCAAGGCTACCCTCTTTTGTAAAGAATGTAGATAGAAGGATTAAGCTAGGAATGCATGAAAAGTGAGAAAGATTCACTTATAAACTGAGATAGGGATATAGGATGAAGCTGCGGACCTAGAATTAGCAGTAAAATGTCGAGACGGCGCTGTCTTGCAAATTTGAGCGAAAGTTGACAGGACGATGGTGCCTGGCGTGCACACGGTCCTCCGAAAAATCTGCGAAACGAAGGGGGATCTGTTCGTCTCTGCACAAGGATTCCAGATCTTCAATTACAGTCGCGTACCTGCAACCTACACACAGAAAAGTGAAGACGATTGGGGGGTTAGGGATTAGGGGTTTGCCCTTAGGTCAAACCCCAGTTTTGGAATTAACCAAGAAATGAGAATGCTATAAATGTAAATGATTGTAATGTAAAACAAGTACTAGTACCTTGTTGTAAGAATGTTTGTATTCTTACATGCGAAGGTGTAGATGTTGTTGTATGTTGTATGTTGTATGTGGTATGTAGTATGTGATCTCCTCTTCAATGGTTGGATCCTTGTCTTGAATGCAACACTTAGCCTTGAATGGAGACTTAGAATGATCAATTGCTTGAAGGAATGCTTGAATGCTTGAATGCTTGAATGTTTGAGTATCGCTTCCACCTTTTTTTCATCTTCTTACCAAAATGGGAGAAGAAATGTAGTTTATATACTTGTCAATTAGGGTTACAAGACTGATTTTTCCGACCTTAGGCCGACCAGGAAACAATATTTCCCAAATTGCAAACATAAAGACCCGAGGCCCCAAAAGAGACCGGGCCCAAAATAGGGCCAGGGACCAAGGTGCTGGGTGCCATGGTCCCACCTCCAGGAACAGCGGGGTGCAAGGAGGATTAGGCCAGGGTGCTGAAAAATGCAATTTTTGATGTCATGAACAAGTTTCGGGGTCTCCATTCAGGTTCCGTGTTGCATCGCCATCGTGAAGACCCAAATGCGATCGAAATTGCAAGTGTCGCAATTTTAGGACGCTACAAAAGGTTCAAAGAGGAAAGAAGATCATGAAGAAAGAGAATTATCAAGAAAAAGACATAAGTCAAATTTTGGTCATCCTTCTACTAGTACCTTTTCCAGGCATGAAGAAGAGAGGAATCCAAATGAAAGCCATGAGAGTCAAAGACTTGATAAAGATTTGAGTCATGAGGTGAATGAATCCATGGAATCCAAAGTCTAGAATGACAAAAGTAAAAGGCGAGACAAAGGGAAACAATCACAAGATCAAGAAGATCTCATTCACCACATTCAAGTAAGTGATGAAGATGAAAGAGAAGATGGTGATAAAATGACTTCCCCTCCTAGAGATGAGTAGTTGTGCTGGTTGAAAATTTTGTACACTTAGGGAAATATACAAAATTGTGGTTTCAACCACAGCGTGTGAGTAAAGCTCTCCCAATTAAGGGAAGGCTCTCCCTATCTAACTACAACTTTGAAAATAAAATGGGATGGGACAGCAATCTTTCTTCTTCTTTCAAGAAAGACAATATCCTTTACCTTGGAACTTCCTGCTCTTAAGTTGTCTAAGGCAATTGAAGATCAAACTTTTGAGAATGCTTTAGACAAGAGGATTATGTATCTTTCTTAGCTGGAAGAACAAAGAACACAAGTGGTGGATCAGATTGCTCAGAATCAACAACAAGTCAAAGTTCTTTTTGATAAAAAAGGAAAGCAAAGAGGATTCCAAGTTGGTGATCGTGTTTTTCTTTCGGATAAGCGAAGAGAACCGAAAGGTTTACATGGCAAATTTGATTCTCTTTGGCGAGGACCCTTCACTGTTCACCATATTGCTAGAGAAGATAGTTTTATCTTAGCTTATCATGATGGTACACCATTTGCGCTGCCCTATAATGGTCAGCATTTGAAGCATTAATTTGAATCAAGGTTCGAGGTAACTTCTTGTAAATAATGTTTTTTTGTTGTTTGATTTTTGTCTTTTGTTTGTTTGTTTTTGCGTTATTTGACTCTGTGACCCAATGGATAAGAGGAAGGCACTTAGAGTTCTGGATTCATTTCTTTCACAATCTTGAAGGATAAATGAAATAATTCCCCAATTAGGACCAGTTGTTGTCCTCATTTTTGTTTTCAAAAATGAAGAACCATTACATAAATTTTTTGTGAAAAATGAAAATTTTACTCTATGGCACGCTTTTAATGATTTCCATTGTTTTGGTCTTTGTAGGGAAATTTTTAGCTTATTACATGTGCACTTTATTGAAAAATAAAACTTGTAATTTGGTTTTTATTTCCCCCTTGTTGTTTTTTGGCTTTTTCAGTTAAAATAGGGATTTTTTGGTTAAGTTACAAGTAAACTTGTAATTCTTTTCTAAAAGCCCTACTTTAATGGTTTTTACATGAAATAGGGATTTTAAACCCCTATTACATGTGTGCAAGTGAAATATAACTTGTTGTAGGGATTTTATTTTCCCTTTACAAGTGATTTTAAACTTGCACATCTCTCTCCAAAACTCGATTTTGCCTTGGATTGAAAAAGTGACATTTTAAACTTGGTATTCTCTCCCAAAAACCCGATTTGGCCTATAAAGTGCATTTTTTAACATTTTAAAATTGCTATTTGGTCTAAAAATCCCAATTTTTGCCTTATAGTTGAAAAAGTGCATTTTAAACTTTCTATTTGTTCCCAAAAACCCGATTTTCACAAGTGCATACAAAATCGAACTTGTACTTCTTTTCCAAAAACCTGATTAGCTATTAGAGTCGAATTTGTTGAAAGATTCCATTGATTTTTGAGGAGAGATTTTAGGAGGAAGACATTTTGAATCCTAAAGCAATTTTTATGGATTTGGAAACTCTTTTTACGCCACATGGTAATCGTTTTTGCTGGTCATAAGGCATTAAAATAGCAAAAAACGTGTTCTTCAAATGCCATGACTTACCTCATGAAAGTGCCATGAATCTTCAATCCTCTAAATCATTTTTAACTCTCCTACCTAGACGTGGGGATTGGAGCCTTATTTGATCGATTCTTCATGCATTTGCTGCCACGTTTTTCAATTTTAGGCATTTTTGCAAAAAAATGGTTAGGGTTTGGCATTGTGGATTGTCTCTATTTATTGGATTATCTTCTTCATTCCAAGATTGTTGCATCTTTTGGAGAGGCATTTTCAGTTTGAACCAAGGTATGTTTTCTTTTCTTTCTTTCTTTCTTTTTCTTATTTTCTTGTTTTCTTAGTTTTCCTTTCTAGTTGTATTTTTGTAAATATGTTGTTCTTCCCCCAAAAATCAGTTTTGTGAGAGATTTTCCCCTTGATATGCAATTTTTGAATTGCATTGTTCTTCCCCATTTTCCCTCTTTACTTGTATTCGGGATTTTAAATCTTGATTACAAGTTGGCTGGAAATCTTTGTTCTTCCCTTATGGTTAAAGAATTTAACCATTTTTGGTTAAAATTCCAAGTTGAAAAGATGTGAAAGACCCTTCCTTTCAAAATCGAGTTTTAAAAACCGGATTACATGTTGAAATTTTTTTCCCATTTTTATGAAAATGACATTCCCGGATTTTCCTATTTCTATCTATTCATGTCACCCATATCCGTACTTTCCATTTTTGTCATTTTCAACAAGTCTAATTCTCATTTTCCATCCATTTCTCCATTTGTAAATTTACAAGTATACTTGCATTCGGGTTTTAAAAATCTGATTGCATGTATGCTCTTTCCAACTTGTATACTTGTAAAATTTTCCCCAGGATCTAAAATTGGTCAAAGTCAAGATTTTCCCATTTCCATTTATTTCCCCTCTTTCTCTCACAAAATCGTGAAGTTCAAGAGTCGAAGTTTTTCCCATTTGAAGAAGGAAGAATGTTATTTGCAGTTGAATATGATGTTGCCTTAACACTTTTAAGTCTTCATCACAATATTCCTGGTTTTCAATCAATGTCAAATTTGTCGTCATCTCCAATTCCAAAAAAGATGAAGTACAAATATGAGAAGTATCAAAACGAAATTGTGCCTTCCCAAGTTTCTTCCCCTTTGGATCGTATCAGAGATACAGAAATAGGGCACATGGATATGTTAGAGTTTGTCAAGAGGGTGGAAGATCCATAAGATAACAATATGCAACAGCTGTTGGATAGCCATTTCCATCATGCATCTTCTTTCCCGGTGGTTGCCCTAGAACCTGAATTTGTCCTCGCTTGCGCCCATCAGTTTGACAAGGAGACGAGAATCATAAAAAATGATGATGGCGAAGAAATAATCCACCTTGATGTAGACACAATTGAGAAGGTCTTCAGAATACCTCCCGCACCTGTTTACATGGAAATCTCCAAAGAAAGTGCAACTGAGTATTATGTGAAAAGGGAAAAAGATTATAAATGACATATCAATAGGTGGATCCAAGAGCCACGAGCCTCCTTCTCAAGGTGGGCCAAGTTGTATCACTGTGACTTCAAATGGGAAATAGGAGACATCATAACCCTTCTCAGCAGGATAATGGGCCTTGACAATTCTAATGTTTTTGAGCACTATATGTACCAGTTCATCATGATCATATATATCGTGGGGGGAAGTCATCAGCGATGCCTTTTGTGAACAACTTGCAGGAGTCCCTTCCACCATGACTTTCTATATGAATTCATACTTGGTGTATTTGGCAGCATCACTTAGACATTTTCCAGGTCTTTCTACCAAGGGCGATCACTCGCTTATACCAGTTTGGGAATATTATGATCAATTGACTTTGAGACCCAGCAGATTGCATTTCAAAAGAGTCCAAGATGAATTCTTTGGTTACTTCATGTGTCAGTTTGACAAAACTCTAAGGAACAAAAGGATATCAGATGAGGCATGGGAAAGGGTGAGTGAGTATGGATGCTTGTTTCTACAGTTCCCCACCTTCACCTATATGAGAATCTGATGCTATAGTGGTCAACCATATATGCTTCTTACATACCCAACTGATAGGATCATTCTTATGGAGTTGGGAAGCTAGGTCATGGCTATCCACACTCATCAGTCTACTAGACACAAGGTTGCAATGGAGATCTCTACAACAAACCCATTAAAAATTGGCCGGCTAAGGCCATGGAGACTAAAATGCAGGAAATTAAGCTCAAAAGGTTTAAGCCCAGAGTTGATTTTGATTACCGGGGTATGAAGGAGAAGATCAAGGAATCCTTTGTGCACGTGCATCGCATTGAGGATATCTGGGTAGATCTTTGCATAGAGGTTGAGGTTCTAAAGATAGATTACTGCAGGCTCACTATTGAGCAAATTATTGATTTAAACTTGGTGGATATCCCACAAGGGATGATTGACGATGGGCATGTACTTGATCTTCAATATATTTCACGAAGGATTGAGGAAGCTCCACTTCCTTTGATTCAATGGTCACACAAAGAGTGCATATCCATTCTTAAAAGATTTCAGCCTATCTTGGCTAACACCAACGCTTGGCTGAAAAATAGTGTCGTTAGACTCATAAAAATCAAGATTAGAAAAGAAGATGATTCTCCAGGGCCTCTTGGACGTAAGTCTAAGATTCAGTTTGACAACAAAGAAGGTGCATCATCTTCGGGCACAAGGATCAAACTGCGAGTTAGTCGAGCAGTAGTGCTTCCTCCCGAGGAGACAACAGTTCATGGGAAGGAAAAATCACGATTTCATGTTCAGGTGGTCGATCTAGATAATCCAGAAGAAGGGCAACAATCTGATGATGCTCCTAAGTCTCCAGTTTCAGACTCGCCTCATGAGATCATTCCCCCAGTTTCCATTGAGACCCCACTTTCTCCTTCTGATTTGCTTGTGGATGAATCTCCTCATAATGGCATTCCCATTTCAGCATACGACCCACCTCCTGGTCATCAACAAGAGAGTGCGTTGGAAGTTCCTGAGGATATTCCCACTTGTATTTAGCTATCAAAAATTGATACTTCCACTTCTGATTTTGAAGAATTTATGAGGCAATCTTCATGCTCATTGGTAACTAAGCAAACCGTGGTTGTTGTCCAAACAAATATTCCTCCCAGGATGACCACAGTTATTCAAATAGAAATTGCTTCTCCTTTGCCTACAACTGCTACTAAAGGGGAGTTGATGACTTTACCTCCATGGCTTAGTTCTTTTACTCCAAAAAGGAAGAAGCAAGAAATCTCACCTAATTCCTTTGATTATCAGCAACTAAAAAGTCTAGATCCAAGGTTGCTAAGAAGGCCAAGGCTATCTCTAGAGTAATTGTTGACAGTAACAAGATAAAGGTAGCTGAAATTGTTGAACCCATTACAGATAAGCCACTTGAAGAATTGTCAGCTACTGATTACAAGGTTACAAGGATAGAATTAGGTAAACAAACGCATGAGGTAATTAAACATGATGCTCAGTTTTATGTAGCTTCATTGGTACAATGGTGTGATGAACTTCTAGTAAAGAAAGATAAGCTAGAAGAGGAAAACCGACAACTTATGGCAGTTGTTCATAAAATCACAAAACTTGTTGTTGAAGGGAGTAACTCCATAGGTTCTTACGGTTCCCAAGAATCAATTTGTGGAGTGGAAAGGGCTGCTTAGAAGGTACAAGCTTTGGATTCCTAAGTTGATCAGCTTCATGATCTATGTGCACAAGTGATGAAAGACATTTTTCAGATGTTGTCTAAGTTGGAAACCATTGAGAAGAAACTGGATCAGACTTCTGATACTTTCAAAAAGAATCTGGAAAGTGTTGAAGATAGTTTGACAATCTAGCGTACCATGCCCTAACAACAATTGAGTGTTTTACAAGAGCATGCCATCATCTCTTCCAGGGTCATGTACTTGGAATTTGAAGAGCTTCTGGAAAACAAGGCCCTTGTTCTTAAATCCTTCATTGAGGAAATCGGTGATGCAATGAGATTATGGGGTGAAGTTTTCCGAGATATTATCTCACATTATGAAAGGGCCTCTTGCAACATATTAAGTCAGAATGGAGAGATGATTCCAAAAGAAGAAATTCTTGTTGATTTACAGATGAGGATTCATAATGAATGGACGAGTGAACAATTCTCGGCCGCTTCAATTCAAATGTTGATGAAACACCAAGTCTTTTTGCATGAAATTCAATCCATCCTGAATAAAAACATTTATGTGCTCCTCCAATATCATGATACTATCGTGAAGACCATGGTTGTTGCCAAGAACACCCATGAACCAGATCCTGAGGAACTACAAATGATCATCCATAAGTTTGAAGGATTTTCCTTTTGACAAGTTACATGCAAAAGTCTTTTTTGTAAAATGCAAGTTAACTCATTACTTGCACTTTTGTAATTACATGTAAGGCATCTAAAAGTTGTGTTCAATTAGGACTGTAGTTGGAATAAGTCTTAGTTAGTTATTGAATAAGTCTTGGTGGTTGAGAGAATCTCTCAAGCTAGTTAGAATCCTCCCACCTTTTTCTCATGACTCCTCTCCTATAAATACTTGAGGAGGTCTATTGTAATCTTTATCTTTTGGAAAGCAAGCAAAAACTCTGCCAATTTTATAGCAAAGAAGTCTTTGAGCTTTCATGTGTGAATTCAAGAATTGAAAGGAATAGAAGGAAATTGCTCAAGCTTTGAGTCTTTGTGCTACATACTTGAGTTTATGTTCTATATTATCTTTCTTGCAAGTGTTTCTTAAAGAGCTTAATCACATCTGATTTGTAGTCTTTGTGCTGCAAGTAGTTGAGGTTAATATAGATTAAAATAAACATTTTGTTAAGAGAAGCTGTAAGTATTTGTGCTTTCACTTGTTCTTAGGAGAATTTAGGAGTAGATTTTGTGAGAAATGGCTGTGAGTCTTTGAGCTTATACTACTTCCCATTCTTTTAAGTAGAAAAGAATAAGATATTCTAGTCTTTGAGTTATTATAATTTGTTCTAGATAGCATTAGTATAGAAAAGGGTAGATAGGACTTCACATAATCAAGTCTTTGAGCTTGATATTGTTGTCTTGTTCTAAAGGAAGTGATGGAAGTCTTTCTGCTTTCAGGAAACTTTATTTCCTTTCTCTCATTTCATTTTGAAAGTGGTTATTGTTGTTTATATCAAATCGCTATCCTTTTTTGTGAAGAAAAAAGGATATTGTCTTTCTTGAAAGAAGAAGAAAGATTGTTGCTCCATCCCATTTTATTTTCAAAGTTGTAGTTAGATAGGGGGGGTCTTCCCTTAATTAGGAGAGTTTTACTCACACACTATGGTTGAAACCACAATTTTGTATATTTCCTCAAGTGTACAAAATTTTCAACCGACAAGTTGCACAAAGAAACACACGTAGGAGAAGGGAGATCACCTGTCCCACATGACTTAAAGAGAGGCTCGCCAAAGAAAAAATAGCAATGGATGAAGAACCATTGGGTGACTTGGATAGTCTCTTGAACCAGACTCAAGAAATCACTTAAAGGAAGAAAGCAACAAAAATATCTAAAGTAATAAGTGATGACACAGATTATCGAATGATACAAATCGACACTCCAATGGTTGATAAATTTGAAGGTGATATCACAACAGAGGAATATGATGTGGAAACTATTGATTTGGGTCCACCTAACCTAGAGCAAGCATTGGGTGATATGAATGATTCAGTGAAAACAATTCACGACAAGCTTAGGGATGGAAGTGGAAAAGAATACGAAACTGGAGAGAGAAGTGCATGGAGAAATTACTTCCAACAATTTAAGGAGCCATTAAGGTAACATGATCCATCAGTTACACCAGCACTAATACTTCCTCTAGAACCAATGGATCATGCAGAGAAGATAAGGAATTCAACACAACTAATGGATGCTTGGATTGACAAATCCTTCAAGATAGTTGATAAATTTATAAGAGACATGACGAAGACACTTGATACAACTATAAAAATTCTTGGGAGAACTCAAACTCTTATGGTAGCATTTGATACTTTTGTCTACACCAAAGACGTCATTGTTCCTATCTTGCAAAAAATGAGGAAGCCACCTAAGAAAATTTTGGTAAAAGAAAGGGTATTGAAGGACGGACAGTCATCAACCTTATTGCATTGGGGAAGCTTGCTTCACATAAGAAAGGTTGTTTATCAAGATATCAGTAATGGGTGCAGTCAAGTTGATGAAGCAATCCAACTGATTCATGGAAAGATTGTATAAATCATTCTCGAAAAGGAGATAGAAGTTGGAATGCACATAGAGATCAACAAGTTATAAGAAAGACTAAGGGTTATTTTCCATAGAATTGATGGATTGATAACAAAAAAGCAGCTAGATGACATACATACACTCATAGTTGGACTAATCGCCGAAAACTCAGCGAGTATAAAAAACTCACCGAGTTTTTGGGCCAGGCGAGTAAATTCAACTTCTACTCGAGTTTTTGGCAAGTTCTCAACTAGTCCGAGTTAAAAACTCGCCTGTCTGTTTCCTCATAGCCGAAAACGACAGAAAGTATGGGCTTTTTTTGTTTTTTGATTGGGTTTTGGGCTAAGAAGGGGAAAGTTGACTTGGAGTGACTTGCAAGGTAATTTGGACTGATTTTTGAGTGATTCCAAGTGGATTTGAAGGGAAAATCAGATTCCCAAGTTAGTTAGTTTTTTTTCTATGCTTTTTTAAAACAATTTGTTTATTTTTGTTGCATTTAGATGGATTAGAAATGATTCCTAGGTAGTCTAAATCCTTTCTAAGTTATTCGCACAAGATTTAACAATAGATTTGACAAGTTTTGTTGAATTTTCACAATTTTTTTGAAGAATCTAGTTTTCAAAAAAAAATTCAAACCCTACTTTTTGTTTAAAAAAACTTTGAATGATGTCTAAATTTATTTAAACTAATGTAGATAGTTTGCTAAATTGTTTAACTAAAATATTAATTATTGTTTCACTTGGTATGTGTAGGTTAAGTAAGCATTAATAATGGCAAGGGAGCAATGGCCACTAGATCCATGCCCATCTGGATATATAAGCACCCATCCTAGAAGTGCTAGAGATGGGGCATGGAGGTACGCCTATGAGGGACCCGATCCTGAGTAAGTTATATGCATAAAGTGTGAGAAAATACTTCATGGAGGCATCAACCGCCTCAAATACCACCTTGCAGAAATAGACAGGCATGATGCTAGAGCATGCCCTGGGACCAATGAAGAAATAAAAAGACAAATGAATTCCCTACTTGCAGTTGGGGAAGAGAAGAAATTGCAAAGGGAGAGGGCAAAGCTAGCCATGAGATCAGCCATAGTTGAATCTCAAGGTGTTTCTGTTGACCTTGAAGAGGAACAAGAAGCACTTGAGGGCATAGTGGGCTCTTGACGTGGCCCACATATCTGCAAACCCACCACCACCTCGCCCATTGCTTCTGCTTCCTTTAGTAGAGTAGTTGGCATTGTTCCACTTCCATCATCATGATCAGGGTCCATAGGTGATTATTTTGTGCCCAGGAACACACCTGGAGCACAACCATCATTAGAGGCCACTAGATGGAATAAGGAGGTACATGAGAAAACCGACATTGCAGTAGCTGATTTTTGGTACTTCAACAACATTGCATTCATTGTGGCGGACAATCCTTATTAGCTGAATTTGGTGACTGCTATGACAATTTCAGGAAAGGGGTACAAGGCCCCCTTTCACAATGATTTGAGTCGGAGGTTAGTAAATTACTACATAGTCCACTTGATTTCATTTTTAATTATTTTTTAGATTTCTTGTTTATTAAATCAAAATTGTGTACTAGGACCTAATTTCACTTTGCACTTACAGGTTGCTCACAAATGCAGTTGCTAGGGAAAGAGAAGTGATGGAGGATCAAAAAATTGAATGGGCAAATTATGGTTGCACCATTCTTTCTGATGGGTGGACAGATCGCAAGAATCGCAACATCATCAATTTTTTGGTTGCTTGCAAGGAGAATGTAGTGTTCTTTAAATCTGTTGATGCCTCCAGCAAGGTGAAAAATGCAGAAACATTGGCTGGAATGTTGGAGCATGTCGTCATGGAGGTGGGGGTAGAGAATGTGGTGCAAATCACCACAAATAATGCAGCAGCATATGTGTCAGTAGGTAGAATCCTTTTAAATTATCACCTTTAGGCATTAGCAATATTTTCACTTTTTGTGGCTTTGTTTTACTTGGTTGCATATTTCTTAAGAATAAATTCTTCTTTTGCAGGAAGAATCCTCCAAGAGAGGCACCCCACTCTTTTTTGGACACCTTGTGCAACACATGTCCTTGACCTTCTTTTGGAGGACATAGGAAAACTTGAGTGGGTGACTCTAGTTGTGGAAGATGGAAGCAGGATCACCAAATATATTTACAATCACCCTTGGGTCCTAAATTTGATGAGACAGCACACCCAGGGGAAAGATTTGGTGAGAGTTGGTGTTACAAGGTTTGCAACGATTTTCTTGATGCTGCAAAGCCTTCTTGCTACATTGACTTCTTTGAAACAAATGTGTGTGAGTGGAGAATGGCTTAAATCACCTTATTCAAAGAAGCCTGAAGGAGAGGTTGTCACATCCATAGTCTTCGACAGCCAATTTGCACAAAGGGCTACAGAGATTGTGAAGGTTGTTACTTCAAAACTTTAATTTTTAAATTTTAGTTATTCTTGATTCAAGTCTCTCATTACTAATTTGTGACTTCATTATTTAATCTTTTTCTAATTTGTATATTTTAATTGTAGGTGTCAGGGCCCTTGGTTCAAGTTCTTTGCTTGGTGGATGGGGATAAAATCCCAATGGGATATCTTTATGAGGCCATGGATAGGGCCAAGGAGTCTATCAAAAATTACTACAAGGGGGATAGACTCAAATTTGATCCCATTTGGGAAATTGTTGATAGGAGGTGGAACAATCAACTCCACCAATCCATTCATGCAGCAAGGTACTTCCCTAACCCTCATTTTAGGTTCAGGGGTTCTTACTCAGATCCGAATGGAGAAGTCATGGAGGGCCTCAGTACATGCATTGAGAGGATGGTACCCGATGTTGAGGAGAGACACCTCATTGTGAGTGAGCTCCAAAATTATGAGGGAGAAAAGGGGTAAGCTATTCTCTTCAGAGTTGTCTAGGAGAGGAAGAACTTGACTCAAACTTTAGGTATAACATTTGCCATTTGGATTTTGGGATCTAAAATGATTGATAAATTATGTTTTTGCTTTTCTTTTTGCTTTCTAACTTTTCCATTTTATTTATTTTGCAAATGCTTGGTGGCAAAATTGGGGTGGAAACACCCCACATCTCAAAAAAACTGTCCTCAGAGGCTTATGTCAACCTTGCAGTTCATCCAATTATGAGCGCAATTGGAGCTTGTTTGAAGCAATCCACACAAAGAAGAGGAGCAAGTTAGCGCAGAAACGACTCAATGACCTTGTCTACATGCAATATAATCTTCGATTGCGCGTAAGGAAGGTAGATGAACTAGAAGGTGGTCCAACTGACATGGATGATATAGATCCTTACAGTGATTGGACATCACAGGAGCAGCCTCCATTGTTTTTCAACATGACATCACTGATTTGGAGAGGCGGGCTATGGAGGAGGGGTGTGGATTTGGTTTCACGTTGGATGACATTGAGGAGGAAGAGGATGAGGATGAGGATTCATTGCCAGTGCTAGAAGTAGGTGGAGACATAGATTCATCCAGGATGAAGGATGATCCAGCCATACCGAGCGAGGAGGCACAGTCATGCCCACAGCAAACTCATACGACTAGACCCTCTAGTTCTACCTCTCCCCAATTTTTTGCTAGAGGTGGGAAGAGGAAGTTGTAATTGTAATTTGTAATGATGTATTTACTTTTGTTTTTACAAAAACTATTTACTATTTTTCTTCCAGGCTTCCAGCCATCAACATTCCTCATGAGGATGCGATTTTGTAGACACTTTGCATTTAAATATATCTAGAATCATATTGTTTCTTTTGTGTTATCATTTATTGACTCAGTGGATGCATCTTCTCATTAAATTTTGCAAAAAAAATGCTTTTATTATTAAATTTAAGTGTGTTTGTAAGTTGTCGAGTTTTTTACCGAGTTTTTCCCAAGTTTTTTTTCCAAGGGCTTGGCGAGTCGAGCTGAGTCGTGAGTAGTCCAACTATGCATACACTCATGGTACTAATCAGTAAGACAAGGGATTTCAAGCCTAGATGGGATTCTACTTTTTTCATGGCCTATGAAGAAGTTATCTATCTAGAACAGCAATTGAAAAATCTGTCAGTAGCTCCAACAACTGAAATTGAATGCATGACAACCAATTCATTGAATTTGCTAGAAAGGAAAAGGAAAAAGGGAATAAAATTCTAGATGACAGCTTGCTATTATCCTATGTGGCAATTCATTTTCTTATTGGAGGATTCTTCCCCATCATTTGTGCCAAGTTCCTATTGGCTGGTATTTTTGATAATGTTTATCTAGATAGGTTTTGAGTGTATTGAACCCTAATAGGGTTTAGGTGGCGAAATCTTGACCCTTGATCTACCAATCTTAGCCATTTGGCATATTTGGAAGCACTATATAAACCCATTCATTTTCATTTGTAAGAGGTTAAAAAGTTAGAAAAAAGTTAGAGAAGTCAAAAGAGAGACTTGAAGAATTGTTGCTATTTTGCTGCTAAGATTAATAAAGACATTGAAGTGTGATGTTTTCTATTCAATCTTTGGAGCATTTGCATGGTTATTCAGCGTCTCAAATCAAGCTTTAAAAAAATTAGTTTAAGTATTTGAGTAGAATGTTAGATTGTTGTCTATGATTCATGGTGAAACTCCTAATCCATACCACTGGCAGTTTGTTGATTGCAAATTTGCCTTGTGTGGTCAATTAGAATTCTTGAATGTGCTTAAGTTCAATTGTTATTCAATCATTGATATGTGTTCAATTGATGGTGTCTGTGCTTGGCAGTAATTGGAAAATTCATTTGATCTCCATAGAAAATTGCATTAGCCTTAGTGGGGTTGTTCTTGTATGGCAAAACTAAGACTAATAGAGTTTCACTAGAAATCACCCTTCATCCATGCATTCTTAAGCATATTTTAGCATTCCTCAACCCTCATATTTTGCATTTTCTTTGATATACATCTAGTAGAATTAGCAAGTGAACCACATTGCATATCATTCGAACATCATTCCTTGAAGTCAAGGCATTCATCCTTTAAGAAGTACGTAAGGAACCTTAGGAACCTTGGAGTCTTCCAATCGATCAAATAATTTAACATTTGGGATGATTTTTCTCAAGAGAGGATTTATTTTGTGTTTGATTATGCCTAAACAACACATCTGCAAGTTTCCCTTTTAGTTTGGTCTTAGTTTAGTTGCATCAATCTTAGAATAGCTTCCTTTTATTGCTTGGTCGGGCCAAGGTTTCAGTTTGCATTGAGTCATCACCAATGCCTTTGTTGGCTCCTTTAGGTTAGTTAGTCTTTTAGTTTAGTTTTCTTTCGTTAGCTTAGTTTGCTTTGGTTAATTTTGAGGGATACCCACAATTGAGAAGGCGATCATACTCGAACACACTCTAGCATTTTCAAATATTGATCATTCTTGAATGATTTTTCATAAGGATCTCCATGTGTTATCATTTGTTTGGGATTTGTACTTAACTTGGAAAAGTCACTTATTGTACCTAGATGTTGACACCTTTTGATATTTTTACACACTAATAGACTTCGGGTTATTGTAATTCAAAAGTGAAGTTGTGAATAGTGAAAAATCTAAAGTCTTGCGCTTCAACACCATTGTATTGGTTAAACCCTAGTGAGCTTTATTTCTTACAAGCCAAAAGTCAAGTGAAAATATGTGAAAAGAAAGCAATATCATGAAAAAATGATGAAGAAAAACAAAAGAAAAATTGAAAATGAAATGAAATCGAAACCAAAGTACTTGGCTATGGGAATATGAGAATAACTCCATTGGGGCTCTGGACGCCCAATGGAGCAATATTCATGAGGTCTGCAATGATAACCTTGTCAAGGCCATAGGCGTTCCAACTGGCAGCAAGGCTCTATCCAAGATGGTTTTGGAATTAAGATAAACTACGTAACCATTCACAATATAACTTGAGAATTGCAGTCATCCTGTGAGAGGAAATTAATACAAATGCACACGCATTGGTTATCATAGGTTAAGTCACTTGGTACAATTTGAGTTTTTTTTTCAGTTTTCGTATATTTTCTAACCTTTAGATTTACTTAGAGATCTTTTTCACAAATTTTGGGTTTTGAATGAATTTTATTCTCGAAATGTTCAAGAACATTTCTTCATTGAAATCACCAAATGTTTTGACCAAATCACATATCACCCCATTTAATATCACCCCATCATAAATGGGGACCCCTCTTTGCTTTGTCGTAGCTTAGAATAAGTGTCGGTCTTTTTGTGAGATGATCCAACATGATCAGCATGTAGTGAGTTGAGCAATTCACCTTTGGAACTTGAAAAGCATCAAAATTTGACCAAGGCATGAAAACGATTTAGGCTGTCATTACTCTCCGCACCCCTTGTCAGTGCTCTCGGCACGCCCTTCCATTGCTCTCAACACCCACTTCCATTGCTTCTGGCACCCCCTGTCAGTGCTCTCGGCACGCCCTGTCATTGCTCTCCGCACCCACTTCCATTGCTTCCGGCACCCCCTTCCATTTCTATTGGCACCCTTTGTCATTCACTTCGATGAAGTGTGAAGGAAAGCAAAGATTTGATTAAGTCAAGTTCGAGTATAGAATGAAGGGTGGCGATGCTTTGAACCCCACACGATGCAAGATGCAACGAATAAAGAACCACAATGCATGCGATGCATTCGATAACACTAAGCTTCCACGATGAAATTTTATGCTATGATCAATGCAGGTTGCAAGTACAATGAAGAATTCAAATGGTGATCGATGAAAAGCATTTAATAAGGGTTGCCACACCAATGCAAGTATTCGAAATCAACGCCTTGTGATGTTTTAAAACTCGAAGTGGCCTATGCAATCTCAATTAAAGATCAAAGTTCTAAAAGTTCTAGGTTGGCAATTAAATATTTGAAGGTAAAATTCGATGCAATTCATTAATGATCGACCAAGAGACATTTAATGATCCCTTTGAGTTGCTCTAATGTGTTTGATCAATTAAGGTGACGACTCTATCCAACTTAGCAATTTTAAAAGTATCATGATTTGATCGATTTATTGCAAATAACATTTAATGTAAGAGCTCAGCGATTTGAGATATCAAAAATGTCATTTAGAATTCGTGAGTGATATTCAATAATGGTGGTGGAAATGTTTGTCATCCCAATCGAGGCTTATTAAATGCAGATCGCCTAAACCTTGTGATGGGTTATTGATCCATCCAAATGACTATAAGCTTGAAATTGATCATTGCATTTGAACAATTTCAAAATCGATATTGCACTTGAATTTAGAGTTAGTAATCTTGTTCGAATTATGAATGCATAAATGATCTTGAGAAACAGCGACTCATGTTTGAACAACAAGGATTTTAGCAATTTCATGAAAGGGAGGTAATTTTGATCAGCAATTTGTATTTTTATCTATTTCGAATTCGCAGCCACATCAACAGCAAAATTGCATCATTTTGGAGGATAATCGAATTGTTTGATTCTGGTCTGCACATCGAAAGCAAGACAAGATATTAATAAGGCAGCGAATTTGCATCTATTTTGATCACTGCGTTTGATCAAAATATCCATAAAGGGGAATTGAATCAGTATATCAGGTCTGAGATGGGTTTCAAATCATCTTAAATCATTATGTTTTATAATAATCTGGTTTTTTGTCTTTGTCTGATCCTGATTATAATAATCTTCTTTATTTCATTTTGATCACTTTAAGAGCTTTTGTAAGCAATCATTGTTAGCTTAAGACGATTATGTTTCAATGTAGGGCTAGACGAGTAGCCTAGGGTCAAGATTATTATTAGAATTAGGTTCCTAGCTTAGATGATCAATTCATATTCGCAAGCAAACATCATTTCATGAAACTAACAGTGCAACATTCACTATTTTCATAATTTTAGAGAAATTTAAAAGTATACCAATTCTCGCAGGTGCAAGATGGCGGGAACAAGGCAAGCCCTCATCAAGGAAGATAAAGAACATAATTGTGGAGTCCAAGATCCCAATCTAGGCCAGATTGATATGAAGAAGTTTCAAGGCTCACTTTACACCACCAAACCAATAAGATACGTCAAGTCAATGATAGATAGTGGTATTGTGCAGTGCAATGCAATGAGCTCATCATCGAATGTGCCAGACACTATGATCCAAATAGAAGTGTGATTGACATCCGATGGAACAGAGACCACTACCTATCCTAAGAAGCAATCAACGAGGCCTTTCATATACCTCAATTCAAGAACATGATATACAAGAACATTGATAGTGCAAAGACGATCCAATAAATGTCAAGAGATAGTTAACAAGTATTGGCTATTGAAGAGCAAGCCTTGATCAATTGGACAAGAATCATTAGCAACAACAGTAATTTGCAATTCAGGAGGCTTGAACAAATGAAGACATTCTACATGGGCTCATACATTATATACTCACTTGCTTGGGCTTATTGGTATGTGGTACTTGTTGGGACTCCAAAAATTTTGTTTAATTTTGAAGACCTAGGCTCAAAATTATGTGTTCCATTCAGAATCGCCCTTCAGAGCAAGCCTATGTAGCTCATTTGGTGAACTTGTACTTTGCATCGAAGAATTGTCAAGTGAAATCCTTTTGGGGGATGGTTATACACCTTATGAAGATGCCATGTGTCTGTCTGCGGCTTCCTCATATCAGATTTGATGCGTTTGTGAAGTCTCCTTCGGAAGTCCTAAGGTTAAGGCTGCATATTGTACCTTTCTGCATTTTTCTAAGTAGCCCTGTTTGACACCTTGTTTTGAGGCCTTGTATCTTTTTACCAGTTGATTGTCAAGAAAAACGGAGAGTTTCTAGTGATTCTCTACTATTTTTTGAGCCCCCATGCCAAGTGGCTAAGTCCCATCAATCCGTTTAACTAATTTTCAAAGTTGGTTCTATATGTAAAAAGTTCAGTTCTGCAACTGAACATAGTCAAACAGCAGTTTGAAGGCCACTTTGAAAATTTATATTTCATGCCCAGTCGACCTTCACTTCAAAGCAATTGTTCCCCATGATTATCTGTAAAATTATCTACCATATCCCAGATTTGTAGCCCCCCAGCTCGTCATTTGCTCAGTTTTTTAGACCCATTTCAAATGCATTTTTTCAGAGTTTCAGCATCAACATGTTAAGATTTTCAGAGGAGCCAACTTTGAGGGTGAGTAATTTTCACATGTGACTTAATCAGGTCAAACCCTCTTGCACACTCATTCAAGATATATTGATGTGCTAATATACCATGTGGTGGCTCCTGAAGTGTTGATTTGATATTTTTTCAAATTAGGGTTTGAAGGCTACTCAAGTTGATTCAGCAGTTTCAGATTCTGAAACAGTTGAGTAGGCAAATTTGACAATGAATAACTTTTGTCTCGGATGTCATATCGACGATCCGTCAAGTGCCCCAATCTTTTAGCATGCCAACCTACAGGCCCTAATCAGATGTTTTGCTCAGTTTTTAAAGCTCGTTTCAGGAGATACTCAGGTGTTTTGAGCAAAAATCAAAGTTGCAATAAAAGTCAGAGTTGAAGATTCCAAACTCAATTTCTCAGATCCCTGGCACATTCAGCAAGTGAATCAAAGCATTTTAGTCAGATCAGTTGCATGGAAACGAAAAAAAAAATTAGCCAGGCCCACCTTGGGGCCCGACTATAGTTGATGCCCAGTATGACCTTTAAGGCTCAAATAGTTTAATAAATATTATTTTTAATCATTTTGATTAAAATAATATTATATTTAAATAAAGGGAGGGCCAGTTAATTAATTTTAACAATTAGCCAAAAAAAAAGGGGGGAAATGATATGATTTTATTTAATCATTTGTTCGATTTAAGTAAAGTTTATTAGAGAAGGGTCAAGGTTGATTAAATCATTTTATAATGTTTTAATAATCAAGAGATTATTTAATTTTCTCTAGGATGATTTCAGCGGAAATTCAAAGGTTGGTTTTAAAATTCAATTTAGCAAGTGATTTTTAAAAAATTTCTTGAAGACTACGTTCCCCCCAAAACATTTCTTGTGGGCCCTACTCCCAAAGGTGCAAAGTGGGAGGTGAGTTATTTAAAATATCTTGTTGAAGATTTAAAGGGCCCAATATATTAAATAATATCTCAAAAGGTAGGGCGGTCCCATAGCAAGTGCAAGCATTATGAAGTATTTTGATATCTTCTCCAGCACCGTGTGAAAAGCAGGGTAGACAGCAGTGCGGGATAAGCCTCTACGCAGTGAAAGTGCTATCTCGCGCTATGAGAGAGGCCTTCCAAGATGGGCACTGGCTATCCAGGGGAAAATTTGCACCGCCTGGATAGCCGTGCTTCCTCGGTCCGTGCCCCTCCGCGTTCGTGTCTGCCCGCCTGCGTGAAAGGTGCCCGTGAAAGGACGTCGCCTCAAACCGCTCGCCACACGTCTGCCGGTCCGGATTTCCCTTTTTCCTGCGGATTCCGGATTTAGCCCCTCCGCCTGCATGCCGTTCCGTTTTGTGGTTTCGTACGGTTGTGACTGTGGTATACTCATAAACCCTTTGAAATTAACAGCTTCCGATATGTGCAAAAGAAATAGGTTAATTTTTCATCGGTTTTCACTTTCTCTTTTTTTTTTAATATTACTTTCACATTTTCTTAGTCGTTTTTTTAACCTGTTGCATTTCCTGTAGGTTTATGGTTATCTATTGTGATGTTGCACTCGCCAATAGTCTGGAATTGTTTTTATCTTTATTAATTAATCAGCCAATATGCAACATGTGGAAGTCAAGATGAATCACAATATTTTTTAAAAAAAAAAAAATTCAAAATTTCAAAAATGATAATGAAAAGTTCATTTAATAAATATCATATGTATCAATAATGAACAATTTTCTTTTTGATTATTTTAATATATACAAATTTTTAGTCATAAATTTAAATACTTTTCATTTAGTCATTAAAAAAAACCTATTTATATATATATATATATATATATATATATATATATATATATATATATTAGGGGGAAAGGTACCAAAAAATTGATAATGAAAAGTTCATTTAATAAATATCACATGTACCAGTAGTGGATAATTTTTTTTTTTGATCATTTTAATATATGATCATTTTAGAATTATGTTTAAAAAAATTATATTTTTAATATAACAATTATTATATATAATAATTATTAATACTATTTTATTGAAGTGAGATTTATAGTTAATATTATATAAATATAATTAAAATAATAATAATTAAGAATTATAGAAAATATTTTTTTACTTGTAATATAATATTTTAAATGATATTATATATTAATAATGATATTTATAATTTAACTCTTTTAATAATTACGTCGAAGGCATCTTATTTGAAAGAGATGACCTCGGTTTTTCATCGAACGACGGATAATGTTGTAGAAGAGAAGCAAGACCATCGAAACGATCTTTTGGGTTCAATTTTATCAGTATTATTTAACATGTCATTGATTTGTATTTGTCCGATACTTTAGTATAACACTATACTTTGTTTCTTTTTGGTAAAATGCACTCTCGCACATTCATTTTTTAAAAAATTTATTCCCACGTGTTTGTACATGGCCTTAGACAAATATTGGCATAAATTGCAAGTAAAAAAAAATCCCATAACATAGATATGTTAGAGAGACATTAATGTGCATCACAATGAGGTGTCAAAAATATATGAAACCTACAAAACATGAAAGCAACTTCCCCTATAAAGGTCAAATGCGTATGTAAAGATAGATATTGTTTGAATGTCAAATTCCCCTATACCCTTGAAAACTTCATTTATGATCAACTTTCAAATGGATCAATAAATTCACTAGGAAGGCTCAAATAAGTGTGGTAGGAAACAATGAAATTCTAACCTTTGTGAAATGAATCTACACCTTCTACATGTTAAATTTGTCCTCTAATTTGAAATCTTTTCAAGACCTTATGAGATTTAGTAAGCAACATCATTAATATAGCTGAAATATGGAAGAGCCAAATATTTTTCATTAGAGAATAAGAATAAGAAAAAGTTTTAACAAATTGGTTATTTTTTAATTTATATATATAAATTTTTTATTCATAATTTATATGCCTAATTTTTAAAATATCTTTATTGTCCATTTTTCAAACATAGATAAATAAAATTCATACCTAGATAATCTTCAAATATAAATACCACCCCTTACAGAATACAATAGATTGAATGATGAGACAATGTTGAATGGGAAGTGGGAGACAACATAAATACACCAAGATGATGAATAGATATAATATAGAAATGAAAATATAAAGCATCATAGAGCTACCACCATGATTGGAAATCAAATCCATTGGAAATGCACATATCATTCATATTAATTATAGTCACAATATGAGAGAACTCACACTACCAAATTTGTTGTCAAATATAAGCATAGGAGATATATCATTGCAACTTTGTATTATATATATAATAATAAATGTGACCATTGTGGAAGTGAGTAAGTCACTACACATAAATTTCACAAAAGCTTACAAAAGGATGAGCCAATTTTTCACATATACAATAGTAGTCTAACTCAAAAGTACAATATACAAATAATGTCTTTATCTTAATTCCACAATCCACTCCCTCCAAGCTCTAATTTTAAAATAGAGTTAAAGTACTTAACGATTAATACATTGGAGAATAATACACTATAGTGATTAACCAAAAAAGTGTTGATCATGATCCTCCATATGAATATCATCAACACCTGAAAATACATATGAGGACATTATAAGATTAATTTTCAAATTGAAGACTCAAATTTGATTGAAGTTCATTTCATAATTTACTTACCGTTTCCGCTTTGCATTGTGTCCATTATTGTCATCATTTGATTAAGATCAATAGAAAATGGTTGCATGTTTTTTTGAGAGTTTTGTTGGCCATCTAAAGTTGCAATAACATTCACATTAATATATCACGTATAAAATTAATTTATATATTAAAGACTGAAAATTAATGAAGTTCACTTCACAATTTCATTACCATCTCTAGCTTGCATGGCATCAACTATTGTTGTTGTTGTCTTCTCAGGATCAACAAAAATCGGTACCATATATTCTTGATTTTTTTGATGATCTTCTAATGCTGCAATAACAAGCACATTCAACACATCAGCTTAGATAAAATTAATTACAAACTAAAGACACAAAATTGATTGTTTTTATTTAATAATTTTGTGACCATATCTAGTTTGTATTGCATCCATTGTCATTGATGTTTGGTTAAGATCAATAGAAAAGGGCAGCATATGTTGTTGATCTTTTTCTTTATCACCTGAAATTGCATTGAAGTACACATGTAACACATCAACTTAGATAAAATGCTCAAGTATAAAATCACATTACGTAATTAATCTAAACAATATTAAAATTCATAATTACCTGCAACAGTTTGTTGAAATGTTTGAGCTGAAATAATACTAAGCATTGATTGTTGATCTCTAGAAATTGTATCTTTTTGTTTAATTAAGTACAAAAAAATGGTTAGAGATAGGAATTGAGTATTTTTCAATAAAAATTAATAAAAATGTTTAATATTGACTAACTTACTATCTACAGCTTGTATTTCATCTGTTAGCATTTGGTTTAGATCAGTGGAGAAAGGCAATCGACATCGTCGAGTACTTTCTTGATCATTCAAACCTATAATAAACATATGTTTAACATATGAAATAAAAATAAGAAGTATTGATATGTGAATTACTCAAATACCTATGAATAAATGTACTCACCTTGCTGCATGATAATATCTCTTTCTTCTTGTATTGCTATGCCTGAGCGATTGGTGACCTTTTTTTTCTTTTGCTTTCTACATCTTGTAGAGGGGAATAGAAAAGTTTCATGCTCCTCAACTCTTTCATTTAAGTTTTCAGATATGGCATTACGTCTTTGATGAATAGAATGACGTTTGTGCATTTTGGTTGGACAAAACCATGGTGATATTCGTCTAATAGACATGTTCTCTGAGCCAGGGATTGATCTAAATTTGGAAGATGAAGCAAGAGATGCATTGATATCTTTTCTAAACCTCTCAACACACTGACTAAAAATGTTTTTTTCATCTTCACTGGTCGGTAAATTTTGGAGCAATGAATTTAAATAATGAATGGAACTTTGAAATCCATCATTAGAAGTATTAGATGATATCCAACCATCTGTAATAGAAATAATAGTGATTAAGTCAAAAAATATTTAAAAACAACGCATATTTCATTATGTGTGTGTGTCTGTACATATATATATGTACGCATATATATATATATATATATATATATATATATATATATATATATATATATATATATATATATATATATATATATATATATATATATATATATGCATTTATACATATATACATATATATACATACATATATGTATGTATATGTATATATATGTATGTGTGTGTACATATGTGTAGATTTTGTCAAGCTTCTTAATAGTAAATCACGATTTTGTGAAATTTTGACCATGTCTTAATACTTGAGTTAAGAGCTCAAAGCCATCATTTTATCTTTTGGATAGTGATGAGCATCATCGAAGTAAACTCAATATTTGCACACCCAAAAAATGTTTCACTAATCCTAAATGTCATACTTATATTGACACTTCCATAACACTTTTCTATTTTTGGATATAATTAAGATTTAATCAAATTTGGATTTCATATATATGAATGCTTAAGAATTTGTTTGCATGAAAATGTGAACAAATTTCAAACCACTAATTAATCACTTTTTAAATTATTTGTAGGCATTTGAAAACTAGTTCAAAGGACACGTAGTGGACCAAGATTTTTCCTCATATTGCACACCAAAATTCAGGTAAATTTGTCTAGAGTGTGTTTCTTGTTGTATAATATTTGTCAACAATCGTTAAACTAGATTAAATTTTGCATACTAACTTCTCTTTTAAATGTTCAAAATTTTGTACTGGATATAATAGTTTAGTTTTTTTAAAATTTTGATGTCTTATTTTGTATGTTTTCTTATTATATTTTGTCTCCTTTATAGTGTAAGTACTCAAAAAAATTAAAATATAAGAGAATAATTATTATAGAATAAAAAGGTCATGTTTTTGTTTTCTTAGATTCAAATTATCTTGTTAAAGCTTAGGTGTCCGATTTCCAATATAGGTTTAGGTGTCTCAACCATGAGATGTGGCATTCTATTTTATTAATGATATGATGGTTTTCATATGATTTTGGTATTAGTAAAATATATTGTTGAGGATATTGATACAAATAAAATGGTATCAATGTAGTTGTTACTAGATATTTGAACAAGCTAGAGGGCCACTAACCATATTAATATTATCCAGAATGGGTAGAAAGAATAAATGGGAATCACTTATCAAGCTAGATGTGCAAGACATCTCCAACGAGGGAAATAATTTCTCAAGTGAAGACCTTGAATGGACACCAATTGGAGATGATAATAACCGACATATAGACTTATGTGCTGCTATCCCTTTTGAGAGACTCTCTCACTTTGTCCAAGGAGAAGGTTTATTGGATGACACTGAGACACAATTTGTAATTAAAAAGCATAAAGTGTACAATTTGACAGAACCTAATGACCACGCCACCAAGATGTATTTAAGGTTTGTTTAGATTTAATAAATTAATTAAGCACATCACCTTTTATATTTGTCATTAATTATATCAATTAATATATATTTTGTACATGTATAAACAGTTATCATTGTGCTTATGGGCCTGAGGATAGAAGAAATAAACCTGAAAACAATCTTGAAAAAATGCAAAGGATACGAAGGTTTACTCAAAAAAGGGGTTGTCAAGCCCACTTTTATGTTAAGGTTATGTATGGTAGACCAAATGTTGCAATCATCACATATAATGAGTTTAGCCATCAAGATGCTAATGGTGAATTTTGTCATGGAAAGGATGACCCTTCTGGTGATCCAAGAAGTAGTGTTGCACCAAGATTATCAAATGAATGCAAATCATATATTGAATCCTTATTGTTGATGGGTGTGTCAATTGACACAATATGTGAACAACACTATTTGGATCGTGGTTTGACAAAGTTGATGAATAAGAGGGACACATGCTTGTTGAGGAAGGATGTATTGAATGCATGGAAAAGAGTACGCTCTCTTCGATCACAAAAAAATGAAGATGATGCAAAAAGTGTATGTTTGTGGCATGAAGAGGAGAAAGATAACTTCTTCTACTATAAAACACCAAACAATGAGGAAAATGTTCCATTTATCATAGGCATTCAAACACCATGGATGCGGGAGATGATGGTGAAACATTCACATAACTCAATTATTGCAATGGATTCCACATTTTCAACAAACAAATATGGGGTAAGTAGAACCATATTAATTGTATTTGTGGATCTTAATTTAGTTAGTGGTCTATTTTATCTAAAAAATTACTTATCAATAGTTTATTCATGTGTAGTATCAATTATATTCCTTGCTCGTATTTGATGAACAAGAGGCTGGTGTGCCTGTTGCATGGGCCATATCTTCAAGAAATAAAGTTGAAGATATAAATGAATGGTTGATGGAGGTTTACAAGAGAGGGAAACAAGATAAAGAAGATTGGCATGTCAATGCATTCATGACAGATGATGCTAGTGCAGAGATTGAAGCAATCAGGTTTTATTAGTCTTAGTTTATGTTTATGAGATTGTAATTTCTTAATATTTAGTTTATCAAAATTTATATTCCCTAATTTTCAACATTAACTAGTTTCAATTTAACAATTAATTTTGTTAAAATCCCACTTATAAACTTTGATGATGTAACTTGTAGGTTATCCTTTGATTGTCAAGTATTGTTATGCATTTGGCATGTACGTAGGGCATGGTTGAAGAATGTGTATAGGTAAGTCAATCATTAATTAAAACATATGGTAAATTACATGCGTCAACTTCATAATTTGATCTTCTATTATGTAATCCAGGTATGTTAGTAATAAGGATGTTGCAACACATATATTTGATAGATTGGGTGAGATAATGTATGAAATAAGTGATGATCAAGGCATCACTACTCAATCGATCAAAAATTTTATGGAGGAATTCAAAGAAGAGAAGAAATTTATTGATTACTTTCAAAATACTTGGTGTCATGATGAGAGTCGTATTGGTAAGATAATCAAGATATCAATTATTGTTTGTATACATTTTCATAATTTAAGTTGTTTTTTGTATATGCTAAGACTTCATTATGTTTGTTTGTATAGCAATGTGGGCAAAACATTTTCGAAACTTCTCTCATGCAAATCAAGAAACCAATGCTTCTATAGAGTCATACCACTCCCACATTAAGAGTCACTATTTAAGTGATCGTTCTAAGAAATGCACAAGGAGAATGGATTGGCTTATTCATACACTTCTTCATAGAGTAGAACCATTCTACAAAAATAAAAGATATTTGCAGTTATCTGGATTCCTCACAAACTTCAAAAAGGAAAGATATTACATAACTGCTCTAGAGAGATCAAAAAATATAGCAGATGCAGATTGTTTTCTATATGATCTCCTCCCTAACACATATAGGATAAGAAGCCAAACAATTCCAACAAAATGGTATTTTGTTAGGAAATTTGAACCAAATTTGCATGTGTGTGACTGTGATTGGGCAAAAAGAGGAAACACATGCAAACATGTGTTGAAGGTCTTAGATATTCTAAAGAGAAACAAACCAAATGAGCAAGACCAGGTTGTTGGTAAGTGTCATTTCATATTTAAGTTTAATATTTATATTTTTAATTATTATAATTTTTTTTCAATACTAACTAAATTAATCTTATTGAATTGTAGATGATGTTACTCCACTGGTTGATGATATTGATGAAGTTAGAGGGAATTCTAGTCATGAAATTGACATCATTGGTAATGTTGATATGATGTTTATAATTAAGTATAAAATGATTTTTTGATTCATATCATTGATTAATTCTTATTTCAATTGTAGATGGTTGCATACCCTCAGAAGATCAAGATGTGCATGGGGTTGTCGTTGGTGAAGCTCAAAGAACTGGTAATTCTTAAAAGCATCATTCTATAATGAAATATGCGTTGTTTTTAAATATTTTTTGACTTAATCACTATTATTTCTATTACAGATGGTTGGATATCATCTAATACTTCTAATGATGGATTTCAAAGTTCCATTGATTATTTAAATTCATTGCTCAAAAATTTACCGACCAGTGAAGATGAAAAAAACATTTTTAGTCAGTGTGTTGAGAAGTTTAGAAAAGATATCAATGCATCTCTTGCTTCATCTTCCAAATTTAGATCAATCCCTGGCTCAGAGAACATGTCTATTAGATGAATATCACCATGGTTTAGTCCAACCAAAATGCACAAACGTCATTCTATTCATCAAAGACGTAATGCCATATCTGAAAACTTAAATGAAAGAGTTGAGAAGCATGAAACTTTTCTATTCCCCTCTACAAGATGTAGAAAGCAAAAGAAAAAAAAGGTCACCAATCGCTCAGGCATAGCAATACAAGAAGAAAGAGATATTATCATGCAGCAAGGTGAGTACATTTATTCATAGGTATTTGAGTAATTCACATATCAATACTTCTTATTTTTATTTCATATGTTAAACATATGTTTATTATAGGTTTGGATGATCAAGAAAGTACTTGACGCCGTCGATTGCCTTTCTCCATTGATCTAAACCAAATGCTAACAGATGAAATACAAGCTGTAGATAGTAAGTTAGTCAATATTAAACATTTTTATTAATTTTTATTGAAAAATACTCAATTCCTATCTCTAACCATTTTTTTGTACTTAATTAAACAAAAAGATACAATTTCTAGAGATCAACAATCAATGCTTAGTATTATTTCAGCTCAAACATTTCAACAAACTGTTGCAGGTAATTATGAATTTTAATATTGTTTAGATTAATTACGTAATGTGATTTTATACTTGAGCATTTTATCTAAGTTGATGTGTTACATGTGTACTTCAATACAATTTCAGGTGATAAAGAAAAAGATCAACAACATATGCTGCCCTTTTCTATTGATCTTAACCAGACATCAATGACAATGGATGCAATACAAACTAGATATGGTCACAAAATTATTAAATAAAAACAATCAATTTTGTGTCTTTAGTTTGTAATTAATTTTATCTAAGTTGATGTGTTGAATGTGCTTGTTATTGCAGCATTAGAAGATCATCAAAAAAATCAAGAATATATGGTACTGATTTCTGTTGATCCTGAGAAGACAACAACAACAATAGTTGATGCCATGCAAGCTAGAGATGGTAATGAAATTGTGAAGTGAACTTCATTAATTTTCAGTCTTTAATATATAAATTAATTTTATACGTGATATATTAATGTGAATGTTATTGCAACTTTAGATGGCCAACAAAACTCTCAAAAAAACATGCAACCATTTTCTATTGATCTTAATCAAATGATGACAATAATGGACACAATGCAAAGCGGAAACGGTAAGTAAATTATGAAATGAACTTCAATCAAATTTGAGTCTTCAATTTGAAAATTAATCTTATAATGTCCTCATATGTATTTTCAGGTGTTGATGATATTCATATGGAGGATCATGATCAACACTTTTTTGGTTAATCACTATAGTGTATTATTCTCCAATGTATTAATCGTTAAGTACTTTAACTCTATTTTAAAATTAGAGCTTGGAGGGAGTGGATTGTGGAATTAAGATAAAGACATTATTTGTATATTGTACTTTTGAGTTAGACTACTATTGTATATGTGAAAAATTGGCTCATCCTTTTGTAAGCTTTTGTGAAATTTATGTGTAGTGACTTACTCACTTCCACAATGGTCACATTTATTATTATATATATAATACAAAGTTGCAATGATATATCTCCTATGCTTATATTTGACAACAAATTTGGTAGTGTGAGTTCTCTCATATTGTGACTATAACTAATATGAATGATATGTGCATTTCCAATGGATTTGATTTCCAATCATGGTGGTAGCTCTATGATGCTTTATATTTTCATTTCTATATTATATCTATTCATCATCTTGGTGTATTTATGTTGTCTCCCACTTCCCATTCAACATTGTCTCATCATTCAATCTATTGTATTCTGTAAGGGGTGGTATTTATATTTGAAGATTATCTAGGTATGAATTTTATTTATCTATGTTTGAAAAATGGACAATAAAGATATTTAAAAAATTAGGCATATAAATTATGAATAAAAAATTTATATATATAAATTAAAAAATAACCAATTTGTTAAAACTTCTTCTTATTCTTATTCTCTAACGAAAAATATTTGGCTCTTCCATATTTCAGCTATATTAATGATGTTGCTTACTAAATCTCATAAGGTCTTGAAAAGATTTCAAATTAGAGGACAAATTTAACATGTAGAAGGTGTAGATTCGTTTCACAAAGGTTAGAATTTCATTGTTTCCTACCACACTTATTTGAGCCTTCTTAGGGAATTTATTGATCTATTTGAAAGTTGATCATAAATGAAGTTTTCAAGGGTATAGGGGAATTTGACATTCAAACAATATCTATCTTTACATACGCATTTGACCTTTATAGGGGAAGTTGCTTTCATGTTTTGTAGGTTTCATATATTTTTGACACCTCATTATGATGCACATTAATGTCTCTCTAACATATCTATGTTATGGGATTTTTTTTTACTTGCAATTTATGCCAATATTTGTCTAAGGCCATGTACAAACACGTGAGAATAATTTTTTTTAAAAATGAATGTGCGAGAGTGCATTTTACCAAAAAGAAACAAAGTATAGTGTTATACTAAAGTATCGGACAAATACAAATCAATGACATGTTAAATAATACTGATAAAATTGAACCCAAAAGATCGTTTCGATGGTCTTGCTTCTCTTCTACAACATTATCCGCCGTTCGATGAAAAATCGAGGTCATCTCTTTCAAATAAGATGCCTTCGACGTAATTATTAAAAGAGTTAAATTATAAATATCATTATTAATATATAATATCATTTAAAATATTATATTACAAGTAAAAAAATATTTTCTATAATTCTTAATTATTATTATTTTAATTATATTTATATAATATTAACTATAAATCTCACTTCAATAAAATAGTATTAATAATTATTATATATTATAATTGTTATATTAAAAATATAATTTTTTTAAACATAATTCTAAAATGATCATATATTAAAATGATCAAAAAAAAAATTATCCACTATTGGTACATGTGATATTTATTAAATGAACTTTTCATTATCAATTTTTTGGTACCTTTCCCCCTAATATATATATATATATATAATTAATTGAGTGAAAATAGGTTTTTTTTAATGACTAAATGAAAAGTATTTAAATTTATGACTAAAAATTTGTATATATTAAAATAATCAAAAAGAAAATTGTTCATTATTGATACATATGATATTTATTAAATGAACTTTTCATTATCATTTTTGAAATTTTGAATTTTTTTGTTTTTTTTAAAATATTGTGATTCATCTTGACTTCCACATGTTGCATATTGGCTGATTAATTAATAAAGATAAAAACAATTCCAGACTATTGGCGAGTGCAACATCACAATAGACAATTTCAGACTATTGGCGAGTGCAACATCACAATAGATAACCATAAACCTACAGGAAATGCAACAGGTTAAAAAAACGATTAAGAAAATGTGAAAGTAATATTTAAAAAAAAAAAAAAAGTGAAAACCGATGAAAAATTAACCTATTTCTTTTGCACATATCGGAAGCTGTTAATTTCAAAGGGTTTCTGAGTATACCACAGTCACAACCGTACGAAACCACAAAACGGAACGACACGCAAGCGGAGGGGGTAAATCTGAAATCCGCAAGAAAAAGGGAAATCCGAACCGGCAGACATGTGGCAAGCGGTTTGAGGCGACGTCCTTTCACGGGCTCCTTTCACGCAGGCGGGCAGACACGAACGCGGAGGGACACGGACCGACGAAGCACGGCTATCCAAGCGGTGCAAATTTTCCCCTGGATAGCCAATGCCGACAAGATGTGCATGGGCTAAGGGACGCAAAAAGTTGGGGTCATTACTTATCCCGCAAAGGTCCGGTGAGCACACAAGGCACAAGATAAGCGGCGAGGCGAGGCAAGACATACAAAATGTTATCCCGCGTGTTGCCGGAAGATGTTGCAAGAAGGCGCAGGATAAGAGAGGCGGTGGGAGGGGGAGTTTTTCTTCTTGCCTCGCACGTTGAATGAGCCCGTTCAATCTTTGCGCAGGATAACAATCAAAAACGTGGTAAAGCAAGATGAAATGAATCGAAGGAAAAGAAAATAACGAGCATGGAAGACAAAATGGAATTAGGGCATAGTGTGCACGCAAGGGGTGGCTCGTTTTAGGGTTTGCATTGGCTGGGAATTGCTTCTCACTCTGATATTTTTTACAGTCTGTAGGTAGTACGAGAACCATAACGAGACAATGCTAATGAAGTATTTTCTTTCCTCAGACCTTGCACAGTGTAGAGCAACATTATTTTCAGGTGAAAGAAAGGCTCGATGCAGTGGTATTAAGCCTTGCTCCCGTGATCTCCATGAGTATTTATGCGAAATTTGGGAGCTATTGAGACATTTTGTGTAGAATGTGGAAGCATCAATGAGGGGTTATCCAACGTGGTCGTCTCATGGCCTGCTACATTTTAATAAGGCAACAATGCATAAAGAAGTCTGCTGCATTTTAATAAGACAACAATGCATAAAAAAGTTTTCGTATGCGAAGTGGAGAAAGTGCATACACACAAGCATGGCATGAAAGCAGTATCGTAGACATCTCAAAGAGGAGGTGCGGGTGATTGCCAAGGAGTGAATGAAGGATTTTACTAAATGATGGGGTTGCACAAGCCACAAATTGACATGTCGATTTTTCGTATTTTTGCTAGCATTTTCCTAGTTTTGAAATGTGTATTATTCCAGGGCAGTATTGTGATTGCCACATTCGATGAAGTAGGAAATATTGAAGGCAGAATATGGTTTACGCATAAGCCTGTATCGTGGCTTCTAGTCAAGGCACGTGAGCTATTCTACAGATGCTTCAAAGTAATGGTCTTTAGGCATCGATGCTAAGAAGGATATTCTACTAAGGCAAGTAATGACAGAAATAAAGGTACTGCACAATGAAAATGGAAGTGCATGCCAATGGTTAATGGAACCCAATGAAGTGGGCATTTCGTTCTTGCTACGATTTTGGTTGTGTAAGATCCGCGTGTTGCTGAAATTCCATAACTTCTCAAGAGGTTGCAAGGGTGGAAGTTTATGCCCGCTCTCACCGTATTTGTTCCCTTTTTTCAAACAACCAGACAGAGCGCTAGAATGATGGGAAGGAATTTGTTCGATGCACTTAATGTGTTGATCGTTGAGTGCCACGGCCTGAGGATATACTCCATGATCATAGAGGCAATGGTATTCATAGAAACAATGGAGGGTACAGTGAGCATCATGGCAGGGTAAGGCTTCACGTGAGGTGTAGGATTTGCAAGACATTGGATAGGTTTGCACACAGGGCACATAGCTCCAAGTCGTGACTGGCAGTTTTTTCTCTAAAGAATTAGCATTTAATAAGTGTTTGAAGGCTAGTCTCGAATCGACAATTTGGGATTTTGGTTGTGCTAAATAGCAAACGACCTGTCTTATGAATAGCATGAACAGAGGAACACTTTCTATAGTGGCTTCACCTTGATGATCCCCTATTTACAGAGCAACCATGATATTCACATGATATACATATAGGTCTACGTGTGATAATGTGAATTATTGCTTGGATAGTGACAGGACGCATCTAAAAAAAAACTATAAGGTAACTTCATAGATATTATGGTAAAGTTCACTGTAACTCAAGGAAATGCCTTCATTCAAAAGGAGAGATGTATTTTCCAAAAGATGTTTCTACATGATTAAAGAACGATATGTGATTAAGGTATCAATGTGAAGTGGGAGTACTTTATAGACAAAGGCACACGTCTGGGGCAATATACTCTTGCTAAGAAGGACATGTGAATTATGAAAGGGGCATTTTTGTTCAACCTGGTAAATCCTCTTACCATGAGAGGGGAATTTCCTTTTTACCAAAGAATGATATGGGCAAGGCATCTTCAGTCAAAGTGAGGCATTTTTTCAGTTCTGAAGGCACGAAGGGTGATAAATGATAAGTCATTTTCTACAAAGGGGGAATTTTCGCCACTTCTGGGTAGATTGAAAAGTGAAGTTGAAGGTTATTTTCCAATTTTCACCAAAATGGAAATTTTTTTCAGTTTTCAAATCAAATGGAAAAGTAGACTCCTACAGCAAGTGGTCAGTGACCAAAAAATAGCAAACTTTGGCAAGTGAACAAAATGTGGAGTGGACAAGGGTGCAAAATATAATTTTTTAGCCATAGTGCAGAGCAGTGAGTGGACAAGTATCTGAAAAGGTATTTTTCAGATTTTTGAGAAATCTCCAGCAGAACAACATACTAAAAATAGAAGGTATTGAACAAGGTGCAGATTTTGAACTAAGCAAGCAACCTGAGGAGAATTTTCTCCAGATTTTCCAGGGCTTCAGCAGGCTCAAGGAGGAGAGGACAGCTAATGTGAATGAAGTGCAGATTTCAAAGAGGGAATTTTTAATTCCTAGAAATGTATTGGCCAATTAGATGCATCCTAGGGTTTCCTAAGTTTTTGTTGTGCATCTCTTTGTTATTTTTCTTTTATTCTAAGTTTTTTGGTTTTAGTAGGGGATAGTTAGGAGGAGTTAAGCTCCATAATTTATGCTCCATGCGAGCCATGCACAATGCAAGGTTAAATGGCAGTTAGAGATTTGTTTTTAGTTGATGGATGCTTTAGATTATGAATAGTTGTAACCATATATGTAAGTAATGAAAAGAGGTTCCTCTTGCTATTGTCCCCACATGTAATAGTGTTACTTATGAAATAGATAATCAAGAATTATATGTTTTGTCCCAGCAAGTCTGGTGTTTGCCTTATTCTTGCTTCTCTTCAAGGAAGGGATTAAATAGCTTTAATGAGATGAATAGTAATATCTTTTACATGCAAGATCATTAAGTATGATTGCAGGGAGAGCTTAGTTGATGAGTATTGATGCAAGACATTGATGTTTAGATCTTTTGGGTTACAAGTTCACCTATTTGGGTATAAAGCCACATTCTAAAAGTAAACTCTGTTGCCCAATTATGAAGGCACTGGTTTTATGTGTTATTCAAATTCTCAAAATCGTTCTCTTTTTAAAATCTCTTTCATTTTTTTTCTTTCTACATTAGGAGTAGGATTAGTGTAGAAACCCCCCTCCTCAATGAAGTGCATAGATGCTTAGAAACTAAGGTTAAAGTCATAACCAGGAGTTAAACCATCTTCCTTAGTACATTTTCATTCAGATGATTTGTTGAAAGTTGTAGTGTCTTGAGTGTTATGAAGCTGAAAGTTATTTGACACTGCATAGGTTCACCTGCCTTGGTCTCGCAGAGCCAAAAGTGCAGGAGATCTTAGTCCTTGTGACTGAAACTTGTTCGTTGGCCAAATCCTTCTCGGAGCTTGTCGATGAGTTAGTGGCAATTCCTCTAGTACTGGAGGACTGTTGGTTTGGGAACCAACAAGACTAACATATAGAGCACCGATTGGTACCAAATCAGGACAACTAAGAGCATGTGATTCATATAGAAAGTTATATTACCTCAATCAGACACATTACAAGAGGCCAAATGATGCCTTCACTATGCACATCACAAGAACATTGCAAGGTGGAATTCATTAGGCTATTCCCGGTAGCACAAGAATTGGTCGAGAAATTCTATGTGTGGTTCATCCAATTTCCTAAATCCACTTATATGAGAGTTTAAGAATCCTCTTGTCCACCTCTCATGCTACCGACCTATCCCACGGACAAATTGATACTACTTGAATTGGTGAGACAGTTGGTATCATACAACAAGGTACAAAAGAACAAATTGAAAGCAAAGATTCATTTTCCTATTTCATTAGGAAAGTCTTTGGAGGTTTGTCAATCCTTGCAAGTAGATGAGAAAATAGACGAAGAGTTGATGACTTTCTCCCTCCAACCATACATTCTAAGAGATAACTTCGATCCTCATGTTGTCGTCAGAAAGGCAAGTGGAAAGAAGCATGGGCATCGGCTACAGTTAGAAGATCATTTCGTGAATGCACCAGATGACTTGGAGATTAGAAGGAAGATGTGTTCAAGACTGTCGATTGAGATTGTTAGAGCAACTAAAGTCTTCAATGTTGCTGATCAAGCACATGATAGTAGAAGACACCCCTTACAAGTTTATGAGAAAGAAAAGGAAAAGGAAGTGAAAGTTGGGTTGATGTTGAAATTACAATTTTAAAAGAACTCATGAGGCTAGTTTTGATCTACACCAAGCAATGGGTAGAAGCACAAATGCATATATTGCAAAATAAAGGCATCCATGTGACATTTCAAAGGATGGGAGAAGTCGAATCTTTAGACAATGAGAAAGAAATTGAAAGTCATAATGAGAGTGTGGCTCAATCATCTCATTCCAAAGGATCTCAACAAAATGAAGCTAATGAGGAATAAAATCCGAAGAAGAAACTCAAGTCAAGTCAAGCACCTTGTCCTTCCTCTAGTACCTCATCTGTGCATCAAGAGGAAGCGAATCAAGCAATTGGAATAGGTATTGATCACAGAATGAGTGGTAAAGGAAAGCAGCACGTGGTCTAGGACAAGGTAGCTTCACCCAAGCCAGTCAATGATAAAGCAAGCAACGATACATATGTGAATATTGAAGATGATGAAGAACAAGAAGTTACTTCTCCTCCACAAGAGTCTTTATTCAAGAGAGGATAGAATGCCATTGGTACTATTGGTATTTTATTTTGCATCGCATAGTACATGAAAACACCATCAACACTGCCTCAAATAACTTGCACAAATTGTTGCATATAGAATTTTGTCTCCCTTTTATCCTAGGGAGTAATAATAAAAGCCTCATCGCATTCACATCTGCCTGGACTAAGTTTCTCTAGTTTGAAGGTAGGAAAGTCTTAACACTTATTCAAAAGAATAAATTAAATACAAATGAACCTTTTAACAACTTGCTGCATTTTCAATGCATATGAATTTGTTTCCATCTTAACGCCACCCTAACTCTGTTTCTTTATCATTAGTCGGCCTTGATTATTATCTTATGAACCACTTCTATCAACTTCTTAATATAATATTCATACTTTGGTATTTTGAAACACTTTATAGAGTAACACGTTGTTACTAAAAATTATTCTGAATGAATAATTATCCTCATCACTTCATTGGTCTAAACATAATCAATGTTTGAGTCATACTAGAGACAAATGGGCCACACTATCCACCCACGAGAGAATTTTAGAGGTATAATTAATCAACTAGCTAGAATAAGGAATAGAAGATGCCAATCGGTGGAGGAGATCAATGGAGTTTGTCCATGAAGCACCGAGTCAGTAAGCAGGCATATGTTGATTTCGAAAGGACTAGCTCGAACAGGCCTTATACCCCCTTGCCCTACTCTAGATAGTTTGAGAGTAGGAGGGCGTAGGGAGGAATAGCTCTTACACCCTTTGTATTATCCAATGAAGATGTACATTTGATATTAATAATGTTCTTAACCTTTAATTTCATTTACCTTCTGGGGTGATTTCATAGTTTACAAAGTAGATATTACTTTCCTTTTCTGTTTATACAAAATCTAATCTTATAGGTCAAGAATAAATGATTTGAATGTTGTACAACAATATGTTTGCAATCAACTCTTTTCGTTGCGGTTAACAAGCCTTTACCATATTCCATTAGATTTCCTTTACACACTTGTAAGCCTATGCATTATTCCAAAACTAAATACTAAATTTAATCTTGACATCACGGTCAAACATGATTTAAGGGGCATTTGCCCATAGGAATATTGCAATAAAATCAATGATAATACTGTCCCATTCAAACCACATTCAAAATCCAATAGATGGATTGTGCCCTCATACGAGACCCAATACTATGTCCTTGGTTTCAGTTATCATAAATATTATGTGCACATTATATACTAGTTGCCAGGGCTTTCAAGTGATTTAGACCACAGTAATCCATACACCCAGTTGTATATAATTATTAATGTTATTAGAAAAGCGTAAATCTCAATATATATGTTAAATCGTACTTCCTCCTTCCCATGAGGCATTAGGAAGCTACAAGAAATTTCAAATCGTATCACACAATGAGGCTACGAGGGGAATTTATCCTAAATTGAAGCCATAACTTTTTTACTATTGCTGCACGTGGGTTTACTGAAGGTTATGATTCTAGGAATGGTATTTGCCACTGTAACATGTAACAGAAAATTTATTTCTATTGCCTATCATCAGATGATGTTTAAACAAACCCTCTCAATAGATAATATTAATACTTAGTACACTCCCAGTCTACAGTTCAAGTCCAAAATGGTGCTTCTATATGGAGTTAGCGGAAAGCTAAGGAGTCTTTGTTAGAGCTATGAAACTTATTAGTTGTGTTCGTAGATTTGCAACTGCAACCAAAGTCTTCAAAGTCGGGAGGGGGAGGATGTAGTGAAACTGTTAAAATGACAATTTTCAAAGTCTTGTTCATAGGTGGAAATCGTGGGGAATATAGGCCGTTATAATTTTCAAACTCTTTCATAAGTGTGGAAATGTAGATAAATCATAATTTAAAACACATTTACAACGGCTATAATCCATTTTGAATAGTCTACATGATTAATTTTTTTTATTTTCATTGATGTGTAGAGATGTTGGAGGCAAAAGCAATATATGACTATCACAAGAAATGGAAAATAAATCTAAACTCTAGACAAACACACATATTTCACAATAATGATAATAAAAATAATACCATCTACAAGGTATTTATCCAAATCAAGAAAAACTGATCAATAATTGGAAACCCTCTGCAAATAATCAATCCAAACATTCCAATGACAAATGAAAACCTTCCACAATTTTTTTTTATTTCCTTTTTTTAAAAGCAATAGACAAGAGAGACAATTTTACCTGGTTTTGTAACTTGTTTGCTGCTTTTCGTATTGTTTAAGCTCTTCCCTGCTGCTTTCATGCCCTACCATTGTGAGAATCGGCCCCCAAAACGAGTGACAATTTTCTAACCTCAAAAAATTTGCAGACAATGTTAGATGGTTAATGTTGCATCAACTAATAAATTCTTGTTAGATGGTTAATGTTGAAAAATATCTATTGGCAAAATGCTCAAGATCTAATTATAATAGATTCAAAATTTCCCATGATTGGAAATATTTTGTTGCTAGATACTAAGTTAAAAAGCAGTCAAAGAAGCAGTATTAAGTAATCCTGAGCTGAAATCTATTTGAAGACCTAATCAAGGAAATATTAAGTAATCCTGAACTGAAATCTATATGCTTCAGAAGGTTGCAAAATCATATTAAGTTCAGAGAATTTACATGAATTTAGTTTGTCGTCATAAACAATCTACACAAGATATTTATCCCAGAGACTTGTTACAATAAAATCTGTCTCGAATTTGCAAAAAATTGTTACTAGTCCTCTGTATTCTTGTTGATTTTGATTGTAATGCCCCCGTCTAAATATTCAGGGCTAATAACTTTAAAATGTGCAATATTTATAACAAGATAATACAAATCTAAACTTCATTTCAAATGTTTCTATCCATTAATATCCTAGATTCAAATTGGGTTACAAATATAAAATAGATTGCAGAACCATCCTTACATTCAACGGGAATATAATACATCATAAAATGTAAGAAGGTTCTGCGATCTATTTTATATTTGTAACCTGATTTGAATCTAGTATACCATTGGATTCTTGTTGATTGTAAATATTCAGACTAAATAATTTTAAAATGTGCAATATTTAAAATTAGATAATACAAATCAAAACTTTATCAAATGTTTGTATCCATCAATATTGTAGATTCAAATCAGATTACAAATATAAAATAAAAATTTTCTTACATTTAATGGGACTATAATACATCATGAAATGTAAGAAAGGTTTCTCCAATCCACTTTATATTTGTAACCCAATTTGAATCTAGAATACCAAAAGATGCAAACATTTGAAATGAAAATTTAAATTTATTTTCCTTGAATATTTAGACAAGGACGTTACAATCAGCAAGAATACAGAGGATTAGAAGCAATTTTAAGTCTCATTGCAAAACCTTTCTTATATTCAATGGGACTATAATACATCACAAAATACTGCTACAACTTCTTTAACAAACTACAGATAAGACAAGGAACTCTTACCAATTTTTCTCTGCAAACACGTCTTATTTCCTCTGCATTTTTCTCTGCGAACACGTATTAGGAGACAGGAATGATTGAACCTTCCTCTGCATTTTTCTCTGTAAACACGTATTATTTCCTGCCTTCAAGCTGCCCCAAAATCGCCTCCACCCCATTCGCTCGCATTCTGAGGTTTATATGCCTCTAAAAATGCTTGAAAAACACATTTTATTTCTCTCATAATATTCTCAAGAAATTAATTAATCAGACGGTCTCTCAGCGAAGTTATTTGGGTGCAGGTCACATGCGAATCATACTGACACTCAGAACAATGACAATGCCACGACCCTCTGCCAAATTGTTTGCACACATCGCAGATAAAAGATTTGTCTGGATAGGGAGGAACGAAACAGAGAGCCAATGTGTGCTGCCGATGATGTGGGTGATTAAATTTCATGGGCAGATTTACACTTGAAGGATGCAGATCTAATTTGCAAAGACTGCAATAAAACGAAAACCCCTGCCTCATCTCTTGCCCACATGCACCACATAAACAGGCCCCTTCTGCACAAGCCCATGTACTAGAATTCAAATTGAGAGATGATTATCAACAGGATAGTTGATCTGCTGAGGGGTTTTTGCACAGCTTGAGTGAAGATAAAAACTGCAGCGCTCACAACAATAGATCAATTGATTTGCAATGGGTCTGATGGATCCTCTGCAATATTGCTCCCCTGCACAAGCCCATGGACTAGAAATCAAATTGAGAGATGATTAGCAACAGGATAGTTGATTTGCTGAGGGATTTTTGCTCCCAACAACAGATCACTTCATTTGCAATCCTCTGCAATATCGCTCCCCTGCAGCTCCTCCTTCCTTGCAGGTCCTTGCTAATATTTTCCTAAAACGGAAGGGGACGCCATGGCACGGTCACCCTCCCCTGCATAGTGCATTCCTAGGCCATACGACATTAATTCATAGGTCATTCGGCATTAATGGAATATCATTGGACAAACAAGAATCTCGAGAAATGAGTAAATCATAATGAATATCAAAACTAGGTAATAAGGCGAATAGCTAACCATTGAAGATGAATGGTCAGATCATATTTATGAAGTACTGAAACATGCTTGTACACACTCATGAACCATGCTTGTACCTACTCATAAAGAGGAAAAAAATCTAGCCGAGGGAAAAAATCTAGCCGTTATTATTTTTAAATTTGAATTGGGAATTGAGGAAATCAAAGAAATTTACTCGTTTATATTTTCAAATTTGAATTGGGAAATCAAAGAAATCTAACCGTTTATATTTTAAAATTTGAATTGGGGAAATAAAAAATTCTAGCTGTTTATAGTTTAAAATTTGAATTAGGGAAATAAAAAATTCTAGCTGTTTATAGTTTAAAATTTGAATTAGGGAAATCAAAAGAATCTAGTTGTTTGTAGTTTTAAATTTGAATTGGGGAAATCAAAGGAATCTAGTTGTTTATATTTTAAATTTTGAATTGGGGAAATCATAGATAGCTATATCATGTGGAGACAACAATAAAAATAAGGTTTAAAATAGATTAGTTTCCTTGTAAAGACACATATTGTCTACCACAAATCTATTTAAGTATGCACGTATATTTGTGTGTCCACGAGAATAATTTCTTAAAGACAATATCAATATAGTCTAATCATCCTTTTCACATTCATCATTGGTATGAATTACAACCTTCCACAAAATTTAACCAGTTTTTTAATAAGCTCATTTTGTAGTAATTTTTTCAACTTTAACATGTGAGTTTAATCCATTTGAAAGTATGAAGAAGGGAAATGACAAACTAAGCAAGTCTTATTATGAGAGGAAACACTACTACATTTTAGCATAGTCATCTACATGAAGTGGCTTAAAACATATAAAAGAATTTTTTCATCTTCTCTATAAGTAAATAATGGAGGAGTATTATAAAGGAGTATTATAAAGGAGATTAAGTTTGTAGAATTGGAGATATGGAGTCTTGTCTTGTGTCTCAAGCATAGGTCATCTTATAGATTTCTAGTTTTTTTGTGCAACCTATTTACCCTATTTTCCTCCCCAATATAGTTTTTGTAGATCTCTTGTTTTCTTACCAAATTTGTGTACAACTTGTCCTAGCTTCCTTATCTCATCCAAGCCTTTAGAAGCCCATCTAGCATCTTTTTTTATCTCTATTTGTTAATTTCTTGTATCCCTTTTTTCCTTTTTGTTGTCTTTGTACTCCAACTACTATTTTGACATAGATCATGAAATAATACTAGTAAATGCTTGGGGACATAGCTCTATAAACAACAACAACAACAATATCTACTCGAAAGTTTCTAATGCCCTCAAAAAATATATACCAAACGAAGATAAAATGCCACCTCATATGGTATTTTTCCAACCACTCACATCCTTGTCTCTCCTTCCACACTTTCTATACATGACTACCTTTTCTAATTACATTTCAATTTTTTATTGGATAAGATTAAAAATCTTTTCAACAAATTCATTTTGTGCATATCTTATAATTGTGGTGTTCATGAGGTTGCAACTCTTCGAGATGTTGGTGTTTTTGTAAGGACACGAGGACTTTTCCACTAGTTTTTGCTTTCCCATGTTCATCATCATCCTCTGGTTCTTGTTGCAAACAATCAAGCTCCACTTGAATGGCATGGTGAAAATGATATAAATAGTGAATTGTAATTTATTTTACTTGGTGTGAATACTATAATCAATAGTATATAGTTTGATATCTTCAGTTTTATTGGTTTGTCTTGCACTTTGAAAAGAAATGCATTGAGGTTTTGTCTTCTCTGCATATGATGTTATGTACCATGCTATAGCTATTTTTCCTTTACGCTAGATTTTTTTATTCTTTATACTATTGTTAATAAATGTTCTCGCATTTTGCATTTTATCCAAAAATTATTTGTCATTTTCTTTGTGTATGCTTGACAAATTTGCCAATTATACCAAGGTGAAGATTTGAAGATGAAAGTTAACATTTGTAATTATGCATATCATTATTTGAATCTTGAATTTATGATTTGGTGAATCTAAATTTTAAAAGGTATATTTTATTATTACATGTGATCTTTGAATCTTTTTTAATTTATCAATTATGATTTGTATGTACGTCAATTAATTTTAAGACTTTTGTTAACAATTCTAGATAAACATTAATGAATGTCTAGTGGATGCAAATTAAATTTTATGACTGTTGGTGTGAGAATTTGTCAAGATCTAGAGGCAATGGAAAGCACAAATAAGAGAGAACAAAAATGTGACAAGAATAAACTGTATTCCTATCAATGATGCAAAATGTGATCAACTAGATCATCAAGATTTGTTACATACAATGTAGATGAGTCTGCTTATAAAGGCAAGACTAAGAGACAAGAGAGCACATAATGATGACATGTGGCTCAACAAGATGCAAAGGTAGGTAGGAGAAATAGTAAAATATTTCACATGAGGTGGATCACCCACCGAAGGTGGAATTATCACACCACAATAAGTGGATATGATAAAGTAATAACAAGATCACACAATAAAAGGTGGAAATTCTCCTACATACGCACTCCCAATGAAGCACATCTCCCTAAGTGTTTCATATGCAAACTACTATGATATGCATGTACCTAAGTAAATTTAAGTAAAGTGTAATTATATCCAAGATGAATAAATAATTACACCAACACCCCCCCCCTTAAGTGCAACTTAGGGGAATGCACTTAAGTCTACAATGCAACTAAGCAATGCAAGATGGGTCCCGGCTACTAGGCCATGTTAGGTACCCATGTACAAATGCAAATGCACTCCCATAAAGCGGGGAAAGAGAGAAAAACCCAATAGGAAAAAACCCTCCCCCAAAAGAGAGATGATGAAAGCACACAATGCTCTCAATGATGAATAAGACAAGAAGAAACCATGAAGCCCCCCCTCAATGTAAAATCTCCTGCAAAGATGGTCCAATGATGTTGACAAAAATACCTCCCCATTAGGAAGAAAGAGAACCAATGTTGCACCAATAATGTCAAAGTGTGACAAAACCCGGTACCAAGTTGATGACGATGAATCACTCGTTGCAACAAAATGAAGATCAGCCATGGAGACAACATGCTTTGAGCATCAACTAGATACTCATAAATAGAAAAAATACTAATACAATCAAAGTCTCATGCACAAATGTGTACAATCTAAGTCTCAACTGGAGCCATGAACCAAGTCTCACAAGATATACCTAATCTACGTGTACAAGAGGATTACATCAAATATGTCATCAAAGACAAGATACAAAGAGGTGTGGCACTTTATGATAGTGTGAGTACAACATTGCTTATGCAAGAGCATGCAAATATGGAAACATGAAGGTGATGTCACCAAAGAAGCACTATAGAATATTGCAGATGATTTGTTCCCAATTTGACTTATTATAGAAAATTTTGTTTTTTAAAGATTTTTAAAAAATCCCATTAAAAACAATTATTAAAAACCATGCAAAAAAAAACTTTTTTTAAAAATTAACAAAGAAAAAATCACACCATGATTTTTTTTCAATATAAAAAAACTTTATTTAAAGTTTTATTAAAAACATTAAAATTTTATTTAATTAAAAAACTTATTTAAAAAAACATATTTAAATTTTTTTTATATATTAAAAAAAATTAAAAGCCCCTTGCATGGGGGCTCGTAGAGCCTGCGGCTACTCACAAGTACACTGCGGGACCGCAGTGCCTGCGATTACCTGCAAGTACATTGTGTGCTCATAGGTACTCTACGGGACCGCATGTACACTGCGGTCGCTTGTAGTGCCTATAGTTACCCGCAATGCCTGCAGTTACCCAAAGGTACACTGCAAGACCCGCAGCACATGCGACACAATAAAGCCCCCCCCCCCCCCCAAATTATGAAAAAATCATTTTAATTTTTTTTTTTTTAAATTATAAAAACAAAATATTATTTTATTTTTTAAAAATTTATACCCTGCAATAATGATGTTTGTACGACAGTCGGGAAAGGGATTTTTTCACCTTGGGGTGACGAGCTTCAATTTGGATGAATGAATAGGAAATCTTGAGGTTTTTGAGCCTTCTGAGCGCAATGGCGATAACGGATTTGGCAAAAAATGCTCCAAAATTGCAGATCTCTCATGGGACAAGTCACCACCCTCCACCTTTAAAAGGCTCTAGATTTGGCCTCGAATGTCAGATCTGGACGAACAAAAGGTGGTTCTAACTTTCTCGAACTTCCTTAATCCAATGGCAACCTCATATTTGACCCAACAAGATCTAATAATTACCTGCGATAAAAAGCTTCAAATGCAAAACCCCAAATTTCTCTTAATTGGCAAACCAATGGCACTCCAATGGCTCTGATACCATGTGAGAATTTGCTAAGATCTAGAAGCAATGGAAAACACAAATAAGAGAGAACAAAAATGTGACAAGAATAAATTATATTCCTATCAATGATGCAAAATGTGATCAACTGGATCATCAAGGTTTGTTACATACAATGTAGATGAGCATGCTTATAAATGAAAGATTAAGAGACAAGAGAGCACACAATGATGACATGTGGCTCAATGAGATGCAAGGGTAGGTAGGGGTAGGTAGGAGAAATAGTAAAATAGTCCACATGAGGTGGATCACCCACTGAAGGTGGAATTATCACTCCACAATAAGTGGATATGGTAAAGTAATAACAAGATCACACCATAAAAGGTGGAAATTCTCCTACATACACACTCCCAATGTAGCACATCTCCCTTAGTGTCTCATATGCAAACTACTATGATATGCATGTACTTAAGTAAACTTAAGTAAAGTGTAATTATATCCAAGATGAATAAATAATTACACCAATAGTTGGCAACAATAATGAAGGAAAACTGAGAGAGGGGGGGTGAATCAGTTTTTATCGGATTCAACAATTTAAGCACAGTCTCAGATTTTAATCAACTACAACAAGAATAAAGACAAAGAAAATAACAACAAACATAACACCAAGATTTTGACGTGAAAAACCTATTTAAGGGAAAAACCATGGTGGGAACCTACCCACAATAAGATGATACTTTGCAGTAGTATGTTTAGTATGTTTAAATAATACAATGGGGAATGCACATGCATTCAGGCACACTGCCTAGAGCTCACTACTCAAAATACAATGACCCAGAAGGCTCCAACCCTTAGGGAAGGTTCACTACCTTACAATAATATTCGAACTACAATCCGGATTACATGAACTACAAATATAGCATATGCTAATACCTGATGATAGTTTCGGTTAAGCTCATTTGTCTGGCCTGCAACAATCTTTGCTTAATACATCATACCAAAGGATAAAATTGCTTATGTGCACATACACCACTATTTGATAATGTAGACACCACATTGACACCCAAATTGCATGAATATAACATCTATTTATATAATTCATCAACCTTGACTACAAGGTCGGCCAAACCCTCAATTACAAAATTACACCACATGATACATAAATCAACCACCGGACCAATACAATTCCATAGATGGCATAGCATGGACCTAACTCAAATCTCCAAACATGCATCACCACCGAAAATCTCACCAAGAACAACCACAACATGCTACACCACCCAAAATACTACATAATATGAAGAATATCACCGGATCAATAAAATAACCAATGTCGCTCACAAAGATAAATGCGGATCACCAAGAAAATAGGACACAATCAAGAAACACCAAAAATCATGTTAGAACCATCCACAATAGCTACACCAACACCACTTAATCAAATCTTCATTGATCAACACGCTAACACTCAAGAGCACTCAACAACAACAATTTGGACTAGAAAGATAACTTGCGGAGCACCAAATCATGAACCATCTGAAATGAAGATACACATGAACATCCAAAACACTCCCAAATCTGCAACCAAAGATATAATCATATCGGAACACAATGGATCAAATACCAGAACACTGCAACACTGAACACTAAAGATCAATCTTCATACCGGAATCCACAACTCGATCAAATCACCACATAGATTCATGGAATCAATAAGGAATGAAGTATTTCTTGTTGATTTAGCATCCTAAATACATAAACCAACCAAATCAACTCAATGCAATCACCAAAACATCAAACACAGGAATATGTTAACATCAATGACAACAACATATCCTAGCAGTAGTAATATCCACCAATATCCCCCTTTGGCATTGATGGCAACATATGAATGTGAAAAAGAATCAATGCAAAGAAATGAATCAACACCAGCAAACTCCCCCTAAGATCATGTGAACAAATCTCCAAAGATAAGGCAATTTTTCACATGCTTCTCTCCCCCTTTGACATAAATGCCAAAGACGGAATACAAATCATGCATCTCTCCCCAAAACTCATCTTATAAGAAGGAAAATCTGTCCCCTTAGGATAAACTCACAACTAGTCATCAGAATCACACACAAACTACTCCGAATGGGTTTCAGTACCAACTCATCAACCTAGATAAAAAGATAAGGCTCTAAAATCTACCAGATTGATGCAACTCCATGCATCTAGTTCTCAACGGGAGGGGCAAAGACCCCTAACTTATCTCTCAAATAGACAAATGTTTCTGCAAGAAAAGGTTTAGTGAAATATCTGCAATCTGTTCCCTTGTAGATACATATTCCAATCTGATTTCATCATCACTGACTTTCTCCCTCAAGAAATTATAATTTTAATTGACATGCTTTGTTTTAGAATGTAGTACCAGATTCTTGGAAATATTGATAACACTTGAATTATCACAATAAATAACAGTAGGCTCATCATAAATCACTCTAATATCCTTCAACATTTGCTTCATCCAAACTACCTGAGTATAGTTGCTAGCAACAACAATGCATTCAGCTTGAACAATAGATAGATATACAACATCTTGCTTCTTACTAGACCATGAAACCAACTTCCTTTCCAAAAAGAAAGCTCCACCAAAGGTGCTCTTCTGGTCACCAACATCACCTGCCCAATCAGCATCAGTATAGGAACATAACAGGAAATCATCATTCTTTGTATACCATAAGCCATAGTCAACAATCCCCTTCAAGTATCTAAAAAATCCTCTTCACAATAGTAACATGAGTCTCTTTAGGATCAACTCGAAATCTAGCACAAAGACAAATTGCGTGCAAAATGTATGGTCTAGTCTGATTTAAGTACAACAACCCACCAACCATATATCTATACAAAGTCTAATTAACTTTCTGAGATTCATCATTCATAGACAATTTGCATCTAGTCACCATAGGAGTTCCAACAGGTTTAGAATCATCAAACCCAAACTTCTTCAATAATTCCTTCACATACTTAGATTGAGAAATGAAAATGCCTTTGTCAATTTGTGTAATCTGCAATCCTAAGAAGAATTTAATTTCACTTATCATAGACATCTCAAATTCCTTTTGTATATCATCAACAAATGTCATACTCAAATCATCATCCCCTCCAAAAAAGATATCATCAACAAAGATAAACAATCAAAATGTTATCATTCTCAACCTTAAATTATAAATTACTATCAGTAGTACCTTTACAGAATCCCAACTTCAACAAATACTTATCCAATCTAGCATACCAGGCTCTAGGGTATTGCTTAAGTCCATACAATGTTTTCTTCAATTTACATACCATATCTCCTTCATTTGATAAACAAAATCCATCTGGTTGCTCAATATAGATTTCCTCTTCCAAATAACCATTCAAAAAGGTTGACTTAACATCCATCTAATATAACTTGAAGCTCTTGTAAGTAGCATATGCAAGCAACAATCTAACAACTTCAATTCTAGCTACCGGAGCAAAAGCCTCCTCATAATCAATTCCTTCCATCTGAGAACACCCTTTACATACCAATCTTTCTTTTTTTCTTACCGCTTCACCAACTTCATTCAATTTATTCTGGAACATCCATTTAGTGCCAATTACATTCTTTTCTTTAGGCCTTAGAACAAGCTCCCAAGTATTATTCTTCTCAATCTGATTAAGCCCTTTTTCCATTTCTTTTATCCACTTCTCATCCTTACATGCTTCTGCAACATCTTTAGGTTTAATATTTGAAATCAAACATATATTTTCAGCAAAAATCCTTCTCCTAGTCATCACACCTTTATTCTTATCACCAACAATCTGATTTTCTGAATGATTCAATCTTACATACCTCAAAGTATTCTAATTGTTTTGTGTTACAATTAAAGATCATTGAGAGGGGGGATGAATTAGTGATCCACTTGAAACTGAAACCACATACTTATTCTTTATCCACTGGTTAATAATGCATAGCATATAAGAACATAAAAATGCAACAATAAATACACAAATCCACAACACCAAAATTTTTACGTGGAAACCCAAAAAGGGAAAAACCATGGTGGGGCTGGAACCCACAATATTCCTATACTATGTCCAGGAATACATAAATATTACATAGATGGGGAATGCACTTGCATTCAGGCTCACTGCCTAGAGCTCATTGCTCAATAAAGTTGTCTGGAGGGTTACAACCCTCAAGGAAGTCTCATTGACTTAGAATTTGTTTACAATGTGTAAATACAATGAAATGAACTCTTAATCAGAATCTGACTATGCAAAGATGAGTTCTAGTTAGGCTTTGAATCTCTAACTATCTCTGTTCTGCTAAATACTCTATCTTTGTCTCTGTCAACTGCCAGTTGATCTGAAAGCAAAATGTGCACATGAAACTATGCTCAATTGCACCAAAACAGATCACCATATACATATAACACATCGAAAATCAACCACCATAATGATCTTATATATCCGGTCTTACCACAAAAACAATCTCCTTGAAGTCGGCTTCAACAAGTGTAATGTGTAGATCAAGTCGACTTCAATCATAAACAAAACATAGCATCGGATAAAAAGATTATAAACACACACTTCCGAAAGATCTCCCATATCATCAAGATAACAAAAATAATCACCAAAAGCACCGTAATCACCAGAGATCATTCTAGATCAAAGCATTACTCAAATAACTTGTTATACCATGTTTTGTCGGTTAACTATCTACTGGTTACCTCCATCTTCCGGATAAGTTGGATCATGAGTGCCAGATCGAATCACCACGAATAGTTGCCATCAATGACAACCCTAAACAAATAATCAACCACTGGAAGTCTCCTGAAATCATCGGATGAGTGTTATTTGCCAACAATCTCCCCCTTTGGCATTGATGGCAACACCTGTGAAAAATGGCTAAGTGTTGAAACCTGTACAATCTAGATGAAAGAATAAAAGAATTCAAGAATTCCAAGACTCCCCCTTAGATCAATAATCCATGAATCTGCAATACACTAGACTATACACTCCATACATATAATCAATTTATACACTGTATATTTTTCACCTCATCTCTCCCCCTTTGACAACAATGCCAAAGATAGGGTGTGTACCAAAATTGCCTGTACATACATACATACACTCACCGGAGGATTAAGTCTATACATGCTTCAATACATTTGCATATGCCATCTTCAGGAACCCAACATATGTGTTCCATCCTGCTCGCAACTTCTCCAAAATTGAAACAAAATCATTCAAAACAAAGGCATGAAAATCTATAGTTACAATCTCAGTAGGAGTATCTTAAGACATGTTTTGAATGCAGTCCATTTTATGATATACCAAGGTGTCCAACCGGGGACCAATTAAGTTTCGGAGTTCACCTATTCACCTGATCATTCTCTCTTTCTCCTTCTCAAAATTCCTAATCTACTTCAGTGATGTTCAAAATTTGTCCCTCAATACTATCGGTTAAATTGGCTATGGGATCATAGGCCTGAGAAATCTGAGCTAATTGCCCTTTACAATTCTCTATTTGCTTGTCTATATCAGTAGTAAAATTGGTCAAAATTAGACAAGACTTGTAAATTTTACCACCTTCCACCAAGGCCTCATTAATCAGTTCCAACTCTTTATCTAATTGTGCCTTATCATTGTTAATCATTTGCTAAAAATGTTTGAATTTTAGCATCCTTAAAATTTTCCATAGCTTGTCAAGTTGATGCTTTAGATAAAGAATCAAATTTGGTGGATATATGATCAATTCAATTATGAATCTTACCGGATGAACTGGTACTCACATCAAGTTGCAGATCTGGTACCACTTGTTCAAAAAATTTAACAGATTTTTCAATGAGTTTATTTTCTTCTAATTCTAATTGTGTTAACTCTTGACTGGCTTACGCCTAAAGAGCAGAAACAACTATCATTCTCTTTGTCGGAGACATCTGATCAAAGGGTTTATCAAAATTGATGTTTAACTATGGAAAACTCCTTAGGCTTTGGGTTTTGGCAGTGTCAATTGCCACAAGTACTAGAGTCTCCATTCCCTTACCCTTATCCTTATCCAGTTCATCTTGTTTCACCTCTTCTTTCTTCTCACCCTCAACAGGTCTAGATTTAACTTTTGTAGGTGCCACTTATTCTCCGGTGTCACCACTTGGTGCACCATCCTCTGCCTCTGTTGGTTTGTCATTATCTTTTGTAGGCTCTTCTGCAACAGAATCCAAAATTTGTTGTTTGCCAACATTTTGAGTATCCTCTTCTTTATTTACATTGTTTGTCAGAGGATCTTCTGACTAAGTGGTATTATCTAGAGTGGCAGTATCTACAAGCCCGTTTTCAGTGAGAAACTTTTTCCCAATTTCATTGGTTTCTCTCCTTATTTCTTCAACTCTGTCGACCATCAAACTGTTGACCCTATGCTTGCTTCAGAATTCCTTTTTATTTACCAACAAAATTAATCTGTCAATTCCTTCTATTGTGATACCGATGCATTGATTAACCAGTTCACTCTCCTTTATTTCCCTATCCATTTGGCTAGTAGATTTTCTCCTAACATCAATTAGGCTATACAAATATTTGAGAAGATATTTCTCTAGCTCAATTAATGACTTACTAAATACATCCATATACATAATTACTGCTTCCTCAATCTTCCTCTGATCTTTATCATTCATATTTACATAGTATACACCTGGATATTCTTTAAATTTCCATCTTTACTAATCTCATCAATTAATTCCTAAGTAGATAAATGGAGGAATAATATGATACTTTGTTTTGGAAGATTTCATCTTACTAGATTCTAAGCCCTCATCTAGATCAAACTTTGTCTTCTTTCCTTTCTTAGGCTGGCATGCTGGTTCAGGTTCAGATCTAGCCTTCTTCTTCTTCTACACAACCTTCTCACCACCGGATTGGGGTTTCCGGATCACCCTAGCAAATTCACCTTTCTTCAGCACCTTGTGAATATCTGAATCAGATTTTGTCTCTGATTGCACCAAAGTGACCACCACATACTCTCTCTAGGTCTTTTGCTTCTTCCTTAGAACACCTTTGCCCTTTACAGATACATCAGAGGGTTCAACATCAACAATAGGTGTCTTGACTAGAGCGGGAGAAGGTCTTGTTACCTTTATTTTAACAGGAGCAGATATAGTCTTTTGTTTCTTTCCTTTTACAACTACATCCCTTACTTCCCTGTCAACCCTGACTCTCTGATGGGGATGGCCTTCCTCTACAAGAATATCTTCAACAATATTCGCCACATTCCTCTTCCTTGCTGGTTTGGTGAATTTGGAGTGTAACTCCATTGACTTCTCTTTGCAGGTTCTGAACCTCTCCTCCTTGGTGTCTTCTAGAGAATTTAGCAAGTGTTGAGCATATTCTTCCAAGGTAGCCTCATCAACCTCATACCCCATTGGCATTATCCAAACAGTCCAGGGTTGAACTGATTCCATCAGGCATTCATCCTTATTCACCATAAAGCATATCATCCCCTCATATTTCTTGACAATTTCTTTAGGAATTCACACTCTTTGCTTCATTTTATCCTAGAAAGTTTTGAAGAAAGCCCATAATCCAGCATTTTCATTATCTTGATTTCCAAGACTGTCAAGTCCTTGCTTAATTTGATGCACAATCGGTTTGTCATAAGTCCACTAGACTTTGTTGGTTCCAGGAATTTGGTTCATGAAGTATAGGGCCGAACAGATAATCAAATATCTGAATTTGAAAACATGCTTTTTATCTTGTTTAATCTTCTTCAAATTTATCAGCAGCTCCTCCAACAACAAACTGCATAGGTCATAATGACCATCTTTCTTAACCATTTTTTAAGCAACATGAATTGTAGTGCTGGATACCGAAGTTAGTCTAACCATTTTTTAAGCAACATGAATTGTAGTGCTGGATACCGAAGTTAGTCTGTTGGATTGATACACCTTATTACCAATCACCATAGTAGCAAATTTAACATCATCTTCTTTTATTCTATTGATCTACATTGGTCGCCTATCAAATTTTGCATCAGTTAGCTTGTTCATGGTAGGGTTTTTAACCTTCTGCAACCTTGGCCTCTCACCAGTTTAATTCAAACAGGTAACTATCTTAATTGCTTCCACGATGATCTTGTAAGGTTTTTCCAACCACATAAATTCAGTGTGGATCCTACTCAGCACATATCTAACACACTCCTTCTCATCAAAAGTTTTAAAATTCACAAATTGGGTGAAACCCTTTCTTTTCAATTGTGCAAATTTTGGATTAGGATTGTTGATGTCAGTTGTATAAATTTTAGCTTAGGATTGTCGATGTCATCCATGATTTTGTCAATATACAAGTTCAAGATGTCTTCCAAGCTAATTTCTTCAATTTCATAATGAATATAAGCTCAAACATCATCGACATGCAGAACTCCATGTGGAACGAAGGAAAATGCTCCAACCGGGTCGTCTTCCATGGATTTGTAAGGGTGTTTCTTGAATACAGGACATGTCTTGTCCTTAACCTCAACCACTAGTGGAGTAGCAATGGAGGATGCAAATGCCATTTTAAAATCTCAGAAAATCAGACTCTGAAAAATGCCCTTCAAGAAATACCTTAATCAATTGTCGGACACCCTAGATCGCTTCGCCGTATTGTTTTAAGCTCTTTGATCACCTGGAAAATTTGATCGCCTTGTTCTTTAGCTTGAAAACACTATTCTCAAATTGAAGAATGATTCTCATATTTTCCCTTTTAACTTTGTAAACCCTAATTTCACTTTGAAATAAATGCACCTCAAATATTCAATTGGATGCTCTATTCAGCTACCGGATACCGCAATCAACCATCTAAGTTTCGGATATCAACTTACATCTGTAATCCATTGACCACAGATCTCATCAAAGGGAACTACAAGATTCACATTGGTTTGCCTCCCCCTAAGGCCAAAAGCCCTAGTTACCGGATGAAGATCCTACATTAGATTCAGGTACAGATCCATTATATGCCTTAGATTCATCCTTATTTACCCATATCTTCTTATGTTGATCTCAGATCTCTTCCACTTTTGCTTTACCCTTCTCATCTGATTTATTTTTGTCTATCAGAGCACTATTTTTTCTTTTGTAGTACTTTGCAATGTGATCGATTTTTTTGTATGCTCTGCAAACAAAATTATTATTCATAGGTTTGAAGTTCATCTGGTTTTGTCTTGTCCTACACTAATTAGAGATATGTCCAAACATTCCACAGACATAGAATCTTTTGTTTAGAAAGTTGTTTATTACTTATCTCTACACACATTTGACTTGTGTCCAAAATTATTGCATATGAAACACTTACCAGTAAAGGTAGAAACATTGTTCATATTGTTCATCATATTGTTATTGTTCATCATTCCATCATTCATTCTACTTCTACACTGACTTTCCATATGACCAAATTTGTTGCAAATAAAACATCTACCATTAAATTTATGAGTATTAGGTTGTCTTACTAGAGAATTCTTGCTCTTCGTCTGAT